>NC_135784.1:96934171-97271671 GCF_051106095.1 Pogona vitticeps
CAACCAAAGAATATTGCTGTCCTTGCTGCTTGCCATTCAATGTGTCATCAAGCATGTAAAGGAGCATACAATTGGCTACCCTTACAAAACTGAGGAGCATGATGGCTGTCTTGCAGCACAATTTGCAGTACCAATAGGATTTTGATCAATGTTAAATCACTTTTAGATTTTCCCTACTTACTTCAAAATACAGTTGAGTAGCTGACCCTAGAAAACAGTCTATTTATGGTTGTGCTCTACAGAAAATAGATGGCAGATAATTCATTTTAACTGTTGACTTATCGCTTTATTTTATACTGATAATTTCACAGATCTCTTAAGTGCTACTTTTGTACAACAAAAAAGTACAAAAAAGGCTGTAATAAATACACACATATATTTGTTTCATCCACCGAGGAAGAATACTGTTGTTGATAATATACTGGTACTATATACTTTACAAGGAAGTGAAGAACTTTTCCTACATGATCAATCACTACTGTAAACACAACTTAGAACTCACTTGAAGAACTTTTTCAAAGATGAGGATAACCTTTACTTAGGCCATTGAGTCCAACCTCAATGCAGGAATCCAAGTCAAAGGAGATCTGACAGATGGCTGTCAAAATTTCTCTAGAATGCCTCCAGTGTTGCAGCACTCACTATCTCCCGAGATAATTCATTCCACTGTCATACTGCTCTAACAGCTAAGTCTCAATTAACTAAAATCTCATATTAACTGAAGCCTTCCTTTGTAAGTATTTTAAAATATACTTAAGTAAAAGCCAATGTAATTAGCAGTACTTCTGAGTATATGGGCTGCCCAGGATTGAACTAGTGAAGGTGGAAATAAGTTTACATGATTTGAGGCCATGTAAATTCAATTTGAATTTACTTTAAGAATTACTATCACAATAACTGGACTGCATTTATTTTTAAAAATCAGAAGCACTTCCAAAACGAATCAATGGCCAGAATCCTGTTTGTGTAGCTTCCCATCTGTATGGCTGATGACATCATCCATGGAATTGAATCTTTAGCAAAAAGTTTCCTACCCCCCTCCCTGACCCCATTCCAAGGTTCCAAGGCTCCCTATGGATCCCTTTTGACATGGGGAACCCTTTGGGAACCTTGTGACCCAAAAGGGGAGAGAGCTTTTAGCACCCAGAAATCACAAATGCTAGTTTCAATGGAAACCAAAGAAAATATATAAAGTCCTTGACTAATGCCCAGAGAGGGTAAATGAATAGAAACATGGGGTATTGGTGAGCATTTTTCTACCATGTAAATGAATTCTCGCTAGGAAAAGTTAAAATAAGCAAGAAGTATAGTGGTGCCTCGCGTAGCGATTGCTCCGCATAGCGAAGAAATCGCTTTGTGACGCTGTTTTTGCGATTGCAAAAGCGACTGCTTTGCGATGGCCCCTATGGGGAAAATTCGCTTTGCAATGATCGCAGGGAAGCGATCATCGCAAAGCCCTCATTTTCGCACAGCTGATTGGTGGGGCTTTGCGATGATCACGGGGAAGCGATCATCGCAAAGCCCCCATTTTCGCACAGCTGATCCAAAATGGCCGCCCGCTGTTTTGCCTCACTTTAGAGGCACTGAAAATGGCCACCGCAATGGAGGATTTTCGCTTAAGGTGAGTTTTGGAGCCCATAGGAACACATTGAAGGGGTTTCAATGCATTTCTATGGGCTTTTTAAAATCGCTTAACAACGAAATCGCTTAGCAGTGATTTTTGCTGCACGGATTAACATCGCTAAGCGAGGCACCACTGTATATGAGATAGATCTGACTTCTCAAAGGAAGCCACAGTCCTGGGTATATAAAAGCTGAGCAGATCTGTTCATGAGGTCATCCATTCATGGGGTTGCCGTAAGTCAGAGAAGACCTGATGGCACATAACAACAAAATAACTTATTCAAGTACGTTTTGACAGCATGTGTGAACTAATGTATAATACTTTTAACAGGAGAAATAGTGTTAGACTGAGAGGTGATATGATATCTTTAAACATTTGAAGGGCTATCTTGTAGCATATGGAACATGCTTGTTTTCTCTTCTCCAGAGTAGGATTTGAATGGATTCAAATTTTAAGAACAGAGATTTTGACTAAACATTAAGAAAAAACATGCTGATAGTAAGAGCTGTGTGATAATAGAATGGATGGTAGTGGATTTTTCATTATTGCTTTTGAAAGAAAGGTTGGCTAGCCATCTGTCAAGGATACTTTATCTGTGGATTTCAAGCACTGGTAGGGGTCATGGGTTGATTACCTTTGAGATTCCTCTACAATACTTGCCTCTACAATGTCTATAAACGAGTAGGCTTTAAGAAAAAAGTGGCTAGAAAGGCTAAGAATTGGTAAAGTTGATTTGTTAAGAATAGAAAGGACAGACTGCTTCAGCATTACCTGTTGGTCTTGTTCGATCTGGTTCTTGCAACATAATCCAAGATCTTGGAGGTGGCTGTTCTGTTGAAACTATTAAGAGAGACAAAAATAAATATGAGATAATGTTGTTGTTTTTAAAGGGCGCAAATACATGTGTTAGAAAGTCACACTTACTTCTTTTTGCAGTACCTGCCAGGTTATCTAGCAAATAATTCAGTAGCCTTCTTGTTCCATCTGGTTCCTGGTAGAGATTCAGAATATCTTGTGTAAGTGGGTTTCCTATAAAGGTGTTTAGAAAGAAGAAAAAACAGACCTTTAGAACATGATTTAGGTGTTTTTTTCTGACATGTTCAATTCAGAACACTAGAAACAAGGTTATTAAGGAAAACCTAGGCCTTCACTTCATAAATTTATCATTAAGCTAGCTTGATTTGTGCTGGCTTGCTGCGTGGGTAGATGGGGGAAGACAAACTCAAGTCTATAACAAAGCTTCAAGTACAAGCATGAAAAGGGGCTGTTAGGTAAATTACTTAAGAGAGCATTTTTCAAGAAGCAAAGCAGTGTGAAAAAAATTCATTAAGGATTCAATTTCAGAAAACTTAAATCTTATTCTACTAATTCCCCCCTCCAATGGGGGCTTTGGGGAGATATATATTTTGGACTGCATCTCCTCAAAGCCCCCATTGAAGCTTTGGGGGACTACAGCTCATTTATATAAGCTTTGATGAGGGCTTTGGGGAGATGCAATAAAAAAAAGTAACATTTTCAATCTTTAATTTTATCAGTTTGGTAGTACTAAATACTGAGGTATTGAGAGCAAATTAAAAACAGACAAAGGGCAAGACAATTTTTTAAAGTGCATACCTTTCAAACCCAGTGTCTGTAACTGAAACAGTTTTCCCAGCTCAAATGGTAGAACTCGTAACAGGTTGTTATTTAAATGGAGTTCCCTATTAGCAAGTCACATGAAGACAAAAGTAATACAGTATACATTGTTAATTATTTTAAACTACTGTTTTAACCACAAAAGCGCATCTTAAAGCACATTTAAAAACAATGAAACACTAAATTATAAAGATTAGAAATTTTGCAAAATTTAAAAAAATATTAAACATTAAAAGCAAACCAACTAGGAAGTCTTCTAAGCACTATCTGTTAAATTGCTAATGAAGTAAAAATGGCAGAACAATGATTCCTACAATCAGGATTGCTGGTTAAAATAGCAAACGGCCATAACAGTAGTTTTTTTAAAGTATTTATTTAAGGACAGGGTAGGGAATACAAAAAGTAAGGGGAAATAGGGAAGAGGGGAAAAGAGTTAGGGGGATAGGAAAACACAATCAATTCATACTGTATTACAATAACAAATCAACTTTTTGCTTTTTCACAATTTGATTAACCTCCTGCTTTCATCTTATAATTTAATTTTAGTTTAATTCTATGTTACTCCAACACTATCTGGTAACTGCAGCCATTTACCCAATACATCCCATCGTTCAGTTTCCTTTTGAATTGAACAGTCTTTCAGCCCATCTGACAGAATATCCATTTTTGTCACTTCCCATATTTTCACAATAAGATTCTCTTGTTTCATTATCTCTGCTTTCTTGAGATTTTTAACATAATGCTTTTTAATTTTGGAAGCTGCATAGGTCACTGGATAACTCTCTATCCCATCTATGTTACCTGGTGTCATGCCCAATAAAGTACAGTGGTGCCTCGCACAGCGAGGTTAATCCGTTCCGGATTAACCCTCGCTGTGTGAAAACATCGCTGTACAGGAAGGAAAAAGCCATTGGAATGCATTAAACTTAGTTTAATGCGTTCAAATAGCAGCTTTACTCACCGTACAGCGATGCTTTTCCAATGGCCGGCAGCCATTTTCGCGCCCTCCCCTCGCTTAATGAGGGCGCGAAAACGCTGCGTGCGGCCATTTTGGACCCGCTGAACAGCTGATCGGCGGGTCGCAAAGCGAAGGTCGGTAAGCGAACCGGTTACCGACCTTCGCTCTGCGATTTTCGCCCTATGCAGGCATCGGTATGCAATCGCATTTGCGATCGCAAAACCGGCCTCGTAGAGCGAATTCATTGCTCTACGGTGCACTCGTTGTGCGAGGCACCACCGTAGCTTGTTTGCCCACACACTCTCAATACTTGTCAATCCCATGTTAGTATAAAATCCAACTAAATGTGCTTTTAATGCCCTTTTTGCACATTGCTAAGTTCACGAATTATAGTTCAAATGTTAGAAAGTTCATAAGAAGTCATGGTATATTCATTTATTTTCAATTAACAGAATGCTTAATGCCTACCTAGCAAACAGGATGATCGCTGGACACATCAAGAGTTTATTGACTGAGGGGAACGAAGTTTTGTAAGTTCTATCTGTGGAATTTGAACTATGCTGTTTTTGCACTTAACAATTACAACTTTTATGGTATCTAAAATAATAGAGCCATATACCATCCCTGAGGCTTACTTTTATTGGTATGTAACAGTGAACCATATTTTTTCCTTAAAAAAAAAACAACCTTCAATTACAGGATGTAATTATTCTCAACATAGCCTAATTTAGATAAAAGTAGCAAACACATTTACAAGTCACATCAATACATATAATTCATTTCTATATTTTTGTTTTGTTAAATTTATATGCCAGCGGGGGAGGGGGCAGGGCTGCTTTCAGAGGCTTCCCCGGCGGCAGAGGAAAAGCACCATTTTTTTTATTTCCAGCTCTTTTTCCCTGCCTTTTTTGGTGCTGGGCAAGCCTCTAAGACCCAGCACCGATCAGCTGTAAGCCGGGGAGGGGGGTGGGAGTGGAACAGAGCACAAAATGGCTGCCGCCTCTCTGCTGGGTACAGGCTCTCAGCTGTTTGGCGCTCTTTTTCTGACTTTTGGGGGGCTACCAAGGCACTGTGAGGAGCCAGGCTCAGTCTACAGTACCTGATAAATGACTTTATTTTAAATTTTTTTGTTTCTGACTTTTTTCCCCATAGGAACACATTAATTAAATTTCAATGCATTCCTATGGGAAAAAGTGCTTCGCAAGACGAAATTTTCAGTGGACGGCATTAACCGTGTAACAGATTAATTTTGTCTTGCGAGGCACCACTGAATACCCAAAAAGTAGGTCCTAGTATACTAGAGCACATAATCTTATTACGCGCTTGCCCATGCACAAGCACGCTGGTAATGGGCGGGATGCCTAGATTGGCTCTACCATCTCAACAATGTCAGCATCCAACTAACAACTGAGGGTTTAGAGAAGTGCATCCTGCAGAGTGCCTTTCCACAAATAATAAATGTTATGTCTCCCTTCAGGTGGAAGGTGGCAGCAAGAAAGAGGTTTGGAATTGCTGTGTGGGGAAAAAGGAAAGATGGGGCAAAGTTCTCTTCCTTGCATCTCCCTCCTCCTTCCAGGTCTCTACCAATTAATCTAAGCAGTGTTGAATACAGACAGTCCACAAAACATAGCCTTGAAGCAAAACAAGCAAGACACTAACACTGCTGGGTGCAATACAAAACAGAACTGAATATTTTCAGACAATCTGCTCCAGAAACGCTAATAGCAAATCTGAAGAAAAAACTGCAGCAACACACATCCAGATAATTAGATAAGATAATAAATAAAAGAACTAACTAATTTCTTTGTCTGCTTCTAGTATGAAACAACTTACAACAATATGTTGGTAAGTGTTGAATACCAATATTGCTGCCGATTCTTTTATACTGATTTATGTTGCAGTTTAACATTGCCAAGAGTATTACCAACAAGCCAGCAGGAAACAGAACTACATACTGAATTTCTGATTTTGATGAAGTGGTTTCAAGAACATCAGAGGTATTGCCAAGTTATCTGTTACTATTGTCATGGAAATATGCCATAATAAGTGCCCTCACTAGGCACTTTTAAAAAACTATTAAAAACTACTAAAAACTATTTGGGCAGGCCTTTCCAGAACAAATAATATCCTAATACAAAAGTGCTTCTGAGAGTGTAACATTTAACATACCGCCATGTTTTATGCTATTAAATGTAATGTATTCTATTCCACTATGTCTCCCACTGCATTTTATGATATTTTCTTTTGCACTTTCTAATTTGTTGATTTATTATTGTCATATTTTGCTATTTTATTGTTATTCTGTTTAGTTGATGTAAACAGCCCAGAGTGGCCTTGGCTGCCAGATCAAACCAAATCATTATCATCATCATCATCAAACCATACACAGAAGATGACAGGATTTAAGGAAAAGGTACCTGGGAACTCTACATTTGATATCTAGTAAATTTAGCACTTTTAATAAGCAACAAAAATACTGTATGCGCATCAGCGAAAACACAGCTCTGAAGGACAGACCATTTTAGGAAAAATGTCCATGAAACTTTGAACATCATCTGTTTATATACCTCCCAACTTAGTGATATTTTTACTTGTGGCAGTTTACATAGCAATGACAATTGCAAAGAATCACAAGAAGTATAAAATAAAATTTCCATTGTCCCTCCTCTAAATCTATAGAATACTGTGTAGCAAAAAGGGCAAGCATATAATGACACCTGATATACAGTAAAATAAAATCCTTATGGTTTTATCACCATCAATGCTAAAGAACTAGGACCTGATCCGGGGGCTATGCAGAAATTTCTGTCTCTCTTCCTTTGAAAAACAGTTCTCTGCTCTCACAATGATAAGACAAGCACAGGGAACTTCCAGTTCACGGTGATTAAAAAATGGAGAGGGGGGAAACAGAAAGGAATGGGAGCTCACATGAACAACTCTGTGCACATACAATTCCCTGGAATTCAGAAGAATTCTCATCTGGATTAAAGAATGTGGACAACAGAATCAGAAATACTAGTGCATATTGAAAATAAATCAGCCCAGTAGATCTTAGTTCCGAAGCCACAGTAATAGACAAGGACTAACAATCAGTTAAATCAGCTAACTCACAATACAAAACAATGAAGAAATCTTAAGCAATTTTACACTGAACTCGCATGTACCTGAGTGACACCATGTTTCCGAGCTCTGCTGGTAAACTGCGGATTTTATTAGATGACAAGTCCAAATATACAAGATTGTGAAGCTTGGCAATGTCTGAAGGAATACGGGATAAGGAGTTGTCACTGAGATGCAAAGCTGTCAAATGGGTCAGTGACCACAAAGATGAGCTGAGGCTTCTAACTTTCCCTGGGAAATAATAGGAACACAGAAATTATGTCTAATCCTGCACTTGTGTAAGCATTTCTGTAATATAAGAAAAAGGTAAAACAACTTTCATAACTACAGTATTGTATCTCTTTCCCTTCCTGTGTGATATACCTTTCATGATTTAAAATGCAAAATGTTTCGTCTTTTATATTTAAAGACTTTGTGCTCCAAAAGCAATAAAATGCTTCTTTACAAGCAAGCAGAAATTATGAAGCTAACACAAGCAAAACACAGCACATAGCTTACGGAATATCAACACATTTTCCTGACCAAAGAGCAAAAAGGTAATATGGGGGACAGGTTCTGACAGCAAGAAAATATGTTCCAACAACACCAGAATAATGATTTTAAATTAAAAAATGTGAGAATAACATTTTTTCACATATGCATATGTTGTAGGCACAGTTCCCGCACTGAGTTCAATAAACATTTGAAATTCTTTGATACCATTATCCACTGTTTCTGCATTTCCTCATTACCAACAAAGAATACATAGGCAGCCTCCTTCCTGGGGAACTTTATAAATTTGTACTCTAGTACCTGCAGAATATTCTACCAATAGCTGTTTCCTAAAGTACAGCACTTAAGTATTCATCATTTATACATTCCAAATCAGAACTTCTGCATCACTGGTAAACATCTGGTGTTCAACTTCAAAAAGGCTTTAGAGGAGTTTTGAAAAATATTTCTGAAAGGAAGGAACAGAAGCTAGGGAACATTTAATTCAAGATGATTCATCCCTTAGGCTGAATCATCAATAGAAGAACAAGGTAGAAGTTTGAAACAATAATAAAAAGATGGCCATTTAAATGCCAAGAAATTGTAAGAAAAACTGCATGCAAGAAAGACATTTTGAGATAAAACAATATATACATTGTCTATGCCAACATTACCGTGTTTCCCTGAAAATAAGACCTAGTATAATTTTTCAGGATGCTTGTAATATAAGCCATACCCCAAAAATAAGCCCGTTAAGTGAAAGCCCTCCACCATTGTGCAGCAACCAGAAGATGTACATGAAAAAAATAAAGCATCCCCTGAAAATAAGCCCTAATGCGCTTTTTGGAACAAAAATTAATATGAGACCCTGTCTTATTTTTGGGAAAACAGGGTAGAACCAGTGAAAGGGAACCAGGAGAGTACAACAATCTTTTTTTAAAAGGACGTGGATGCATAAGCCTATTGCAACCCTGATAGAATTATGAGAATTAATGGAATAAGATAAACTCTGCATATGCAGAAAGATAGGGTAGAATGTACTGGGTGTACCAAACAACAGAAAATATTCCAATAAATTAGAAACTTAAGTCCTTCACAGAATCATAATGGGTGTAAAGACAGGTCTCAGATTTATCTACAGCCAGATTTTAGGCATGCTTCCTCCCACATAAAGCCCCAGTATGTAAGTATGCATAGCATCAGAGCCTTGATAAATGGTACATACCACTAGAGGAGAAGAAAAAAGATGAAGAGGGGTATTAAGGAGGCAGTCAAAGGAGGAAGTATAATAATCAATGACCATACTAATTTCCACACTAAGAGGGTATATATAAAATTGCAACAGGTAATATTTTGTGATGTAATAAACATCTATGCTTCTGACCAGCTGGAAGCAACCATGGGCTTAATTCTATAAGTGTACTTGTTTCCTATCATTTTTTAAACGCTTCCTCTCTTTACAACTAATTATTTTTAATTCTTTAAATCCAATGTTGCAGAGCAGAAGTCTATTAACCAAAGCCACCCAGAGTAGCACTGAGATACTAGATGGGTGGGATATAAATATAACCAATAAAATAAATAATAAGATCCAGCTGTTGGGGGACAACTTAGCATCCAACCCATTAAGGCCAACAATAAAATGACTAAATACCAGCCAAGAAGGCATGTGCATTTCATGACATTTTTCTTTTTTAATTTTTATCAGTCTTCACTGTAGAAAACTACACAGCTGAACTGTTTTTCTTAGGGTGGGTGCATTACTCACTTTTACTTTAAATAAGTAAAAGAGGCAAACAAGTGACAAAAATTAAATAATAAAAAGTTTAATCTAACTACCAGACTTGGCTGGTATGTGGCTAGGCTACTAGGATGGATAAGTTAAAAAAGGCATACATGAAGTGCCAAAGTTTTACAAAAACATACTGTTTTGCAATAGCACATTTAATACAACAGTTGGCCTTTTCCATTTAAAATTTTTAAATGATAACCAGTTATTGCTACCCTGCTTTCCCATTAAACAGCTTTTCCTCTCTTACCGCTTATTTCCAACTCTGCCCAGTGTGATTTTTTCCCATTTGCTGCTTCCTCTGAGGACATAATTGTGTACATCCTCCGTGGATCAGGTGGATCGTACTTTTCTTTGGGCATTCCTGTTAAAAGCAATGATCGAAAAGTTGTTCAGTTAACAATAGAGTGGCCCGATGGGCCAGATAGGCAGGGTATCAATCAATCAATCAATCAATCAATCAATCAATCAATCAATCAATCAATCAATCAATCAATCAATCAATCAATCAATCAATCAAATAAATAAATAAATAGCTTCTTATGAGCAGAAACCTTTAAAAGAAGCACCTGTTTTTGAACTGAATTATCATAATAGATTATCTTTCAATCAAGGCAATGATTCAATAATCTTGGAATTTAAGGCAACCTATAGATCATCAAGTCCAGCCCCTGTCAGGGTGGCACAGTGGGGAATCAAACTCACAACCTCTAGCCCAATGTGTGGATAATGACTCTCAAGGGCATTGCAAAGTGTTTTCTGGCTACTTATATGTGTTTAATAATTTCTTCCTTGACCTTTCAGAGTGGGGTATTAAAGTTCGTATGCATGTGTATGTAAGAGAAACAGGCATTTTACGGAAGAAAGAAACCTCTAATTTCTGAGAAGGGATGACTTTACCCCTTTAAAAATGCCTTTTTATGCAAATATGGCAAGGAGGTGTCGCAGGTTATGTGGCTATTATAAAAGGAGTCACAACTTTAAAAAAAGGTTGGGAACCACTGCCCTAGCCATGTACCTAAACCTTGGAATTTATCCAGCATTTCAAACCAAGCAAAACAGCTTGCAGCAGCACTACCTTTATTGTATTGGACTTAACAATGTCCATACAAATTATCTATATATAAGCTTCCATTTGAAAAGTTACAATAAAATCTTCTAGAGCCCTCTTTTCTTAATACAGTGGCGCCCCGCTTGATGATTACCCCGCTTAATGACAAATCCACTTTACAATAAGTTTTTTGCGATCGCTATTGCGATCACAAAATGATGATTCAAAGAGATTTTTTCGCTTGATGACGATCGGTTTCCTGCTTCAGGAACCGATTTTTCACTTAACGATGATCAAAAACAGCTGATCTTTGCGTGTTCAAAATGGCTCCCTGCTGTGTTCAGGATGAATTCTTTGCAAGACAGGCACCGGAAAATGGCCGCCCTATGGAGGATCTCCAATGGAAGGTGAGGTATTTCCCCCACTGGGACGCATTGACTGGTTTTCAATGCATTTGAATGGGTTTTTTTTTTTGGCTTTATGACAATTTCGCTCTACAGCGATTTTGCTGGAACGGATTATCGTCGTCAAGCGGGGCACCACTGTAATTCTATACAAAAAAAATCTTCACTAATATGAAGTTCCGACCAAGTAAAAAAGTATGGTACTTTCTATCTAGGAGTCCTACACCAGTTACCCTGATCCTTTTCTTTCACCTTGGGTTTCAGTGCAGTTAAAGAAAGCAAAGGTTCCCCCCCCATATGCTATAAAACTGAGACAATTTCATTCACGTTGGAATACCAACTCCTAAAAGCTAGCGACACAGAAAATCCAATGATTCATATACACTTTAAAAAGACTTCAAAACAGAAGTAAATCAATATGACTTTCACATAAATAATTCCAAGACCTCCAAGATATGGAGACCTCAAGATACGCACCAAAGGAAAAAGGAAGGCCATGAATGGGTACGGGCGTGAGTGTAAGAGAAGTAGATAATGGGCACTAATGGGCACTGTGAGCCCAACACTAACTGCTATTCATTCCCACTTCTCCAAACCACAGTGTCAGACTATCCAAATCTGACCCATGTATTCTGTACAGTAACTAATTCACCAGAGGAATTAGATGCATGTTTATTAATGCCAATACTACCATCAGGGTTTTTCCAAAAACCTTGATGGCACAATGAGTCCTACAATTTTGATCTATTACATTTGCCCCTTCAGACAATATGAAGGCACCTGAGATTTCTGATAAACATGCACTGGGGAATCGTGTTTCTTTCTCTTGTTCTCCAGGCAGAAGATGGCAGTAGGACAGTCTTTCCCAATTGCTCTGCATACAAGAGGTATCGGAAACATATTTTGTTAGACTGCAAGGCAGATCATCCTTTTCCACACCCATGCTGGATCAAAGATGATCATTCCAATCCAACAACACTGGGAGGGCATGTGTTCCCATCCCTCAGGTAAAGGCAACACATTTATGAGGTGCTTCCCCCTCCAAGAGAGAAGAAGAACAACAAAAAAATCTACGATACCTCTACTTCACAGGTCACAAACAAATATGTCTGGCCTTGTAGGCAGGAACAGTCTTAACTGTCAATACTGGGCACTATTTTACAACATAAACTCATAAAAGCTTGGTACATCCATTCTGTAGTGTTTTTTGGCACACTTGCACAATCTTCTGTGTGTATTTATGTGAGGGGGTCTCAACACAGCTCTTCCACACTTAAATGTAAAAAGCACTTTTCTAAAATGACGACAGGCAATCTCAATAAAGCAACATTTTAAAGAAGTTACATAAATTCTACAGTGACTCAAATTAAGTGTAAAATATGAAATTAAAGATTATTACTTTTAAGCAACGTGGATAAAAAAATCAATGACTTAAAAATCAAATTGATTTAAATCACAATTTGCACTTTAAAATAATTGTATTTAAATAATCAAAAATGTGTGTTTTTTAAAATTTAAAGCATGATTGAAATCAGATTCACCTTGCTTTTAGGTATACAGGATGGTACTCACTGTTAATTCTGCAGTGCCTTACAAATTTAAGACCAATACCATAATCAAATATTTGTTCCTTTAATTCAAAATTACAGCAGTATGAATCATCTTTTTAAAATACCTGAATAGTAAGTGCTACAACAAAATAGTTGTATGTGTCTAACTGACCACAGTGCTCTTTGAATAAAAGTGTCAACTATGTAAGAGGAGTGAAACAAATAATTTCTTATACAGTTCTATTGTATTTTATCATTTTTTGTAAGCCGCCCTAGAGGGGCGGATTATAAATCTAAATCAAGTAAAAGTAAAGTTCATCACAAACGTATAATACAACTTTGTAAATTAGTAATCTATCTCTGTTTCATATACCACAAGGACTAGTCTGAAGAATTCATGTGTTCCAATAAAGAAGGTATTTCATTATTGTCCAAAACTTTTTATACAAAAATAACAAGTGATAGTTATCACTGACAGCTCCTTGTAATGAATAAAGATTTAGGTTTTTAGAAGTCTTTCCTCAGAAAACCTACAATGGAAAAATTTTACTCCAATCTGCACGTGAGGATATTTTTCTTGCAAAGATGGAACAGTAAGTTTCTGACCATCAACTCTTATGTATGCACTGGAGAGACAGGTTTTCCTCAAACTTCTCCTTTGAATATAATTTTTTTTTACACTAACAGGGATATATGGTCTGCATTGTCTGACTGCAACTACACAATAACTTCATATATTTATTTTTATTTTTTATTTATTTATTTACAATATTTTTCAGCCGCACCATTGCCAGTGGCTTCTGGGCGGCGTACAACATCAAAACCTAAAAACATTAAAAACATTTTAAGAAACAGTATAAAATACCATATACTAAAATATTTCTTAAAACAATTAAAACATTAAAAGTAATTAATTAAAATACAACCACTTCAAAGTGCAAACTCTTTGGAAAATGGGAGAAATGAATAATGTATGTACCAAATGTTTTTTGTAGTTACTTCCTATAGTTTGTTCTTAAGATCTTTGCCCCCTTCCCCCGTGCAGAAACTATATAAATTATTGGCTTCCCCTAAAAAAGCAATTTATTATTTATATAGCCTCCCCTCAGTTTTGCAGTAATCTGTCTCCATAAAAATATCTTGTTTTAAAACAAGAATAAAAATGAAGACACTGGGTAGTGATTTGCCTATTTATGCAACTATAAAAATGACAGTAGTTCCACAATGTTAAGACAGCTGACTGCATATACATGAAATCCAGAGTGCCCATGACTAAACAATGAAAACATGACATGTTAGCAGTAAAGATACAAAATTTACCTATTTAGAAAAGTCAGTGCAGGCAAGCTGATGAGACGAGTATGCACCTGTGAAAAACCATCACTGCCCCTTAATCTGAATCTGGCTTACATTAAAGATTTCCCACTGGATCCTGGAACATGTTTGCAACCTTAAAGAATGCAAGTTTCCCCTAGAATGGTTGATAGAATGCTGTCTCCTTTGGACTGTTTAATGAAGCTTTCCATTTAATAGTTTATCTGGTAGTCAGAGGCAACTGGAAATTCTATGGAGGTGAATAGCCTGGTGAATACGGCTTGGATCTCCTTCTTGCCACAAACGCACACATCAGTCTTCCGTTACATTCCCTTCTCCACAACTAGCTTGGAAATGCTGTGGGCCAACAGCAGTAAGAACTCAATACCCCACTGTTCTTCCATCAGAGAAAGACAAGGACACTGTTTCTCCTTGTCAAGGTCTCCATAACTTGTGCGAAATGTCTGCTAAAAAACCTAATATCCTTTCATTTTTGAGAAGTAACATATAAACATGACAACAAGCACAGAAGAAGTGGTCAGTGGTTTTAAATGATGAAAACAACTCATCCAATACTTCTTATCCTTGAAAGTCCATGCAACAAAGCAGCGATCATCATCCCATAACCCAGAAGCTTCATCTGTGCTAATGATCTTGACTTGACAGTCCAGGGAGAAACCACTGAGGCTACTCAGCATCAGCTAACATCTGCATTTGAAGATATTTCCTTGTATTATGAAAACAATGAGCTGAAACCAAACCTTTTAACATACAGTTCTGTGTCTTCCACTTAAACAATACAGAAACTGAGAGGAAGCTCCAAGTTAGCTGGAAAGGCAAGTTTTGGAACACTGCTCTACCCCTAAGTATTCGGGCATCATTCTAGATCCAACCCTAAACAAACAAACAAACCACTGTCCAAACACTAAACAGAAAGTTGATACCAAAATAACATACAGTAGAGTACTTAGAAAACGGGCTGGATTATACTGGGGTGCACACCCACAAACAATATGAACAACAGCTTTGTCCCTGTGCTACTCCAAAGCAGAATATGTTAGTGTCATATGGTACAAACAAGTGCATGTCAAACAAGTGGATGTAGCTCTTAATGAATCATGCAAGAACCTACTACACCTATTGAAAAAGTCTATTACAGTGGTGCCTCGCATACCGAGCGCACCGTATAATGACGAATCCACATAGCGTCATCCCTATGCAAAAAACTCGCTTACCGAAGACGGGCCAAAGACGGGTGCCAGGAAGGAGCCGCCGCCGCAAGAGTGATGCGGGGCCTCGCTGGCTGGGAAGAAGAAGGCAGGCTGCGAGGCAGGCAGGCGAAGGGAGGGAAGCCGCACGCTCGCGCGTCCTCTCCCCCACTTTCCCTCTTCCTCCTCGTCCTTCTGACGCCCCCAGGGACGAAGGCAGGCTGCGAGGCAGGCAGGCAGGCAGGCGAAAGGAGGGAAGCCGTGCGCTCGCGCGTCCTCCCCCCCACTTTCCCTCTTCTCCTCCTCTTGCTGCCGACCCCCCCCAAGCCTCCCACAGAGTCGGGTGATCAGCTGTTCAGCGCTTCTAAAATGGCCGCCGGATGCCCGAAATGGCCACATGCAGCGTTTTCGTGCCCTCCCCTCGCTTACCAAGGGCGCGAAAATGGCTGCCGCTATGGAGGAAACTTTGCTGAACGGTAAGTTTAGGGCCAATTGGAACGCATTAAACGATGTTTAATGCGTTCCAACGGGCTTTTACGTTCCATTTAGCGACGATTTCACATAGCGAGGGTTAATCCAGAACGGATTAACCTCGCTATGCGGGGCACCACTGTAGTTGGCTGGAACTTCCCCTCCAGACATATGTCAAGAGGTACTAGCAAATAATGAATGAAATAGGATGGAAACCAACCATCTAGATAACAGCTAAAATCAAAGAGACACTTTCGGCATACATCTCAGGCTATAAATATTAAACTAGAGAGGCTAGGCTAAACCTATGGGGAAAAAAAAACAACACACCTTGCCAAATGGATGAATGCCAAATAGTGTCTCCTACCAGGATAAAACTAGCTGGACCATCTGGAAGCCAATTAATTGACTTCAAAGCAAAGAATAATCAAGTAAAATGGGCCTACTTGGATACAGGACAAATTTTCTGTGATTGTGGAGAAATTCAATCAATGCAGCACTTTATGTGCATGCAATTTATGCCTCACCATCTGTACAAAAGAAAATCTAGTACATGGCTGAGATAATGCTACTGAAGCAACCTTCTGGTCAAAAATAACTAATTACAGTGGTGCCTCGTATAACAAGTGCCCCGTTTAATGACGAATCCGCATAGCAATGCGGATTTTGCGATCGCAAAAGCGATCGCATTGCGATTTTCCCCCGTAGGCCCCATTTCCCCCCAGCTGACCAGCGGGCGCTTCCCCGGCGGTTGCTCCAAAGCCTGCGCCACCCAGCTGGGGGAAGAAGTTTCGGAGCACCCGCGGCGGATGCTTCCCCAGAGGTTGCTCTGAAGCCTGCACCACCCAGCTGAGCGGCGCTGGCTTCAGAGCAACCTCCGGGGAAGCGTCCACTGCGGGCGCTCGGAAGCCAGCACCGCCCAGCTGGGGGGAGAAGGTTGGAGCGCCCGCGGTGGGTGCTTCCCCGGAGGTTGCTCTGAAGCCTGCGCCGCCCAGCTGGGCGGCGCTGACTTCAGAGCAACTTCCGGGGAAGTGTCCACTGCGGGCACTTGGAAGCCAGCACCGCCCAGCTGGGGGAAAATGGCCGCCTGCAGCGTTTTCGCGCCTCGCTTACCGAGGCGGCGGAAATGGCGGCTGGATGGGGAATTCTTTGCTTACCGGTGAGTTTTTCCCCAATAGGAACGCATTAAACTCTGTTCCTATGGGTTCCCCCCCCGCATAGCGAAGAATCCGGATAGCGACGTTAATCCTGGAATGGATTAACGTCGCTATGTGGGGCACCACTGTATCTTAATATTTTAATTTGTTTTAATTTTTAATTAATATATGTTTCATATATTTCCATTACAGTGGTGCCTCGCCAGACGATGATAATCCGTTCCACTGAAATCGCTGTTTAATGAAATCATTGTCTAGCGAAAAGCATTTCTCCATTGGAATGCTCTGAAACCTGTTTAAAGCATTCCAATGGGGAAGAACTGTTGTTGTCTAGCGAAGATTGGCCGTAGGAAAGCCGCTTTGCGAACTGCAGATCAACTGTTTAAATCTGTTTTGCGAAGCTTAGGTCCCGAAAACACCTGTTTTGCAAGCGCGGCGGAAGCTGTAAAAATCATCGTCTAGCGAAAATCGGTTTGCGAAGCAGGGACCAAACATTGTTCAGCATAATTCCCCCATAGGAATCACTGTTTTGCGAATCGCTACAGCAATTGCAAAAAGTCAATATCTAGCAAAAAGTCTGTCATGCGGGGTAACTGTCTAGTGAGGCACCACTGTATTTTAAATTATGCAATGCTGTGATAGAAAGAAAGAAATTAATCATAAATACTTTTCTCAAGCTGCATTATTTGCTTCTCATTATCTCCTTATTTGCCTTCACATTATCTTCTCTTGTTCAGCATGCAATAAAATATCTCTATCACAGGGAAGGAGAATTTTGAACTTTTGTGAGTTTTTTTAAAACAAGGTTTAATGCAACAAGTCTCTGAACATTCCCCTTTCCATTTAATAACTCATTTTCTGCCCACTTCCTCTTCAAAAACCCACAAAAGAGACAATGGAATGAATTGTTATACAGTGGGGTCTTGACTTATGAACAGCCCGAGTTACGAACATTTTGACTTACGAACCGCTCTCATAGGAAAATATTGACTTGACTTACGTACTTAGATTTGAGTTACAAACTGAAAAAAACCACGTGGGAGGCAGGGAAAGTGCAAAATTTTAACTTTCAGTTAACTGTTGGCCAGTGAAAAGGGTGCCTGTCTGCTTCCTCACTCCTCCCAGCGTTTAGAGTGGATTGGGAGACAGTCTTCAGACTGCCTGGTACTGCCTGGACTGTATTTTCCCTGCCTTCCCTGAACCTTTCTTGACCTAAGAAAAAAAGAAACAAAATATCCCCCTCTAGTGGTCGAAGGCGGAATAGCAGCTTCCCATTAGTTTCTATGGACGGAAAAGAGCAGATACGGATCAAATGGCTTTCAATGCATTCCTATGGGAAATGCAGATTTGACCTGCGAACTTTTTGACTTGAGAACCGCCTTCCAATACGGATTAAGTTCTCAAGTCAAGACCCCACTGTATTGTGATGCATATCGCACAGACCTACACCCTGGCCACTTTCAATTGTACATTTATTCACATGCCAAACTGATTTGCCAAAGCAGAAAAAAGGGTAATTTCTTTCAATCTTACAAACATTATAGAAGGAAATTTCTATGCTTTCCCATAGCTTTATTTTACAACTTCATTTACAACATACTGCTTTGCCCTCCATCTTCTCAGGGATGTCAAAAAATTAAATCAACTGGAACATAATACAGTGATGCCTTGACTTACGAACGCCTTGACCTACGAACACTTTGTGTTACAAACAGCTCCGTTTGCAGAATTTTGCTTTGACTTGCAAACGGAGCTTTGACTTACAAACGAAAAATGACAGGGGAAAAGGGCGGGAAATTTAAATGTACTAACCGTAGCAAAGAGGCTGCTTCTTTGTAGCTCTTTCACCCCAACGGTTTGGGAAAGGGATGTGGTGGCGGTCCAGTGTCGGGAGTGATGGCCCAGGGTTAGGAGGCTTGAATCTAGCCAGGGTGCTTCAGCCGCTCGCCTCCCGGCTGTGGTGGAAGCAGCGGTGGAACAGCATCAGGAGTGATGCCTGGCTGGGGTGCTTCGGCTTCTCGCCTTCCAGCTCACCTCCCGTTTGCTCCTCGCCACCCTCTGCGAACCGCTGCTGCTGCTGCTGATGCCTGACACCGGCTCCAGCTCCGAAACCAGCAGCTGCTCGCTGGGACAGCCACCTCAGTCCTCGCCACTCCTCACCACCCTCAGCAAGCAGCGGGAATGGACCCAGCGCCGGGAGTCAGAGCCCGGCTGGGAGGTCATTTGAATTTCCCACCATCGGCCCACAGAGGGCAGCGAGGAGCAAGCGGGGAGCGAGCACCCGAAGCACCCCGGCCAAGCTCAAGCCTCCCGGCTACGGCGGTCACAGTGGCGGTAGAAGCCTGGGAGGCTGAGGAGGCTTCAGATCGGTAAAGTGCTGCTTTTAAAAAAAGTTTTGGGTGGGTGGCTTCTCTTTTGTTTGGAGGGAGGAAATTGAGGGTCAATTTTGTTTTTTGGTGATTTTTTTGGCAGTCCCAGCATGGGACTTGCTCTGTTTATTTTTATTTTGGTATTTTAATTTTTTTTGAAATGCTGGAACGGATTAATCCCGTTCCCATGCATTTCAATGGGAAATGGTGCTTTGACTTACTAATGTTTTGATTTACAAACATCTTCTGGGACGGATTAAGTTTGTAAGTCAAGGCACCACTGTACCAATCTCAGAAAGTGTACCAGGGGTAAGGAATATGAACCCCCCCCCCATGACACTGTTCAGCTACTGCTCTCACAAGCCCTGGCCAATACAGCCAGTGGCAAAGGATCATGGGAGTTATTGTTCAATAATGAAACAAATAATAAACAACAAAATGGCCACACATTCTGACCCTGAATGATAGGGGAAAAGTTGTGTTCAGCTGCACCCCTCTGTACTCCAAAACCATCTTATGCCTGCAAAAGAAAAGGTTTTGTTTTATTTATTTATTTATTTACTCACTCACCCTCCAGTAACACTCTGCATACCTCCCTGTGTCTGCTCTAAAGACTTTAGAATACCGTATTTCTCCATTTATGAGATGACCCAAGGTATAAGACGACTGCTCCTTTTCTAACCTCCAAATCAGAAAATTTGATCCATGCGGGGCTTAGAAAGTAGGTAACGCAGCCATGAAAGGGCTACACGATTGCACCTATTTGATCCTGAAGCAGCCATGAAAGGGCTTCAGGATCAAAGGGGTGCAATCATGCAGTCCTTTCACGGTTGCTTTACCCGAAGGAGCCTTCCCTTCCTTTTGGCTAAGCCCTGTGGCTTTGCAAAAGGCAGGGAAAGCGGCTGCCTTCTGTGTACAAAACGACCCTCAATTTTTTGTCTTAATTATTTAAGGAAATAGTCTTGTTTTATACACAGAAAAATATGGTAATACAAACCAGGATGGATTTGATTTAAATCACAATTTAAATCATGATTTACATTTTAAAAATTGGATTTTTAAAAATGATTTAAATAAATTTGCTTTTTTAAAGATCACTGATTTTTATCCACTCTAATACAAACAATAGATCTTGTGGCATCTTAAAAACTAACATGTTTTGTTGGGCACGAGGCTTCATGAAAAACTGAACAAACAACTAAACAAGGAAACAAACAAACACTCCC
Source organism: Pogona vitticeps (assembly GCF_051106095.1). Lineage (NCBI taxonomy): Eukaryota > Metazoa > Chordata > Lepidosauria > Squamata > Agamidae > Pogona > Pogona vitticeps. The sequence continues at coordinate 96,954,519 of NC_135784.1, forward strand.
CTTCCCTACCATCCAGAAGTCTCAACTGGATTTTTTTTTTAAAAAAACCAGTCCATCCATGGAGGGTGTCCACCTGGCCATAATCCACAAAAATTGTAGCCACAATATTTCTCATACATACCTAGTTATCACAAGCCAAAGAAATGTAAGTGCAGTGTGCTCGTAGCACTTACCATGTACCTAATATATGCAGTATTACCTTGGTCTGTGACCCAAAACCTGTTGAATAATCAGAACAAACAGAAGAAGGTAAGTAAATCCTTCAGAGGAGTCACAGATTAAGTAGCTAGTACACACTATGCTACACTATGCTATGTTGCTATGTCTGTTGTGGATGCTGGATTAAGGCGAGCTCCACTTATGCAGGTTTTATAACTTGATGCAGTTTCGTGGGATAGGGCAGTGACCTAGAGATTATCCGTTGCTATAGGAAGATCATACTATCTGTTGTGATAAGAAAAGTTCTTCCCAAAAGCAGAAGGGTTTTGCACAATCTGTTCAGTTTGCGTACCAAATCTGGATACAGACTCAACAACATAAGGTAACGTATGTGAAGAGGAGCACGAGAAACAGATGACGAAATAACAGATTATTAGAGATGTTTCTCTAAATCGAACAAAGTACAAAAAAACACTCTTTAAAAAACAATATCAGCAAATAATGTATAACTCATATAGTTTTCTTAGACTGTACTCTGACAGGCTGCAATCCATTGCTTCAATTAGTGTTTATGTAGCCTAAGTGATTTGGAATGTAGCAAAATATTCCCTAGTAGTCATTTGAAATCAAATTTTACTCATCAATCTAGATACAGTGGTGCCTCGCTTAACGAGTGCCTCGCTGAGCGATGAAATCGCTTAACGAGGCACTCTGGGCCATCGCTGGAGCATTCGCTCAGCGATGGCCCCTATGGGGTTTTTCCGCTTTGCGAAGATCGCTAAGCGATTCGCTTAGCGATCTTCGCATAACGAAGCCGGGGAGAACAGCTGATCGGCGGTTCCAAAATGGCCGCCAGAAGGTCCGCGCCGCATTTTCGCGCCCTGCCCTCGCTTAACAAGGGCGCGAAAATGGCGGCGCTATGAAGAAACATCGCTGAACGGTGAGTTTTCAAGCCATAGGAACGCATTGAACGAAGTTCAATGCGTTTCTATGGCTTTTTTTATTCCGTTTAGTGATGTTTCGCTATAGCGAAGGTTAATCCGGAACGGATTAACCTCGCTATGCGAGGCACCACTGTATTTATTATCAGAATATTTCACTAACATTTATACACCAACCACTGTGATCTGAGAAAGATATTGAGCTATATTCCTTTCTACAGAATAAATTCTGCTTTATTTCGAGAAACAAAGGCAGTCCTAAAAGAAAAGTCAAGGCACCTCTCCATATGGCTTCTTCCACTTTCTCCCATCTCAGAGAAGTGGGCAGGTCCAGCCTACCAGTTGTGGGCCTTCTCCACTAAAAACAACATGATGTTACTACGGACTTGCTCACATGACCTCATCACAGGAAATGAATAATGTTGATTAATTATGCATATACAATGAAGCAGCTTTTTTTCCTATTTCTTCATCACAGGCAAGGAGAACTAAAGATAGGGGCAGGCATTTTGGACTTTATCTTTGGGGTTTTAAGCCTACGCCAGCAACTAAAACAGAAGTAGTAATGAGCATTAAACCAGAGTTGGACAGTAAAAAACACTGAAGGGATTTTGGACTCAATGGCCTTATAGGTCTCTTTCAGTGCCATTATTCTATGATTCATTTGAACTATGGTGCTGGAGAAGAGCTTTATACATACCATGGACTGCCAGAAAGATAAACAAGTCAGTCTTAGATCAAATCGATCCTGAACGCTCTATACAGGCAAAATTTACGAAATTAAAACTGTTGTATTTTGGGCACATCATAAAAAGACAGGACTCGCTGGAAAAGTTAATAATTCTAGGGACAAAAAACAAAAGAATTATGGGAGAAAAGGCCAAATATTATACAGATTGACTCCATAAAAGAAGCCACAGTCTTGGGTTTGCTTGAGTTGTGGAGGGTTGTTTGTTGGTGATACAACATTCTGGAGGGCGTTCATTCATGGTTTGCCATGAATTGGAGGCAATCTGATGGCACGTACCAGTTGCATCATTAAGGACTAGGAATTGAAAAGTAGCTAAACTAATTCCTTTTCAAGTCTTGGTTAAGTCAGTAAGAAGATTTAAGTTAACTTGATAATACCTCTATTATATGTGCCCGTATATAGCAATGTGACCATTTCAAACAGAGACAATATGCAGGTGTTGCGAGAATATATCTGAATTTCTTAGCTAGATTGGTTGCCAAAGAAACATCATACATTTTGCTTCCCACTTCTATTTAATGCATTTTTCTTTAATAATTCATAATCAAATGGATGGCTACAGACATACAATCAAACTACAAGACACATTTATAACTTGGCAGGGAGGATGTGTGGCCCTGTAGCTGCTGACCATAACTCCCATAATGCTTCACCACTAGCTATGCTGGCTAAAAAGACACATTTACAGCACAGCAGTATCCTGTTTGAAGTTACAGTCTAACAACATCTGGGGGACCAGGTGTGTCCAAGTTCTGACTGATAGGAAGCCAGTCATCAGTACCACTGGTCAACAAGACAATTAAGACAAAGTCTGCCACATTCCCAGTTTTCTAATTAGCCAAACATGCAGTAAGCCTCGCCCATCATATATATGATCTGTTCTGTTACTGATGGCAGGATATGCAACAACCTCACCCCACCATGTAATAAATACATTTTCCCCTCCAATTTTACTCTGCTTTGGTATTTCAAGCACTGGGTTTTATCTTCAACTATATCTCTTGAAAGCTTTTACTTCTGCATCTTCAGTTATAGAATTTTCTTGTTTATTTACCTGTCCACATCTGCTATAAACAGCACAGAATGATCAATGGTATTTTAGAACCTTTACTACATAGTTAATGCTTATTACTTATTACTAGCAATTGCTCAGTTGGTGATGGTCATGTTGTGAAATCCAGGTAAAGAACGGATCTGTTCCAAGGCATGCAACAACACTAAGTAAACAACAACTACACAAGGTGGAGCTGATTGTCACTGCACAATTATCCTGTATAACAGCCACATAAATACATTAAACAGGATGATGAAGAAATAAAAGCAAGCAGAAGGAAAAGGTAAGCCAACATATTATCATTAGGAATAGGGAGCTCACTGGTAGATCTCAAAATCCAGTCATGTTATAGTTACAGTAAAATTTGCTGTTGTAAAACATGTACTAAGAACAAATATACTTCTAAGTACGTCTACAGCACTGGTTCTTAACCTTGGGTTACTCAGGTGTTTTTGGACTGCAACTCCCAGAAGCCTTCACCACCAGCTGTGCTGGCTGGGGTTTCTGGGAGTTGCAGTTCGAAAACACCTGAGTAACAAAGGTTAAGAACCACTGGTCTACAGTATCAAGCCACAACATTATTTTAAAAATATTGGTATAGTGTTAACACATTTTGTGTGATAGTTAAAATTTAATAATAAAATGCTAATAACAATTTTAGAACAGCAGAGCAGACAAGGACTCTACCAAGCCCAGTCCCTCACAAGGAGGCACAGTGGGGAATCAAACTCCCAAACTCTAGCTTTGCAGTAATTTATTTATATAAAAATAAATAGAAATCTAATAAATAAATAAAAATCTGCATTGAGATATCTAAACCAGTGAGCTATTCAACAGTTTTTCAGGGTCTGTTTGGGCATACGCATGCACGCACACACACCAACAACCAACTTATGCTTTTTGTGAAAAACTAAATGCAAGCAGAAGTTCATTCAGAATAGCTTGGCAAGTGGTAACAAACACCATTTCTTAAAAAAAGATATTGGCTGACCTGAACAAACAAAAATTTGACTCCCTTTAAATTTCAACATCTGTGACTCCCCGGTGCCACTGTAAAGTATCCCTGTCATGTTTGTTTCTACTATAAATAACAATACCACAAAAGCACTAGCATATCCTTCTACACCTGACAATACTTGAAATCCTATGAATCCAAATTTGTAGGCCCCAACTAATGCTCATAAACATTTTTGCATAATTACTTTTCCACTTGTACTTGAACTGAATAATAAAGAAAAGTATCAAGTATACACATACAGTATTCACCATTCTATGAACTTTCAAACACTAGTTTTCAATGGCTATTTTGCACTTAGTGCAATGTATTATTTAACAGAAAAGCAACTTTTCCTGTTGAAGTCTCATTCCCTAACTGTTTGATTATATTTTACAGAATATTTACCGGTAAAAGTGTGCCAGGATAATAAGGAAATTTCAAGCTGCTGTGGATTTTGCACCCCCTGCCATCAGATTTGCAGTACTCCCGGTCAAATCCACATTGGAAGCCACATATGGCTGACCACTAGGAGAGCTGCAAAACAGATTAAGAAAAAGAAGAGAAAATCCAGTTAGACTAACGTTCCTATTTTGGGTAAAAGGAATTGTAGCAAATAAGCTAAAAACTGGGAGGCTTAAGAGCTTATTTGCATTGCTTTAACCTACGTATAAAGACAGAAAAATCTGAAACACCTGCTATTTTTACTGTCATCTCCTAAAGCACTTTCCATAGTCTATGATATTAATAAAGCAAGTTAGGCTTGTTTCTTAAAGAAACAAAGAGATGCTCAAGTACAGTAGATGTAAGTCAAAGTCACTGCCTCTCGCATCTTCAAGACGTGAAGGTTCAAGCTCTATGCTGAATGAATTCCAGAAGTGAAATGACTTACTGGAATGGATAGTGCAAGGTCCTACAAAGCTTCTTTGTTTGTAGTTCTTAAATTCAGAGCTGAACACAGTTTAATGCCACATACTGTACTCTGTAATTCAGTTGCAATGTGCTCTGTGACTATCTTCAAGGAAGTTGACACATTAGTCTAGATCAGTGGTTCCCAATCTTGGACTGCAATTCACAGAAGCCTTCACCACTAGCTGTGCTAACTAGGGTTTCTGGGAGTTGCAGTCCAAGAACATCTGGGTTATCCGTGGTTGGGAACCACTGGTCTAAATAAAAGTGTACTACAGCATGAACGTAGGGACGTGGTGGCACTGCGAGCTAAACCGCAGAAGCCTGTGCTGCAGGGGCAGAAGACCAAGCAGTCGTAAGATCAAATCCACGCAACGGAGTGAGCGCCCGTCGCTTGTCCCAGCTCCCGCCAACCTAGCGGTTCGAAAGCATGCAAATGCAAGTAGATAAATAGGGACCACTTCGGTGGGAAGGTAACAGCGTTCCGTGTCTAAGTCGCACTGGCCATGTGACCACGGAAGATTGTCTTCGGACAAACGCTGGCTCTATGGCTTGGAAACGGGGATGAGCACCGCCCCCTAGAGTCGCACACGACTGGACAAAAATTGTCAAGGGGAACCTTTACCTTTACAGCATGAATGGTAATAAAAGCAATATATATAAAAAGAATGAAGCGGATCTTTGAGATGTGAGTAGGTTAAAGGGCAATGGGATGTAGGCAAACAGGGCAAGGAAGAAGTCCGAGACTATGAAACAACAATGTGTCGGGGGGGGGGATAACACATTGCCAAAGACAGTAATGAAAGGTTTCATTCTCTTGCTCATTTTCATACTGAAAACTTGAGATGTTACTGAAAAAAAATTTTCAACCAAGGTGAAGATACTTGATTGGACAAGAGAGATTTTATGGATAGAAAAGTATAATCTACAATGAGAAGCACAAACTAGAACCTGAAGCGAATAAAATACAGTACACATACCACTTGTGTGCAGAAAGAGCAGTGCGAAAGAGCTAATCTCTAAGAGTCTATCATGACAGACCATCTCTCTTGCCACATATACTAGTACAGAATTCAACTGTATTAGCTCCAAAATGTCTCATATTCATTCTGTAAATATCTCCAGCATCATTCCTTCATTTAATTCAAGCTTCTGTAAAATGAAGAAACTAGACCCTTGCTCAAAAATATATCTCATCACAGCATTGTACACTAGTTCTTAAAACTACCCTCTCTCCACTCAAGTGCGCTGAGAACATTATTGAATTAAGTGTCCACTAACTGGAAAAGCTTGCCACTGTGGCAATATGGAATGATTGTTTTGCTATTATACAAGTGGAAGACAGGCTTTCTTCTTCAACAGAGAACTGCTTACACAGCATTTGTGCAAGGAGCACAATGCTGCATTACTATGTTGGTGGGACTTTCTACTTAACAGAGGCTTAATAGGATACTGGGCATGACACCTGCTGAAACAGCAGACAACAGAGCCATGTTTGGATTGTCCACAACCACAAAGAATCTTCCTTCCTTTTAGCTGATGAGCTCCCAGTGTGCACATTTTTTATTAATATTGGAGAATAAGTTATTACTCAAGTTGTCACCATATACTATTTTTCTTGTATGAAAATTATACCAAACAAGCAGAAATGTTATCTATTTATAGTCTCGATGTACTACAGGGAATTGCAACTGTAAAGCTGTGTGCTTTGGGCAGAAATTGCTATTTATACAATGTCAAATTCCTACTTCTTGAACATAAGTATCAGCTCAAAATACTTAAATATATATCCTCTATCCAAATTTCCTGTGAATGCAAAATAATCTTAATTGTCAAGGAGAGTACTGTGACAAATTATAAGCAACACCCAATGTCTACTATTCCGCAGTCTAAACATTTTGATGGCCCTCTTGAGTAAACTATGATGTTAGTACAAATTGTACTCAGAGACATGAATCTCAGGCCATGCTGTGAAGGCCGAAGTGTTGCTGCTCTGAACATGATACTCATTCTGATACTACAGTCCATAGGCTATCACTGTACATTATGGGAGAAGGTCAGCCTGCCCACCACAGTGTGGCACCAGCCAAACTTGTTTCCTGGCGCAGTTCCTGTACAAACAGCCTACACTACAAGTAATAAAGAGAAATGCTGAAAAAAAGCACTATGTTCATAGACATGTGTATTTAGACACACAATACACATAAGAAAACTGGCATAGTGAAATTAATATCTAGTTTCTCAACTATTAAAAATACAGACTATTTCCATGGTATTTAAGAAAATGAACATACAAGCCTGATTTAATATCCTCTTTAGCTTTGGTTTCCTACATATTTGGAGTTGTAGCTCTAATTTACAAAGCCTTACACCTTTACTATTGTACTCTATAACCCCCAATTTACATAAAGAATGAAACACTTCCCTGTTTTCAAAGGTCGTGTTATCATGTAATATTTTTCATCCTTAGCACTCACATTTCATGCAAGTAAAATATAGGTCAAGCATAAACATACTTCAGGTGCATAAAATAGCAGCTGTGGAAGCCCGAGCAGCTGACTGCCTGACATACTCCCCACTGAAGTCTTCTCTCCCTGCTTGCATCACAACTGACCTATGACTGACAGCCACCATAGTGCTGTGATTTGTTATCCAAGCTTGGGAAAATTCAGCAATGTACAGTGTCTCTCTGCATGCTTTTGTCCTCCCATAGCATATGTATGCACAGACCAACAGTTTTTACAGTGCCAGGACCCTGCAGACATAACCACTAATGCATATGATGGCCTTTAGGTTGAAGGTTTGAAAGAAGTAGCTTCAATAGCTTTAGCAGCTGACCACTATAGCAGCAAAAGCACTTTGCAGTGCACAGGAATCCTCCCCCACTAATTCCAGCAGGCTCTTAATCTTCAGTCTCCTACAGAGGACTGCAGTAACGAAAGACAGGAGGTCCGCACACATTCAAAATCTATATACAGAGTATCTTAAGCATTAACTTTATGCGGCCATGATGCATTTTCGATGGGATAAATCTGTGATTGTTTTCTGCCTTTTTTTTTCTTTTTCTCAGGCTCTTTTCTGATGAAGGTTCAAGTACCAAAATAAAAAATAAAAAATCTCTGCTTTGCCTTGATTAAATGTTGGTGAGATTCTACCTAGGTAAAACAATTGCTCTTCTGCACATACGTTGCTCAAGTCATTACATGTTTTTCATCCTACATATATCAAGACCCAAAGAACACAAGAACAAATGTTTAATGGAAACACTGTGGGCATGCATCCCCAATTTCTGAACAGCTGCTGTTTTACATCCTACCCGTTTTACATCCTACCCTGAGTGTAAAATTTTTCCTATACTCACAGAAAACTAAGTTCAGTGAGTATAGTTCACAGGAAAAATTCAGTGAGTATAGTTCAGAAACTAAATAACAGTGAATATATGGACTAGGCAAAGAGGTTCAGAAACCCTGGTTGGAACCTCTTAGCCTAGTCCATATATTCACTGTTATTTATTTTTGGACTTTCCCAGGGTTATGCATTTGAACAAACTCTGGGAGGCAGTGGAAGACAGGAGGGTCTGGCATGCTCTGGTCCATGGGGTTACAAAGAGTCGGACACGACTTAATGACCAAACAACAGGGTTATGCAAGGAGGCATCCAGTATCTCTTTAGACAACTACAGGCCCCATTTGTTGCAAAGTGTCATCACCAGCTTGCAAAATGGCAAACCAGAGATTGTATGCATCAGGGCAAGTAAAATAGAACGCTCGACCCACTATGAAGCAGAAAACTAACCTATGAGTTAAAATGCATAGCAGAATATGGTCAGTAATAATGACACAAGATGTCCTTACAAAACTAATAAGCCAGTTTGAAGAAGAGATGCTCTTCTCTGCCAGAGAAAAGATCCTTCACAGCATATACTTTTCCTTTGCAGAACAAATTAATGAATAGTCCTCAGACCAGCCATGATTTTAAAAAATGCTAAACTTAAGCTACCAAGGTTAAATATGACACATTTATTTTTAAGCCACAGATCAGAATAATAATTGCTGCTTAATTGTCACTTTCATCTAAAGTGTAACAAATTGATTTTGCAGCTTTAGGGTGTCTATAGGTGAGAACTATATGAATTTGTAAGAACAAAGTTTGCGTGTGAAATGAAATTTTACAGCCTAACTGCATGTGAGAAATATTTTTTAAGAAAAACTAACTGCTATGCCAAAAATGGTATTTTGTTTAACTTGTCTACCACTACACCTCTGTCTTAAGTAGGTAACTGTGCTGATAGTGTATTTTAGGCAGAGAGCAAAATGTTTTGAACTTCTGACCACTAAATGTTTAAGTTTATATAATATATTGGCTGAAATCCTGTTGCATGTGTAGTAAGTCACGCTACAGTAGGTTCACTGAATCGGTGATGGGAGCCAATTTCTTTGTAAGTTCAACTGATTCAAATGGGCCCACTCTAGCTGCAACTCATTTAGCCGATTCACCAAATCTCCACTGATTTAATGGGCCTATTCTAGTGCAACTTATTATACTAAGCAACAGGATTTCAGCTACAATATCCCAAATGCTTCAAAAAATAGTAGTTTCATATAATTTGGATATCTTATTTAGTTGGCCTAAATATACATCTGGCAATCAATGGCCTAGTGAAGCCTTGTTCTTAACTAGCAATTTTGCCCAGGCAAATGCCAGAAGAGTATGGAGTTCTTAGTTCCAATTTTGCTAGGTCACTGTGCTTTTATGCAGCACAGAGAACAGGAAAAGCCCTCTTACTCTGCCCAGAATAACATTTGCACATTGTTAGTACCAGCATGGAGCATTTTACCTTTCCTGTACCAGCTCACTTCATTTCCATGTCAGATATGTAGAAAGTAGAATTCTCTTTGTCCACCAGAAAATAAAATAAAAGGACTGGTGGCAGCGAAAAGGAAAGTTTCTAGTTCTATTGCCAACCTGTTGTATTCTTCTGCTACCACAGAATAATGGCGGATTACTGATGAAGGGACGTGGTGGCACTGCGGGTTAAACCACAGAAGCCTCTGTGCTGCAAGGTCAGAAGACCTGCAGTCTTAAGATCAAATCCATGCGACAGAGTGAGCCCCCGTTGCTTGTCCCAGCTCCTGCCAACCTAGTGGTTCGAAAGCACACAAAATGCAAAAATGTGAGCAGATTAATAGGTACCACCACAGTGGGAAGGTAATGGTGTTCCGTGTGTAGTCACACTGGCCACAAGACCACGGAAGATTGTCTTCGAACAAAAACACCAGCTCTATGGGTTGGACACGACTGGACAAATTGTCAAGGGGAACCTTTACCTTTACCTTACTGATGAAGGGATGAAGCAGTCTAGGCCTACAACACAGGCTTACTGTGTTTCTATCCTGGCTGTGCAGGAACCAAATTCAATACAGAAACATAGTACATTGATGGCACAAGAATGGAGCCATCTGCTGTCACCAAAGAACTGCCAAGGTCTCATGGCTGCCGCACAGGAATCTTTGTGGTGCAAATCCACATTTTCACCACGAGCCCATTTGCACATCTCTATGACTGATGTACAGAAGGCACTGTTGCTTCCTGCATATCCTTCACATAAATCAAAAACTAGACTTGCAGCTGGTGAAAGGACCATTCTCACTTTCCAGTGCTGTGTGCTGTTCTACTACGCTAGATGTATAGAAGGCAAAGCTTCCTTCCAAAGCCTCAGAATACAAACCAGGATGGTTTTGGCTTCACTTGCCTGGTTTTTACTTGTGAGAGAGTCTGGCCAAGGAAGGATGGAATGTTTCACGCATCAATGCCAATTAAACGGTAGCAAGTTGTAAGACTAAAAACACTCGAGAACCACAACTCACACTAGCCATTGTTAGCATGGTCAATGATAACCGACGCTGTAAGCCGCTGTCTCACAACATTTGGAGGACCAAAACTATCTCTCCCTGACTTTTATAGGTATACAGCAGGTAACACCTTTTGTGGGAAGACTGGCCTAGAGGCAAAGGGGCGCAAATATCTAATATACTGATTAGGTTTGGAGTGGGATTGTGTTTTCTTTTTACAATTCACCACAGATTCCTGTCCATGTTACCATATAGAAATTTTCAACTGCTACACCTTGGAAAGCACAACAGAATGCCTCATAGCCATCTATGCCTAGTACTCTCACACACTGGATATAACATTTGCACAATGCTCAGTGAGGTTATGCTCTATCTGTGCACTGAAATATCAAGTGGTACAGACCATACAAATTGTCTTAGACATGAGCACGAGCTGTTAGCATGGCTCCCAGCATCAGTAACATCACGTTAGAAGGATGTGAACATCAGCATTGGATCTGAAGAGTTATTTAACCTACTTACATATTAATTCTATATTGAATTTAATTAAGATGAACACAGTGCTTTCAGAAGTCCACCTCAACTCTGCCACTCTCAACCAATTTATTTTCCACCAGAAGAATGCAATCTATTGTCAGGTATGGATACAAATGCTGGCATAATTATTTTGAGAAACACCTAGGCCTATCATTTTAACATGCTTATTAAATAATACACCCTATGAATCAATGATCCTTCTAAGCCACACAGCTGTGTTAGCATGCAGCATTGCATTGGGTGCATACAGCCATGCCAGTGTTGTTGCCCATTTGTTTCCAGTTGTGGCGAGAACCCCATGTGCACAGGGCAGAGCCCCTTCCTAGTGCTCCCCAAAATTAGAGAAAACATTGCTATCAATCAATAAAAATTTAAGATGAAAAAGAACATCTGAAGACAGAAAACACTAAAAATCATTACCTGCCCATGCATTTATTTTTATATTTCAGTTCTTCCTCAATGATTCAAGCACAAACAGCCTGAAGTTATCAAGACTGTGCACAAGAGTTCAGAACAAAGTGATGCATATCAGTCTCCTTTAAAACAATGAACTGAGTCCACGCAATTCATGGAAAAGTGAATAAAGGTTTAATCCATATGCGAAAGGCTCCACTTCAGCAACAGTACTGAATAAAACCCCAGAGAAGGCATCATTCCTAGTAGGACACTCCAGAGTCCAGATGAACCAGCAGAGAGAACACAAGGTGGATAATTCTGTAAAATTACCCCAGTGGAAATGATGATAAATCCCAATTACAGGACCTGCTCTAGGATAAAAAGAAATGCAAGACACAATACAATTACTAGTCAACAATGGCAAATCTTTACATGCAAACCAAATAATTACCACAAACATTATTTAATCCTTTTGAATTTAACATGTTATGAATCAATGTTGTAAAATCTAGATAAAGAAATATCCCTGAAATATGTCAGTCCTACAGAAATCCCAGACTGTTTAGAACACAATCAATGTACTGCACTGCAGGAAAAGTATACAGCCTATTAATCTAAACAGAAGAATTTTTCCTACTTCTGATTAATAAGAAAATAATAATCTTCTCATTGCCTTATTTATATATTGCTGAAAAATTCTGGAAACACAGTTTCACTAAAAATTCACAACAGTCTGTACTGAAAACAGCATCTGTTTTCTTCGAAAAATATAATTCTTCATATCTAAAAAAATCATGTACAGGTTGCACAACCAGCAACTGCCATTATATTGTTAAACAAACATTTCCCATATTAGTTTTTTACATTTCTGGTATAGTCCTGGACCGACACAAAAATAAATTTCAGCATTAAAACCCACACATTAATAACACAACCCTCATAGAAATACACAAAGAAAGCCATTTTTCTCAGCAAATTCACAACTGTTTGCACTTTTTAGACACTAGCATTCCCCCCTTTATTACTTGCAATTTGCTGACATTAGCTTTCTTAGCACCTAATTTTATTAGACAGCCCTTCCACATAAACACACATGGAACAGACACCCAAAAGATTGGCATAATGGCATTCCAGTCCTTCTATTTACCCCTACATGTGAGTTCTAGAGTCTCTTTGCATCACCCACCTACCTGCACAGCAATACAATGCCTGCCCCCCATCTTATTACATTGGACACCACCGCTGTCAATCACTTCAGCTAAAGCTCTTTCCTTTCTATTTCCAACACAGGCTGTCTATTGTGGCCTCCTTATTGCCAGCGAGGCCTTTTAGCCCCAAGAGCCATGCAAGCAAGCTTTTCATTGACCATGAAATACAGACGCCTGCTTTCAAGGAGGCAAAGCAGGCGGCTTACTCATTCTCAGTAGAGCTTCTTTTTTTCTTCTTCTTTTTTTTTGGAAGTTAGGTGTTCAAATTCGAACAGCAGTTTCTTCTAGAAACAAGGAAGAGTGTCGAAGGGCAGAGACACACACGTCCCCTGCAAGGCCCCCTTTCTTCCTCCTTATTTCTAGAGAGGACCCCCAGAAAGGCTTAAGCCTGCAGCTAGTTTCATCTGTCCCTGTCATCTTGCAGCTGCCTTGGTGTGTGTGTGTGCAAACATTTACAGAGGGTGCCATGCTAGGCCATGTGCCTATCCCTTCACCAGATCGACATCTGCACGTTTTTGGAAGCCTAATGGCATCTAGAAGCAGCAGGTGAAGGGGCCTTTCTTCCTCTTCCTCCTCCCACTTCAAATAAGGGCCCACCTCCGACCTCCCGGGCCCCCCACCAGCCCAGCTCCTCGGCTGTTGTCAACAAGCCTCCCGAACGTCACTTCCTCCAGAACCTTCCCACAGCTTCCAGGAAGGCTCACCCACCCCCTTTCAAACGCAAAACAACCGTCCTTTTTGCCTAGGCCAGAAACTTTTTCCCTCTCCTTGTGAGGGACTCGGTGCCTTCTCCTACCAGGGCACCGAGTCTTGCATTTGCTGCAGACGAGACGCTTTTCGTCTGGTGGCATTTTAAGTTAAGCTCCTGATCTTCCTTCTCCCCCCCCCTTCGCACATATACACAACACCACAAACGGGCACCAATAATTTATATATATTTTATATGTATATATTTAAAACCGCCTACAAAACCTTGGTAGCAAAAGGGACCCCCTCTCAAGCGCCTGTACACGAGCACCACGTCCCTGTTCGTAGTTTTATTGGCCACCCCTCCCTCTTCATCTCTCCCTAGTCCCCAAAATGCCCACTCCCCCCCCAAAAAAAGATTCCTGCCCCAAGGTGCCCGATATAAAAGCCTTTAAAACCCGCCAGGAAGACTTGGGCCTTGCACTCCTCCTCATATTTACAGACTCTGGGAAACTCCTGCCTCTCCTCGTTGTCCGCCCCCGTCCCCCGCCCCCTCTTTTACTGTCGAAAGGAGTCGCGGGGGCTTCCCTTCGACTGCCATAATATTTCTCCTTAGGATTACCCCCCAAACGGTCGCCACTCGCTCCCCCGAGGACAGAAAACATGCCCCCACCTCACCCGCGGGTGCCCTCCCCCCCCCTTGTCCCGGAGTACCAATATCGGCGCCCCACTCCTGTCACGCAGGGGCATCCCCAACTGCCCCCCTCGTCCACATTGCCTTTTCCTCTCCCACGACACCTCGACCCACAAGGCGTTTCTCCCTCAGCCCCGCGGAAAGTCAGCTATTTGCGCCCCCCCCCCGCTCGCCTCTAATTCTGCCCGACCTCGAAGCAGCGGCGCTCTCCGCCTCCCTCTCTCCCTTCCCCCCCCCACACACACTACTGTCCGGGCATCGCTTCTCCCCCCTTTTCTGCCCACAGAGCAGCCCCAACCGTTTCCCTTCTTCGCCCTCCTCCCTTCGGGTTGCCCCCCCTCCCGTTGGAAAGCTGCCCTCCTCAAGCGGCTGCCACGGCCCCCACCCCACCGATCTGCCCAGGAAGGAGAAAAGAAGGGCACCCCCCCCCCCCGGAGCGGTGCTGGGCCGACGGGGCTGCTGCTGCCACCGCCGCCTTCGGGCTCTTCTCTTCTCCCCCCCCTCTCGCCCGCCCCTTTCCGTACCTGTAGCTGCAGCATCCCCGTCGCTGCACTGCCTGCCTGGCTCTTTGTTTCCTGCCGCGGGCCGGACGGGAGAACTGGCTCCCCCCACCTCCTCCTTCGCCTCCTCCTTCTTTTCCTCCTCCGCCTCCTTCTCACACTCATTGAAAGCAAACAAGCATCATGGCGGCGGCTTGTAACGACGGCAGGGGCGGCGAGGAAGCCCGGCCCACATCGCTCCGATCGGCCCCGCCGAGGCCGCCCACTCCCTGCCGCTATTGGGTGGAAGGGGAAGGCGGGGCGGGCTCCGCGGGCGGCGGCGGCGGTTGAGGCAGCCCGCGGGCCGAACGGCCACCGAGGAGAGGCCGGGCTCTCCCCGCCAAGCCCTGCTTTTGTCTCTTGCGGGAAGAGGAGCGCTTCCAGTTGGAGCATGCTTACACGGGAGTAAGCTCAACGGGGCGAAGGGGGACTTACCTTTGAGTAAACACGCGTGTGGGGGGGGAGCCTGGTACACTGGGTCTGGGAGAGGGTGGGGAAGGGCGAGTGGGGCAGCCCAGGTGTGTCAGACCCTCCCCCCCCCGGCTGTAGCTGGGACCCACCGGGCGCCGTTTGCGGCAAGGATCCACTCTGGAGCGACAGTTGATGGGGCTTACTTCCGAGTAGGACGGGAGCGTGGCCGGGCAGGGGGCTGAACTCTCGGCTTGGGATAGAGAGACCGAAAGGGATGAAGCGGGACGCTTTGGCGGCAGTTCCATGGGAAGATTTGTCGTTTTCTAGGCAAGGAGACACAATGCTGTGCTGATTTTTGTCTCTCTCTCTGTGTGTGTGTGTGTGTGTGTGTGTGTGCGCGCGCGCGCGCGCGCGCGTAGATAGATAGATTTTGCGTATGTGTGTGTGTATATATATATATAGAGAGAGAGAGAGAGAGAGAGAGAGAGAGAGAGAGAGAGAGTATAGATAGGTAGAGTGTTTGTGTGTGTATGTATGTGTATGCACATCATATACATTATATATGTGTGTTTATCTGTGTGTGTGTAAATATAATGGATGAGATGAATGCTATGAGATGAGGGAATTTCTGTAGAGTTCTGCGTATTTAGGGCAAACTACCACTACTTGGTGGTAGTTTGTCATTTGTTGACTTGCTGGCTGTCGGGCAGCTGCAAAGAACCCTGCTTCCTTTTTAAAAAACTGCAATCTGTTGTGCCCATGCAACATGATGATGTTCTCTATTCCCTAGTTTTGATTACTCCTTTTGACTCCTCAAAAACTCTCTGATCACTTATGTCTGTGTGCCTATAGCACATACCCATGCTTTTGCTCTTTGAAATTGTTCCTATGACCGTCTATGTCAAATTGCCCCAGCCAGAGAGAAGGAAGTTTCATTTTAGGAGTTACTATAAGGGCATGCTAAAAGCCATCCATAACTTGATAGTGGGAGGAGGGTGCTAACTGGTTGTTTGTTTGTTTGTTTTTAGTAAATAAACAAGCAGAAGAGCTGAGTTAGAAGTTTGTTGATAGGGGTTTTATGTAATTTGAAGGGGGAAATTGAAGCAGTCAATTCATTTCAGTAAGATTTGAACAGAATAGAGAGGGAGAATTTGGTAAAGGTGAATTCACAATCTAAACAAGTCAGAACAGAAGCAATCAAGTTTGCCTAGTGTTTCTTGGTTGGCTTAGTTTAGAACAGAGTGCAGTGCTTCATATGTGCCTCCTTCCTTATCAGTGGCTAGATTGGATGGTCCGTAGGGTCCCTTCCAGCTCTGCGGTTCTAAGATTATTTATCACCATCATCATTATTATTTGGGTTAAAATATACTGGTATTTTTAGCTCCACTCTTTTTTCTTTGACCTTCCCCACCACAAATACACCCCCCTCTGGAATTGAAATTGGCCCTCAGCCTAAAAGAAATTCCCTACCCTTGTTGTAAAAGAATATGTTGAGTGTAGAATTTGAAGATCCGCCTTTTAAACAGTGCAGATATACTTCTGGCTTAACAGCAGTGGGCGTGTTTTGAGGTTGAAGGGGTAACTTTTGTGGCTCAGAGGGGTTTAAACATATGTTTCCAGAGTCCCAGTCCAACTTTATCTTCTACTACAACATCCTGGCTCCTAGATAACTACAGGAGGGACATTATTGAAGAAAGGGGCCCTATACAGTATTTGAAGTGAAGGTACAGTATGGAGACTTTGCTGTGTCAGCGGACAGAGTGTGAATACCTAGTCATGTCGGGAGCAAGAGGAGTTAACCTTGGTTCAGGGTACTAGGATCGAGTATTTGGAAATCAAAAACCAATCATTTGCCTCATGAAATAGTAACACTTAAATATATTTTAATACTGGAGGAAGGTGTATTATGTTAGCATTTGTTGTATGATCAGTTGTAAATGTAGCTGAGTTATTTTAAAGCCAAACAGATGGCTTGGAATCAACTACTAACATCTTATAGTTTATAAATGCCAGGGTGGATAATAATCACAATTAAACAAAAAAAGTTTTAAAAATTTAAATAATAATAATAACATGTTTAATTTAAATCAAATCTACCCTGCTTTTAAAAGGCATAGATGCAGTCATTCTTCCATCAGCTATAAGAACGGAGTTTATAAGCAATACTGCTTTATTGTTACCAGCCAGAATTCTGTTGGAGATTTCTGTGTATGAAAATTACATTGCACAACTCACTGTGGCAAATTGCTCCTAACAAGGTGACAGTCGCATTACTAGGTGCATGCCTGTTGCCTAATCAAGCATGTACTTTGTAAGGCAACCAGAGTTTCATTCCTTAGTGGCAGTTGGCTGTAGTGAGTTACGGTAAGCAATTTATGCACATGTAAATCACTGACAAGGGTTTTGCCATTGTGTGTGTGCATAAGAAACGGTGATTAATTATACAATAGAAATGTCACATTGTCCATAATGTCACATGAGTGTTCATTTATTCACTTATATGCCACCTTTCTCCCTACAGGGGACCCAAGGTGGCTTACAACAGATAAAACAGCAGATTTAAAACACTATACAGTATAAATATCATATTTTAAAAAAACAATTAAACATATATTAAAGTTTAAAATCTAATTTCAAAAAAATACAAAAACATTTAAAAACCTTTAAGTTAAGAATCAGTATTCCTGAGATAACTTAGTGCTTAAAAGCCTGCCTGGGGAGGGAAAGACAAGAGGGAGGGGGACAAACTGGTTTCTCAAGGCAATTAACGCTAGCTTGGCTGTTAAGAATCAGATCCTTAGAATGTAAAAAGTTTATTTCATGTTAATAATTGCAAAGATTGGTCTTAAGTTTGTCAGTTAATGGTATTCCGTTTATGAACGCAGGGGGAATTGTGTAAGCATAGGACTTGGCCTTTACAACACCTTTATTGCTCAAGTTTATTAATTCCTCTTAAACTTTTTAAAATAAAACCTTCCTGTTAAAAAATACTTCTACAGTGGTGCCTCGCTAGATGATAATAATCCGTTCCACTGAAATCACTATTTAGTGAAATCATCGTCTAGCGTAAAGCATTTCCCCATTGGAACGCATTGAAACCTGTTTAATGTGTTCCAGTGGGAAGAATCATCGTTGTCTAGCGAAGATCCAATGAGCTGTTTAAATCGCTGTCTTGCGAAGCTTAAGTCCCTGTTTGCAAGCACGTAAGGAGCTGTCAAAATCGTCGTCTAGCGAAAATCAGTTTGCGAAGCAAGGACCAAACATTGTCCAGCAAAATTCCCCCATAGAATCACTGTTTTGCAAATCGCTATAGCGATTGCAAAAAGCCAATGTCTAGCGAAAAAACTGTCATGCGGGGTAATTGTCTAGCGAGGCACCACTGTATATATGTTTTCTAAAATACATGCGTTCAAGCTTCAATTCATGTTGAAAGTTTATGTTTCATCTGATCAAATCAATGTTTCTTGTTTTGATTATTTCCTTCTAAATATAAATATATGTGTATTTAATATATTATTTTATATATTTTTATATTAGAGAGAGAGAGAGAGAGAGAAGGGTGTTTTTTTCTGTGTTTATATCTTTTTCTGTTCTTAAGTACAGTACTGAGCAGAAAGTGCCAGCCTGCAGAATGCATTCTTTGTTTTTTAAAAAAAAGCTTTCTGCACATGTTACTTTTTCTCTTTTTCCCAAGTCCAGGAAATGTGCCTTTAAAAAGTACTTTCATAGATTCACTTTTTCATAGGTAGAAATGACACGTGGCACCCATTTCCAGTCTGTGGTTCTTCAGCCTGTTTACACTGGATTGTTAACATAATCTTAGAAATTCATAATCTTATAAGTAATCTGAGAACAAAGAAGGTGTCCAAACATGCCTGGACTGGACCAAACAAGTACAGGCAGAAGCAAAATTTGTAGTTACTATACCCAGCAGGCTAATGTCCTTGTAACTCAGGCTTATCTCAAATAGATGTCTGCAGAAATCGCCTGGAGGACAGGTGATCATGTCATCACAGGCTCTGAATGGCCTGTTTGATTTCTCTGCCTTTGGAAATTCAGTGGCTGCATTCCTGTTCGTCTTGTAAAGCATTTAGAATGGACAAAGCCATGCTGTAGAGCAGCAGGGATATCTCCATGAGTTGTTTGAGGACCTAGTTAAAGAAAACTTCAGACAAATCAGTTATTTTAAAAGCAGCAGACTGTTCACCACCTTGAAAAGTTCAAAGCTCCTTTTTTTTTCTTTCTATTTTCCTAGATCTTATCTGGAGGGCTAAGAGCCTCCCAGATTAAGCAGCTGGGCAGCCTTGCAGTGGCCTGCAGAAGTCACAACCACCCCATCTGTTCTGTGGTTCCCATGCTGCGCTTTTACATCTGAGCTGGTCACAGCATGGAAGTAGTGAAGCCTGTCAGAGTTGCTGCGGGTGAGGGGGAGACTTTAGCTTCACTAAACTGAGTGACCATCAGTCAGATGAGCAGTACAGAAGTCAAATGAATGAATGACCTTCCACAAACTCACCTTGTGCATGTATGTGTGAGACGTGGGGCGAGAGGGAAGATGCTCTCGCCGGAGTGCAGTCCATTGTGTCAAAAACAGAAAGGGGGGGGGTACAACCCTCACCAATACCCGAGCCTAGAAGAACCAAACAACAGGGTACTGATACCAGGGACTTAGAGAGATAATTGTGCGGGCTAACGGTAGCAGTTCAAACTCCAGATGAATTGGCGGGAATCGGGAGGAAAAAGAGGGTGGCGATTGAGGCGGGGATAGCCGATATAAAAGGGAGAGAAGATCCGATACTGGGGGCGTTGGGAGATGGTATGGGTACAAGACCCATGGACAAGAAAGCGGGAAAGGCTGAGATTGCCAAGGGAAGAGGCAGACTACCGCTGCCGAAGGGGAATCCCCCAAAGGCCCTCTTCCTGGGGTGAGACTGAGGCTCAGGAGTGGCAGAGGAAGTTAAGGGAAGAAAATGAGGTAGTAGAAAGGAAAGAGAGAGAACGACTGGCATGGCGAGTGGAGAAAGCGAAGAAGAGAGGTTACTGGATGGACCCTGATCCCCCTTCTACCGGACCTGAAACATCAGATGGACTAACCCCCCTCCTCGATGGAGAAGCCGGAGAGGTCCTGAGAGAAGAAGGGTTAGTAGGTTGGCTGGGACCCTGGAATAATAATAACATGAACATGTTTTTGAGAGACGCTTGGGCACCCCCGTTTGACCCATTGGCGACAGGCAACAAGTTGTGGAATAATTGTTTTCTATAATAATTTTCAATTGAATACTCTAATAAACCTTTCTCCTAGTTCAAAGTTAAAAGAGACTTGTGCTTTTATTGTGGAGACGGATGTTCTGAAAATGGAACTGTCACAGTGTGTGTGTGCAGATATGTGCATGCTCGTGTGCAGCCTATGTTGCTCTCCAGAAAACACTGTAGCTGTCAGAGGTGAAAAGGTTCTGCACACTTTGCATAAGGTAACTCAGGTGGTCCAGCAGGACAGATGGCACTCTCTTCAATCTTTCTCACTCTCCCTTCAAAAACTCTTAATAAAAAGGAGGTTCATCAGCAGGAAAGATGCCCAACTGCCCCACCAGATCTGTAGCACATCAAAGTGAATTGTTCTGTCTGAGCTATTTGAAGCATATGCTACCCTGGAAAGATGGAGTGTTATCCTGAATAGAAATATTCTTCATGATCAAGGTATCTCCCCTTCCAGGTAAGTATATTCCCAATACTGTATAAAAATATTATGTAGCAAACCAACTAAGATTAATTGGAGATATTATATATGATGAAGGAAGATTAATTTGATGGGATATGGAATCTTCAGAAATACATGGAAATATTGAAAAATACTTGTTCAGTGCAGTAAAAAGAAATATAATAAATCAGGTGAATAACTCCTTTTAAAAAAACATGTTAAATGTGTGGAACAGATATAAAAAGTTTTGTCCTTTTACTTCACCACTAAAATTAGTGACTGAAATAGAAAATTTCCCAGCAAACTTGAAGTACTTTGTTGACTTGTTTAAGGATAAAAAAGTTGCCAGATAGAAGGATTGGATGGTTAAAATGAGTTCGAAGGATCAGATTATAGCTAAACTTCAAACTAATAAATTATCATGGTACAGTACAATTATATCCAATTAGACAGATGGACTAATGAATGGTTGAGGACTAATGGCAAATGTAGAGAATGTACTAAGTATGAACAATTTCTATCATCACATGAAGACATGCAGAAGGATGCTTTGAAGAAGTTAGTAGTAAGTAAAATATATAACCTAATTTTGGATCAGAAGGAAAATGAGATTGAAATAGAAGGATTAAAATCAATTTGGGAACATGATTTAAAGTCAGAAATTAGAACAGAGGATGGGATAAAAATTTGGAAGATGAGAGTTCTAAGATTAATGTCGGTAAGAATAAAGGAGAATTTTTTAAAAATTAGTTTACAACTATGGTGAAATTGAACATAACAAATTCAGACTATTCTAGACCCGTTCTAGATGGGCAGTATATAAATCTAATATATAAATCAATAAAATAAATAAATAAGGCCTGTTGGAAATGTGATGAAGAAATTGGTACGTATTATCATATGTGGTGGGAGTGTAAATTGATTCAGAAATTTTGGAAATTGATTTTTAAGGAAAGATGTGATATATTTGGAAAAGACCTCTGGGTAGTGTGGGTGGCATATAAATTGAATAAATAAATAAATAAATGTAACTCAAAAATTGCTTTGCTATCAATTTTTGATAAAATATAACTTGAGTATTACTCAAAGGAATTGATTTCTAATTTTATGACAAGTGCTAGATTATAAATAGCTAGATACTGGAAAGACAAACATTATATCAAATTAGAAGATTGGTATAATGAAGTATGGGACATTGCATTAAATGACAAATTGACTACTGAACTAAAGATGAAAAGAGGGCAAATAAGTATGAATATTTTTTATGCTGTTTGAGGTAAATTTATTGAATTTGTATTAGTGAAAAGAAAGGGGAAAGCCTCTAAGCAACAATCAATACAATTTTGTAAAAGATGTTTGTAATAAAATAATTACTCAAAGGGTCCCAAGGGTATGGAGGTGCACTGGGTTTTAGATTGTTAGTCAGTATATTTGTATTGTTTTGTATTGATGTATTTGGAAAATAATAATTTTAAAAATGAG
This sequence comes from Pogona vitticeps, assembly GCF_051106095.1. Taxonomy (NCBI): domain Eukaryota; kingdom Metazoa; phylum Chordata; class Lepidosauria; order Squamata; family Agamidae; genus Pogona; species Pogona vitticeps. The sequence goes on from NC_135784.1 coordinate 96,976,831, forward strand.
TAGAAATATTCTTGATAAGAGGTAGAGATATACTGACATTTTGTTGCAAGTTCCAGATATTTTCCTCTAATCATGAACTGATACCCTGTTTTCCAGAAAATAAGACCTAACCTGAAAATAAGCCCTAGTATGATTTTCAGATGCTTGCAATATAAGCCCTACCCCCAAAATAAGCCCCAGTTAACTGAAACTCTGCCCTCCACCATCATGCAGCATCTAGAAGAAAATGACATGACTGTATTTGAATAAATGTAGATGGTTGTACAGTGGTAACTCGACTTGAGAACGCCCCTACATAAGAACGATTCGTGTTAAGAACGGCTCCGTTCGCAAAAAGTTGCTTCGATTTGAGAACAGAGCCTCAACTTAAGAACCAACCCCCCCCAAAAAATCCTTTCCTGCCCCTTTTTTGATCTAAGTATCTGCCCCTTAATGGTAGATACAGATTAACCAGCTTTGCATTAGTTCCTACGGGAACTAATGCTTCCACTTAAGAACAGCGCCTCGACTTAAGAAGGAAAAACAGCAGATACAGATTAAATGGTTTTCAATGCATTCCTATGGGAAATGGTGCTTCGACTTAAGAATGCAGTCCCAATACGAATTAAGTTCTTAAGTCGAGATACCACTGTACGTGAAAAAAATAAAACATCAATAAGCCCTAATGCATTTTTGGAGCAAAAATTAATAAGACCCTGTCTTATTTCCAGGGAAACACGGTAGTTGTATGTCTTACCCGTTTGTAAGCTAAGGAGGATCCAAATATAAGGAATGTATTATATGCATTTGTGAGATTCTTGAGTATACAACATTATTCACGTATCTACATTTTTAAAAGAACCTTCAGAAAGAGGAATGTTTAAATTAATTTGGAGGGTGATCATCCTCGTTCTTTAGAGCCTTCTTCACTATTGAGACACAGACAAAAACTTTCTATAGAAAACAGTGGAGTAGTCCAGAATTTAACATGATTATGACGGGCCAGCAGCATGACTAGCCAGAAACAAAAACAAGTAACAAATAGAACAATAATTGCTCTTCTTTTTAGCTCTGGTCTTATTTGTTGTGGACAGAAATTATTACTTTCAAAACATTTTAAAATGTGACTCGGCTCCAGGCATGTCAATAGACCATAAGGCTTCTGTCTGCAACCGAGTGATTTTGGCTGGCATTGAAGTCTGGGAGGGCAATTGAAGACTGACTTTCACTGTAATTCTACTTGTTTCTTTAGCACACAGTTAAAAAGAGAGAGAGATGTATTTTGTTTGTTCATTCTTTGGTTGAAAATCCAGACTATTGGAAGCCCTTCCTCTAAGCTGCAGAATACACTGCAGGTCACTTGAAAGTTGAGCTCTTCCTTAAGTGCAACCTTCTCACCTGCAGTATAGAGATAAAGGCTGTCAGCTTTCAGAACAATTTTTAAAAGTTTGCACAATAGTGGGTGTCCACTGGGGTGGGTGGGGGAAGGAATGTTGGGGGAAGGGAGAGGAATTGAGGCTGGAGGGATTAGAGGTGTGTGTGTATATATATATTTAAAACGCTTTCCATTTCTGGGTTGTAGAGGCTGCAGCATTTATGAACCAGAGTCTTCTTTTGCTATAAGTTTGTTTCTGACCATTGGCTCACTGATCAATTTAACGGCACTTTTCCGGGACTTAAACTGTTAACATTTTATTCACTGAGTATACATACAGTGCTGGATTTTATAGGCATATAAACTGGCAATTTCAGTGCAGCAGTGCAGAACTGTAAAAATACTTCAAGAAGTCTCTTAGAAGCAGCAGTGTTCTACTGAAGGCTGGGGAATGACAGCTCTAAAGTTGTGGCACTCCAGTTGGTGGGCAGCAGCTCCCAGTATTTCTAACCTCTCATTATGCTGGCTTGGGCTGATAGGAGTTTTAATCCAACATCCAGAGGGTTGCACTTGGTTTACCCTTGATCTCTAGTTAAAAGACTTTTGCATCACTTGCTCGGAAATAAAAATGTTATGCTTCCATACAAATTTGGTAAGAGGTGGGCATTTCCCTATGTTTGGAATATACCTGGATTCATTTGGAAGCAAATCTTTAGAATTTAGTCAGTGGAAACCCTACTTACACCATTAGTTGGTATCAAGGATCATTGGGTTTGGGGAGGCCCACTAGCCACACTGTCCTGGTTGTCCTGGTGCGGGTGAAACCAGGAGGGCCAAATGTCCTGGTGGCTGGAGGACTCTACCTGCCCGGCACCCTCACAACATCTTAGTCTGACCCAACTAAGCAGCGTTTCTAGGGAGTTCCCCAAAATCCACAAGATAAACCACTTTGACTCTTATGCCAGTCCTCCAAGGTAGAAGTGCCACCAGACACACAAAACACATGGCCTCCAGGTATGTGGGCAAAGCAAGACCTGGTTATAAGTACCACAAACCCTCTTAATCTGAAAGATCAAACAATGACAGGAAGATTTTTTTATATTTTTTTTTTAATGATATATTTTTAAAAGCATAAAATTTTCAAAATCAGTCTCAGCACTTGCAAAGACAAAAAAATTTTTGGAGTGAATAATGAAAAGCTTGAAGCAGGAGCAACACAGAGCAAACACAGAAGAAAATAAGAAAGCTAGCTGTACTACGTAGTTAGCAGTAAATGCTGACTTTGCAGAAGCTTTTGTATCGAGGGGCATTTGCCAGTATCTCTTGGTCAAATCAACAGCAAAAACATAGTTGGTATTTTCCAAAGTCTAGCAGATGATCCATACTAGGCATGTGGATCAGGCTGGGTGCCTTAATTAAATTTGTGATAATCCACACAAAACCTCACTTAAGAACATTGCCAAATGCATAACGTTTATGAGCTGCAACAACAGGAGAAGTCCAGGGAGTGGAAGAAGGTTTGATTACACCCAGTGCCAACATTTCTTTGATTTCCCTCTCAGGAGCTTCTATATGTTTGTCAGTAGCATGATAGGGAGGTGACTGAATACGTGGATGGTCTCCTATAAGAATACTGTGCTGAGCCAGGGAGGTTTTACCAGGCTTATTTGAAAAGGAAAGCTGAAATGTTTGCAATAACTTATATAGTCTATATTGTTCATGATTGGTCATATCAGGAAACAAGTACAGTACAACTCTTCCACCCCACCAGCCTCCTGAAATTCTACTAACGCATTCACAATCTCCATTGGTTCCTTTCTGGCAACACATGTTGGAACCCCACTGTTCCTGGACAGATAAAGTGCTAGGCTATTAGCATAATATACCTTGTGCTTCAGTGCAGTTTCAGTCTTTTCGCTCAGATAATTCACGGCACTAAGCCATTGATTCTTCACAAAATAACTTTCTCACAAGATTTGTGGTTTGCTGCATTTAGGAGGTCTCAGCGCCAACACTTGATCTCCCATACCAAATTAGTGTTTTTCTTTAGCATCACCCTGTCCTCCTTAAGTAAAGGGCCTCTTAAATTGCACCCAAAGCTCAAATTGGTTGAGGCTATATCCAGAGAGACTTTTTTTGGGGAGCATCACAATAAGCAAAAAGCAAGTAAAGTAGAATCTAGTCCCAGTCTTTGAAACACTCCAGCACATATGCCTTCTGATCTTTATAGACAGGAAGTAGACTTCTGTATATATGGGCAGTGTCTACAGGCTGAGCTTGTAGTTTCACCTGTTGTAACATCTCCATTTGGGTATCGCCAGTATGCATCCCAGCAGCTGATGTACCAGAGCATGAGAGCTAGCTCTTGAGCCCTCAGTAATCAGTTCCAGCTCTTCATCTTCCTCAGATCCTTCTTGATCCTGTCAAGGTTGAAACTGCATCTCCTGGAGAGCTGCATCATCACTGTGCTATGAAGATCTCCATCTGTTCCCACTACAGACTTGAACTGATCTGCCTGAGCTGGTGGAAAATTTTCCTCCAACTGAAAGTTCGAAACCTGGCACCTTGTGCCAAAATAACAAACCATATGTTTCTCCTTTCTTGCTCTGTTTCTTTATGAGTCACAGATAGAAAGGCTCATGCACTGACTTTTCCATTTGTCCCTGCAGCTTGCCTCAGTCCATAAGGCTAATCACAAGTGAGACTAATATTTTTCATACAGTGGTACCTCGACTTACAAACATCCTGACTTACGACCATTTCGAGTTATGACCAGCTCTGGCCACAACATTTTGCTTCGACTTGCGGCCGGAGCTTCCAGTTACAAACAGAAAAAGGCAGGAAATTCAGATTGCTAGCTGTTGGAAGAGAAGAGGCTGCTTCTTTGTAGCTCTTTCACCCCAGCAGTTAGAGAGTGTGCAATCAAAGGAGACTTGGGACTGCCTGTCTTCTGCTTCTGAGTAAGAGTGTGTGCGTTTGCAAGGAGGCTTCAGACTGCCTGGTAAGGTAAGGTGCTGCTTTCTGCTTTTTAAAAACTGCCTCTTCTGGGGGGGGGGGGGGTTGCAGGGTGGGTTTGGGCTGGGGGGGGTTATGTCTCTGTGCTGTGTTGTTTTGTTTTTTGGTGATTTTTTTGGCAGTCCAGCACCTTTGGGGCTTGCTCCATGGTTTTTGTTTTTTTAAAGCTCCAGTGTCTTCAGGGCTTGCTCTCTGGTTTATTTTTGGTGGTGGTGGAGTGTTTGGCAGCCCCAGTGTATTCTTATGGGGCTTGCAGTGTTTTATTTTTATTTTATTTTGGGGGGGCATTTTTTTCCTTCTGGAATGGATTAATCGTGTTCCAATGCATTTCAGTGGGAAATGGTGCTTCGATTTATGACCATTTCAAGTTACGTCCATCTTCTGGAATGGATTATGATAGTAAGTCAAGGCACCACTGTACTTCATATTTTCCAAAATCCTCACTCCCTTCAGAATAACTCCTGGATGATGTGCAGATTACTTCTAGTTAGAATTCACTGACATGTTTCAATCCAAAGTACCCCATAATGGGATTTTTAAGATATAAAGTATTCAAACGTACCCCTTCATGGATTGCTGCCTTGTTGTGGCAAAGGGGCTTGAGTAACTCAGGGAAACTATGGGCTATGCCGTGCAGGGACACCCAAGACGGACAGGTCATAGTGCAGAGCTCTGACTAAACGCAATCCACCTGGAGTAGGAACTGGCAAGCCACTCCAGTATCTTTGCCAAGAAAACCCCATGAACAGAAACAAAAGGCTAAAAGATATGACGCTGGAAGATGGGACCCTCAGGTCGGAAGGCGTCCAACATGTTACTGAGGAAGAGCGGAGGACAAGTACAAGTAGCTCCAGAGCTAATGAAGTGGTTGGGCCAAAGCTGAAAGGACGCTCAGCTGTGGACGCATCTAGAAGGGAAAGGAAAGTCCAATGCTGCAAAGAAAAATACTGCATAGGAACCTGGAATGTAAGATCTATGAACCTTGGGAAGCTGGATGTGGTCAAACAGGAGATGGCAAGAATAAATATTGACATCCTGGGCATCAGTGAACTAAAATGGACAGGAATGGACGAATTCAATTCAGATGATTATCATATCTACTATTGTGGGCAAGAATCCCATAGAAGGAATGGAGTAGCCCTCATAGTCAACAAAAGAGTGGGAAAAGCTGTAATGGGATATAATCTCAAAAATGATAGAATGATGTTAATAGGAATCCAAGGCAGACCTTTCAACATCACAGTAATCCAAGTTTATTTACCAACCACCAATGCTGAGGGGACTGAAATTGACCAATGATATGAAGACTTACAACACCTTCTAGAACTGACACCAAAGAAAGATGTTCTTTGGATTCTAGGGGATTGAAATGCTAAGGTAGGGAGTCAAGAGATAAAAGGAACAATAGGGAAGTTTGGCCTTGGAGTTCAAAATGAAGCAGGGCAAAGGCTAATAGAGTTTTGTGAAGAGAACAAGCTGGTCATCACAAACACTCTTTTCCATCAACACAAGAGGCAACTCTACACATGGAAATCACCAGATGAGCAATACCGAAATCAGATTGATTATATTCTCTGCAGCCAAATATGGAGAAGCTCAATACAGTCAGCAAAAACAAGGCCTGGAGCTGATTGTGGCTCTGATCATCAGCTTCTCATAGCAAAATTCAAGCTTAAACTGAACAGAGTAGGAAAAACCACTGGACTAGTCAGGTATAATCTAAATCACATCCCTTATGAATACACAGTGGAAATGAAGAACAGATTTAAGGAACTTGATTTGGTGGACAGAGTGCCTGAAGAACTTTGGATAGAGGCTCATAACATTGTACAGGAGGCAGCAACAAAAACCATCCCAAAGAAAAGGAAATGCAAGAAAGCAAAGTGGCTGTCCAACGAGGCCTTAGAAATAGCAGAGAGAAGGGAAACGAAATGCAAGGGAGATAGGGAAAGTTATAGAAAATTGAATGCAGACTTCCAAAGAATAGCAAGGAGAGACAAGAGGGCCTTCTTAAATGAACAATGTAAAGAAGTAGAGGAAAATAATAGAAAATAGAAAACCAGAGATCTGTTCAGGAAAATTGGAGATATTAAAGGAATATTTTATGCAAAGATGAACATGATAAAGGACAAAAATGGGAGAGACCTCACAGAAGCAGAAGACATCAAGAAGAGGTGGCAAGAATACACAGAGGAATTATACCAGAAAGATTTGGATATCCCGGACAACCCGGATCATGTGGTTGCAGACCTTGAGCCAGACATCCTCGAGAGTGAAGTCAAGTGGGCCTTAGAAAGCTTGTCTAACAACAAGGCCAGTGGAGGTGATGGCATTCCAGTCGAACTATTTAAAATCTTAAAAGATGATGCTGTTAAGGTGCTACATTCAATATGCAAGCAAGTTTGGAAAACTCAACAGTGGCCAGAAGACTGGAAAAGATCAATCTACATCCCAATCCCAAAGAAGGGCAGTGCCAAAGAATGCTCCAACTACCGTACAATTGCACTCATTTCCCACGCTAGCAAGGTTATGCTCAAAATCCTCCAAAGTAGGCTTCAACAGTATGTGGACCGAGAACTCCCAGAGGTACAAGCTGGATTCCGAAGGGGCAGAGGAACTAGAGACCAAATTGCTAACATGCGCTGGATTATGGAGAAAGCCAGAGAGTTCCAGAAAAACATCTACTTCTGCTTCATTGATTATGCAAAAGCCTCTGACTGTGTGGACCACAGCAAACTATGGCAAGTCCTTAAAGAAATGGGAGTACTTGACCACCTTATCTATCTCCTGAGAATTCTATATGTGGGACAGGAAACAACAGTTAGAACTGGATATGGAACAAGTGATTGGTTCATAATTAGGAAAGGAGTACAACAAGGCTGTATATTGTCTCCCAGCTTATTTAGCTTATATGCAGAATACATCATGCGAAAGGCTGGACTGGAGGAATCGCAAGCCGGAATCAAGATTGCCGGAAGAAATATCAACAACCTCCGATATGCAGATGATACCACTCTGATGGCAGAAAGTGAGGATTAAGGAATTAAGGAATTAAGGAACCTTGTAATGAGGGTGAAAGAGGAGAGTGCAAAAAATGGTCTGAAGCTCAACATCAGGAAAACTAAGATCATGGCCACTGGTCCCATCACCTCTTGGGAAACAGAAGGGGAAGACATGGAGGCAGTGACAAATTTTACTTTCTTGGGCTCCATGATCACTGCAGATGGAGACAGCAGCCACGAAATTAAAAGACGCCTGCTTCTTGGGAGGAAAGCGATGACAAACTTTGACAACATCCTAAAAAGCAGAGACATCACCTTGCCAACAAAAGTCCGAATAGTCAAAAGCTATGGTTTTTCCTGTCGTAATGTATGGAAGTGAGAGCTGGACCACAAAGAAAGCTGACCGCCAAAGAATTGATGCCTTTGAATTGTGTTGGAGGAGGCTCTTGAGAGTCCCCTGGACTGCAAGGAGAACAAACCTATCAATTCTGCAGGAAATCAAGCCTGAGTGCTCACTGGAAGGACAGATCCTGAAGCTGAGGCTCCAATACTTTGGCCATCTCATGAGAAGAGAAGACTCCTTGGAAAAGACCTTGATGTTAGGAAAGTGTGAAGGCAAGAGGTGAAGGGGACGACAGAGGATGAGATGGTTGGACGAGGTCATCAAAGCTACCAGAATGAATTTGACACAACTCCGGGAGGCAGTGGAAGATAGGACCGCCTGGTGTGCTCTGGTCAATGGGGTCACAAAGAGTCGGACACGACTAAACGACGACAATTCAAACGTAATTTACCACAGCTGCTTTCTGATGAATGTCACTATATTTGTCTGTGTGATCCTCTGCCAGTGTCACCTGCTGCTGTCACCCCCTCCAGGTGTTTTTCCATCCCCTCACCATTGGAATTGTCCATTCTCTTCTGCTGAAGAGAATTCCCTTTCTCTTGAAGAGAGTGGATGCATCTTTGTCTGGTGTATTGTGTTCACCTTGAGTGACCTCCTGATGGCTGTCAGTTTCCAGGCACACTCAAACCCCTCCAATTACTGACCTTCTGCATCCAAGAGGGTCAGTAATTGGAGGTCACCAATTCATAAGTAAGAAATGACTGGATGACACATGGCAACAATTTGCATGCAATTATTTTCTTTTCATAATGAACTATACAACTAACTATATTCAGACAGTCTTTGCAGAAGATTGCTTCCTTGTTATCTGTGAAGATTCTCAGTCATCCAGGTGAGGTTATCTGGAAGTTGAGTCATGTTAGGTTGAAACGTTTCACTACTCATCCAAGTAGCTTCTTCAGTCTGAGGAGAGTTTGTAGGAGATCCCTGATATATCTATGTAACGGAACCCCCACATCACGCCTGTCCATCATGGGAAGCTCAAGGGCAGGAGCCTATGAGAGAACAGGAGGGGTGGAACCAAAAGGACAGTTATGAAGGTTAGTCAGAGAGAGAGAGAGTGGAGTTGGAGAAAAGAGGTTGCTGATAGAGAACTGAAGAGAGAGTTGGGAGATTGAATTGTGAAAGTTAAGAGAGAAGGCTAGAGAAAATAGAAAAGAGTTTAAAAGTACTGTATAGAGAATATACAGATAGTCAAAGAATATTATAACAGTGAATAAATACACATACAACCCAATGTGAAAGCAAATGATATTTAATGAATAAGCCTAAACATCTGTGATTTACTTCCGTGATTTGCATGACATCTATAAAATCAATAAATCTGTTGAATTGGCAACATGTGTCTAAGATTTATCTATTTGGTATTGAAGGACTAATACCTGGTGGCAGCGTGAAGTGAGGAAACGCATCCAGAGGGTGGACTTGTGTTTAGAGGGAAAATAAACAAAGGACACTGGGTGGACACAACAATCCTCCATGTTGGTTTTACCTCCCCCTGATCTGAATAGGCTCATTAGAAGGACAAAGGACTGGGGGTGAGGTTTCCCCAAAAATAAGACAGGGTCTTATATTAATTTCTGCAGGGTAATCCCACTTCTGCAGTCCTTCTCCACCCATTGTCGTGGGTCGTTAACAGTGGTCTTTCAGGTGGTTGTGTTCCCCATCTTTCTGGGGACAGATAAAAGGGCAGGATGATAAATAGGAGACAGATTGTATCTAAGGCCTCCACCCCTGTTGAGTGAGGGATTTTCTGAGTACATCTTGGTCATCAAATGTGTGCCATTTGTCCTTTAAATCAGTGGTTCTTAACCTTTGTTACTCGGATGCTTTTGAACTGCAACTCCCAGAAACCCCAGTCAGGACAGCTGGTGGTGAAGGCTTCTGGGAGTTGCAGTCCAAAACTCCTGAGTAACCCAAGGTTAAGAACCAGTGCTTTAAATAATGGAACACTGCTGATTATGATCCTGAGTCATTGCCCCTCCTGTGCTGGGGCCTTCTCCTGTGTAGTGGCTGTTTGGTTTCTCCAGCGTAGAGCTCCGAAAAGTCTTTGCATCAGACCACATATAGTATATTGCTCTTGTGTTTTGGTGTGTGGGCTTCTGTGTGGGCGATTCTCTGCCTTAGTGGGTTTGAAGTAAGCGGGTCTGAAAAGATCCTTTTGATCTTTTCAGACACACCCATCATGTAAAGAATGACCAGATTCTTCCCTCAGCTTTGGGTCTCAGACTGTTCCATTGTCCTCCTGGGTTGGGACACTACCTTGTTAAAAGCCCATTTTGGTTATTCACAGGCCTTCTTCTTGCCTCTGTGGAGGTGGGGATGTTTCTTGCTCTGTAGTTTAGCATCCTGATGACCCTTAGTATGTGTTGCAATGAGAGTCAATGTGTGGAGAAGGACTGCAGAGGTGGGATATTTCACTCAATCCCAATCCATTATCCATCTAATGAGCCTATTCAGGCCAGGGAGAAATGAAACCAATGGGGAGGATATATCACGAGTCTCCTACCAACTTTCCTCAGACTGAAGAAGCTACTTCGATGAGTAGCAAATCGTTTCAATCTAACAAGAAAGAAGCCCAGTTGCCATGACTCAACTTACAGTTGCTTGTGTTTATCAACAAATATGAGAAACTGAGTGTGACAACTTAACTTTCAGAGCACACCACATTGCTGTCATCTTTACTGTACAGTGGCTATGTACATATGGAATTTTATTTGCTGCTGTCTCCTTAGTGCATTCTCTTTCATTGTTTCTCTTTTTCTTCCTGCAGGTAAAGATCAGAAAGCCTCAAATCTCTGGACAGTTTCACCTAAATGTGTATGGCATTTTGAAGACTGAACATTGCTTTAATATCCCAGCCTCAGCACAGTTAATGGGATCTGGGTTTTTTTCATACTCAAAGAGCTTTTTGCCTTACCTGGTGCACAGCTGTCTTATTTGAGCGATCACAGTTTTCCTTATTAAGCATGTAATATAAATCACTGGACATTTTTCATTCCTCTTCTTTCTGAAATGAGTATCAAATGATTCTTATATAAGCAGAATGGCAGTGTCTACCTCAAGAGTAACATTAGCATGCTTGGAGGAACACCTGGGATTGGAGAGGTATGGAACATCCGTAGAAATTAACCTGGAGAGGGACTCAGGGGTCTAGTGAGTACTGAGCTTTTAGAGGGAGAGTACCATAGAACAGCCAGTTGACTAGAACACTGAAGAGGAGCCATTGGCACTGTGTGCAGGTCTCACTTTTTCTGATGGCATTCTTTTGTTCATTGCACTGCAAAATAAAATTGATCTTGAATTACTAAACTTGCGAGATACCCCAACTCTTGCATCTCAGCTTCTATTGCTCCATTTTATTCACTCACCACAGGATATAGTCTAGAGACAATCTGTTTACCTACTTGAAAAATACAGAGGTCAGGTGGTTGCTTAGCAAAATATAATTGGGTACTCTCATCTGTTCTCTTTGGAATCAGGGGTGGATGGTAGGATGGTTCAGCAGGGACTATAATCAGAATAGAAAATAGGTAGTACTGTAGTTTTTTGTATTGTAATCCTTAGAATATGTGAGAAAGCTGGCTCAGTAGGAGCTGTAGTCCCCCCCCAAAAGCAACCAACATCCCAGCAGCTTTCACAGGTCCCAGCACAAAAAGAAATTCTAATTACAGTGGTGCCTCGCTAGACGATGATGAGCTGTTCCACTGAAATCACTGTTTAGCGAAATCATTGTCTAGCAAAAATCATTTCCCCCTTGGAATGCATTGAGACCTGTTTAATGCGTTCCAATGGGGAAGAATCGTCGTTGTCTAGCAAAGATTGGCCATAGGAATGCCGCTTTGTGAACCGCCGTTCAGCTGTTTAAATTGCTGTCTTGTGAAGCTTAGGTCCCAAAAACACTTGCTTTGCGAGCGTGGAGGAAGCTGTCAAAATCGTCGTCTTAGCGAAAATCGGTTTGCGAAGCAGGGACCAAACATTGTCCAGCAAAATTCCCCCATAAGAATCACTGTTTTGCAAATCGCTATAGCGATAGCAAAAATTCAATGTCTAGCAAAAAGACTGTCATGCGGGGTAACTGTCTAGCGAGGCATCACTGTACTACTTGACACCAAATGCTTGCAGTATGAAAGCAGAACTTGTAAAGTTATGCTCAAGAGAAATGACTATAATGAGACATTGAAATACGCCATAACACTGGGAAGATGGTCTTGAGTTCCAGGATGTCATATATTTTTTTTCCTTCTTAAAAGTTACTTTCCATAATTTGGGAAATTAGAAAAAATTGTTTTGGAATACTGTACGTTATTCTTGATTTTAGTTTTGGACCTTAAAGAACTGTCTTACTCCAAAATCTTTAGTGATTTGGAATGTAGGTATCACTGATTTCTGTGTAATCACTGTACTCATCCGATTAATTGGGTTTGCTCCACTGACAGTTCTGCAGAAAGATGATGTTTTTGCAGGAGGAGTGCTTCTGGGCTGGGGGGACTGAAAATGTTCACCATAACACTGCATTAGGAGCAACAGTTGTATCCGGTGTTTATCTTCACTGCATTCCTGCTGACCTTTAATATGATGGCCTCTAAGCAACCTTTTCTAAAAAAAATATGTACAGTGTAAACTCAAAAGAGAGTATCCAGGAGGCTGTAGGTAAATGTTCTTTAAAACTTTGGGTGTTTTTGAATGCTATTAAAAACACAGCTGCTTAGAGGCAGTGGAACCCCTTACTCCCTCCTTGTTATCCATTCACAAGCAGGCAAAGACCTTTCTATTCAGGCAATCTTTGGGCAATTAACTGGTTGCTAAGGAAGAGATGTTATGTGTATGTGCTTTATCAATGTGTTGTTAAAAAGCTTTTAATTCAATTGCAATTTAATATTGTATCTTGTATATTTATCTGTACATTTTCAGTCAGCCTTATTATCAGCTGCCTTGAATCTTAGTTTTGGGAGACAGAATATAACTCATATAACAAAGAAAACTCAGATTTTTTAAAATCTATGAAATTACAAAGGTGGTGAATTTGCCAATGAGAGGTTATCAATACAGTGGTGCCATGCATAACGAGCGCACCGTTTAACGACGAATCCGCATAGCAATCTATTTTTTGAGATCACTAATGCGATCGCATTGCGATGTTTTAATGGGCAAAACATCGCATTGCGATGTTTCTAAAACAGCTGATCGGCGGTTCCAAAATGGCCACCAGGTGCCCAAAATGGCCACCGCAACCATTTTCGCGCGGTTTCCTCACCGAGGCTGCGAAAATGGCGGCGCTATGGAGGATCTTCGCATAATGGTGAGTTTGGGCCCCATAGGAATGCATTTAAAAAAGTTTAATGCGTTTCTATGAGGTTTTCCCGTCTGCATTGTGATGTTTCCAGATAGCAACGATTAATCTGGAACGGATTAACGTTGCTATGTGGGGCACCACTGTAATTCATTTTTATGAGACCCTGTAAGGATTTCTCATCTAGGTGATCATCACAAATGGTGTCCTGTGTTTCATTTTGTATGTGTGACCAGTAAAGAAGTCAGTAGCTCTCTTGTAAATTAGGTTGTATTAACGCATATTGCAACTTGTTGATACATTCTAAATGTATTGATTTTAGCAAAATCTCAAAGGATTATTCCACATGACAATCTCTAGAATGAGTCAATTCAATTTATCTGTTTTATAGAAATATTTACCTTAGTGGCTCCCCACCCCTGGCAGCGCTCTCCAAGGTCGTTTACAACAATAAAGCATACCGTAATCTTGAAACAGCCGCTAGCAATTCAATATAGTTAAAACCCAGTAGAAGTCTGATGAAACGTGTGATATGTAACCATCCCAGCATTTTTCCAAGAAATCCTTTATAGGTTCTAACACTGAAATGCTGATTGTATGGTGCTGCCTGAAGCACAGAAGCAAATAGGACGGATACTACTAATAATAGAAAAAATGAAAGGGATAATATGACAAAAAGCCACTCCCTGTTCCCACAGGGGGCAGGATTTGACCAGTATATTGCCACACAGTTGCAACGTAGGATTGCTCTTAGAAAAGCATCCACATCTAGAAGGAAAGAGTGTGTTTTTCAGATTCTTGGTTGTCATCTCTTCCCCACCTGGACTATTTTGTTAACTGTTTCTTTGGAACTGAAAGCCAAACACCACTGTCCTAGAAATTATGAACATTATATGGCAAAAAGGAGATATTTTGCTTTTATCAGTATTTTGGGGGATAATCTTCGGAACTTTCCATTAAGGGCCTGGTCACAGCTAGTCACAGTCAGTGCTGGAAAAAATGGACAAAATCCTAGCATTTGAAACTGACCAGGTACAACTTGGTTAACTAGTCTTTCAGATAAATGGACTTGCAAATTGAAAATATCTAAAAGCTTTGAGCCAACAGACAAATTTACAAAGACATAGCCACTTTTTATCAAATATGCATATAAGAGCTCACAGTTTTGATGCTTTTTGAAGCCTCTTGCAGCTGTTGCACTTAGTCTACAAATTTGATGCCACACCAGACACTGTAATATGCTATTTCCCATCTAGAAATGGATTAACATATTTCTGATTTATTTTAATAAAATTCTTCATTTTAAAAAAATCAAGCAGAAATACTACCCACCAAAACAGTGTTGGTTTGTGAACCAACCATTAATTGCTACAGGGTGTCGTGTTTCGTGTTTCTGGGAGTTGCAGTTCAGCAGACTCCTACACTTTACCCAATCTTCCTAGAGAGCCCAGTCATTAATGAGTCACATTGACTGCATGATTAAAAGAACTGATTTTAATTTTTCCAAGCTTTATGGAACTTGGCCTCTGTATGCTTGAAATACACTTATCTCTCTCTCAACAAATAATTTCTCAAGAAGCTCTGGCGTGAATTGTCTTGAGATAAGGTAGCTAGAGCCATTGAACATGGCATAGATGCTAGGGAAAGATCTCTCTCACACAGAGAGAGAGAGAGAGAGAGAGCCAAGGTTTAACCTGACGTGGTGGGTATCATCCACATATGCTTGTTTGCGTCTAAGTTTCTTTTTTTTAAAATAACCTTGGCAACATTCTACATATTTAACACATACGCAGTTTGACTCCTAGAAACCAGGAAATAAAAGAAGATGGTGTCTGTACAGCAGGTGTTCTTCACTGTAGTGGAGGTAGAATTTGGGGAAACCTGGTCTGAGAGGAAAACTGCTGAGAAATTACATTCATTATGAGTTAAAGATAACCAAGCATATTAAACCTAAGCACATTTAAACAATCCCAACCCCTTATTTTAAGAATGACTATTCTCTTTTCTAAACTATCTCCATTTTTTAAAAAGTTGGTGTTTTTTAGGCTGAGGGCTTATTTTGGTGACAGGCAATGGTTAACTGTTTGAGGGAGGGAATTTTAGAGACTTGTGTCCCAGAATTTCAATAAAAGAAAAACAGGCAGGGGTATATTTAGTGGCAATGGTGGGAAAACCTACCCCGTTTTTCCACAGAACCTCTCAGAAATTACATAAAAGCAAAGAAGGGTAATAGTTGTGGAACATCTCTGTGTTAGAAGGCAGTTTATATTCAAAGATGCTTTGAACTTTAATTTTTTTAAAGTCCTTCAATAGTTTGTGGTGCATAAAATTTGAAATTATCGTTGTCATCAATAGAGCAAACCAATTGAAATCAATAGGTTTCAACTATTGCAAAACTAAGCCCCACTGATTTAAATGGGCCTGTTGCAAGTATGACTAACTCTGGATCCGTTCCTTTAAAAATGAAGAGTATGTTCTCAATAGCACCAGTAAGATCATAGACACTTGCTGCAATACATGTACACTCATAATTACACATAGCACTAATTATCTCAATTAAACTCCTAGATTGCGGCAGGGGCACATATTTCCTAATATATGTGGTTTGAGTACCATCATTTCCCTTCAACGTAAGTGCTGGCTTGAGGAAGCATAATGGATTGAATGCGACAACTGTGCAATAAATGCAGACAAAACTGTTTGGAAAAGTCCGGCCATCTCCTCTTAAGTGCAAAACCACTAATGAGCTAACAACAGATTTAAAACTGTGTCTGGAAACTTTTTTACAATTTTGTTAATATTGGCTTGACTGTATTAGCCAGTGTGTCATATAGGGTGTGTAGGGTGTTTCACTCAATGTTACTCATATTGTCTGAACTCAATTCAAATTGTTGCCAAATGTTTTGGCCTCCACATTTTGGTATATGGGGGGGGGAGTATATTGGAGTGTCAATGTGTGAGAAAGACCTGCAGAAAAGGCAGTCAAAAGTTGAAAGCATCAGGAAAAGAGGAAGACCAAATATGAGGTGGGTAGATTCAATAATGAAAGCCATGGCCTTGAACTGGCAAGATCTGAGCAGGGTTGTTAATGACAGGATCTTTCGGAGGTCACTAATCCATACAGCTGCCATAAATTAGAAACAGCTTGATGGCACATCAGCAGCAAGAACAATGTGTGGGTGTGATGTGGAGGGTGAGAGATTTAGGAAAAAAAACTAGTCTGGAAATAAACTTTGTTAGAAGTATTGCTTTTCAGACAATGATAAAGCCCAGCAATCTAATTCTAGGTATACTCCCTCGCCAAATAAATTCTGTTGAGCTCACTGCATTGTTGTCAACTTCCCAGAATAGCGCATTGCACTAATGGGACAGTATATAAACCAAATAAATAACATAGAGCTAGCTCTGCTTAGCTTCCTGTTTAAAAAGGAAGCTCCCAGCGAGCACTGAGGCAGCTGCTTTTTTTAACAGGAAGCTAGTTAGAGCTACCTTGGCTCAACAATCTCTGACACTCTCTCGCTAGATGTCGAGCAAGATAAATGCATGTTCTCTAGACTCACAAAGAGTGTATGGGTTAATAAGAAAGAAGCTGATGGCATATACCAAGATCCAGGTCTATAGAGGCTGTGTCCTGAGTACACTCCTGTACTGCAGTGAGTCCTGGACCCTTTGTGCACGGCAGGAGAGGAAACTGAACATGTTCCATATGTGTTGCCTCCGACACATTTTTGGTATCACTGTCAGGGAAAAGTTCCAAATAGAGTAGTCCTAGATCGAGGTGGAATTTTCAGGATGTATACATTACTGAAACAGCGACGTCTACATTGGCTTGGGCACGTCATGAGAATGGCTGACGGTCGGATTCCAAAAGATCTCCTGTATGGAGAATTAGTGCAGGGAAATCGCCCCAGAAGGAGACCACAGCTGCGATACAAGGATATCCGCAAGTGGGATCTGGAGGCCTTAGGAATGGACCTCAACAAATGGGAAACCTTGGCATCTGAGGGCTCAGCCTGGAGGCAGGCGGTGCAACATGGCCTCCCAATTTGAAGAGACACTTGTTCAGCAGGCCGAGGCAAAGAGGCAGTCCCGAAACCAGGAAAATCAGGGAGCTGGAGAGGAGATAGATTGTGTTTGTCTTCAATGTGGAAGGGATTGTCACTCTCGATTTGCCCCCTTCAGGCACACTAGATGCTGTTCTAAGACCTCTATTCAGAGCACGTTACTATAGTCTCTTGAGACTGAAGGATGCCTACATGTGTAGGCAGAGCTAGGACCAGGCTAGCCCACAAAAACTTATTTATTTTATTTAATTATTTATTTAATTTATATGCCGCCCACTCTACCCAGAGGTCTCTGGGCAGCTTACAACAATTAAAATTCAATACAATAAAAGATAAAATGATTAAAATACAATTAAAATATAATTAAAATTGCCATAATCAGGACCCACAGTTGGTGTTATTTAAATTAAAAGCCTTCTGGAACAGGAAGATTTTGACCTGGCGCCGAAATGTCATCAACGTCGGCACCAGACGAATTTCAGTCGGGAGGGCGTTCCATAGTCTGGGGGCAGCTGCCGAGAAGGCCCTTTGTCTACAAGCCGTCCCTCTTACCTCCTTGAGGGATGGCTCTTTCAAAAGGGCCCCCTGGCTAGATCTTAACTCCCGGGTAGGCTCATATGGAAGGAGGCGGTCCTTCAAGTATCCAGGGCCCAAGCCATTTAGGGCTTTATATGTCAAAACAAGCACTTTGAATTGGGCCCGGGCAGCAACTGGTAACCAATGCAAACTAAACAGAATCGGCTTGATGCGATCTCTAGCGGCCCCACCACTCACCAGTCGCGCAGCTCAATTCTGGACCAGTTGCAGTCGCAAACCAGGTCCAGACACGAGTTCAGCACAGAAACCGCCTCACCCGGATTGGTGGAAAATGAGAGGTAGAGCTGAGTGTCATCAGCATATTGCTGACTCCTCAGCCCAAACCTCCTGATGACCTCTCCCAGTGGTTTCATGTAGATGTTAAACACCATGGGGGACAGTATCGAGCCATGAGGAACCCCATGACATGAATGCCATGGGGCAGAGCAACTGTCCCCCAGCACCACCCTCTGGACACGGTCAGCTAGGAAGGAGTGCCCCCAACTCCCAACCCAGCCAGCCTATCCAGAAGAACACCATGGTCGATGGTGTCGAAAGCCGCTGAGAGGTCCAGGAGTATCAACAGGGTCACACTCCCCCTGTCTCTCTCCCGGCAAAGGTCATCGTACAGGGCGACCAAGGCAGTCTCTGTACCAAAACCCGGCCTGAAACCTGATTGAAATGGATCCAAAAAATCCAACGTAAGTCTTTCTCTCAAGTAAGACACATTTTGGAATCTGAAAGTATCTTGTCTGTCAGATGGAAAATTCTGCGATTTGCAGTCCAAAACACTGAAAGGGCACACCCTTAGTTGCCAAGTCAGCCATATCCATTTTGCTGAGATTTCAGGCACAACAGTCTATGTTTGGTGGAGCTGGGAGCAAAAGCTCAAGGTATAAAATGGGTATACACATGTGTACACATATATAGGTGCAAGCAGACAGGAGTAGCTGTCTGCTTGCACCTATATAACTCAGTGGAGTAACTGAATCAGGTGAGGCAACTTACAGTGTCTCACCCTCACCTGATTCAGTTACTCCACAACTCAGCTAGGAAGCAATAAAATACAGATTCCTCCCTAATTAGAAATATTCTTACTTCCAGCTGCTTCTTTCTACGGCTGGGTTCAAAGCTAGACAGTTGGTATGCATTCATATTCATCTTTCTCTGCTCTTCATCCCTCTTTCTCTTATCCAAACATACAGTATGTGATGAATTTGGGAGATCAGCCAGAGTAGAATATGGATGGGACCTGGATCCACTCCCTCCAGAGGCAGGCAGGAGTAGCCTGAGGCTGCAACAACATGTTCAAATACTGCAGAATTTGCTGTACAGTATATGTAAGATGGATGAATTTGCATTACTGATCACACAGAGTAAAAGACCAATCCAAATCATCCCAGCCCTTTTTACTCCCAACACAGAGGGCTTGTTTTCTCTGCTGCTGGGGCTTTCTACTTTTCTTCAAGATAAAACAATTTCAATGGACTTACCTGCTTGTGAGCAGTTGTTTCATTCTCCAAAACGATAGGAGAATGACTGTGGATTCTGGTGATGCACTAAATCGGGTGTGATGTTTTGGACAGTGGGAACACCCACCCCTGCTATCTTTCTCACTAGACCTGGCAGATGTGCCCAGCAGCTGCAGTGGTTGTTATCACTGATGCCCAGGCTTTCTGCCCAGACTTTAAAGCATCTCTCTCACATAGATCAGAATTTCTCCTCTTCCAGTGGAGCTCAGTCTGAGATTTGCTGCCCCACCAAGATCCGTAGAGGAACACAGCAATTCCATGAGATTTCAGCCGGTGGCATGAGATCACTGGGGGTGAGAAAGTTGTATTTCCAGCTCCACGTACCTACAGTCTTCCAGGCAGGAGAGTGGATTTTCCCAGCAACAGTATGTTGTCTGATCTGTCCCCCACCCAAATCTCTTGCACACTCTATCTCACACACAACACACCCTCTTTCTCTAAACACCAACGCTTGCAAAGTTCTTTCTGGAGCTCC
This sequence comes from Pogona vitticeps, assembly GCF_051106095.1. Lineage (NCBI taxonomy): Eukaryota > Metazoa > Chordata > Lepidosauria > Squamata > Agamidae > Pogona > Pogona vitticeps. The sequence goes on from NC_135784.1 coordinate 96,996,545, forward strand.
CAAAATTCAACAACCAGCAAGTAGCAAATCCATTCTCTGATAGATATGTGTAAAGACATAGATCGCCATAACTCAGACCTGGGCAAAGTGCGGCCCGAGGGCCACATACGGCCCACAAGCCACTCCTATCCTGCCTGTGGACAGTTTTGAACATCAAAACCATGTATAGCTTTTTGTCTAAGGTTGATCAGTTGCTCACCTTTAACATACCGTAAAAAACCTCTTTAATATTTGTGAAGATTAACAAGTTTAAAATAAAAACAATCATAACATCACTGTTTCATTTTATTTTTAAGTAAAGTTGGTTCAGCCCCTGAACACAGTTCAGACTGGTTCAGATTTTTCCTGTGCCCCCTATAGAAGTTAATTGCCCACCCCAACATAACTGCTTGTTTTGTTCCCTCCTTATAAGGCGTCGTTATGAGGACAGTGACAACGAGAGCCTAAATCTGGCCATGTACTATTGCTCCTGTCTTAGCCTCTCACTCCAGCACAAGATCAGATTGATAGATTTGGAGGAATAACATAAGGAAAATTGGATCTTGTATTTACAGGTAATGGTGAGCTTTGGGTTTCCAAAAAGGACCACTGAGGAGACTCAAAGTAATCTGTATACCTTGTGAAAACAATATTACACTTCCAGTTTAGGCTGAGTGTTTGGCCATCAGGCTTTTCAAAGCGCTGATCTGGCTCTGTCCACATTATGCAGCATCTTGCACCTTTAATGGTGAAAAGAGAGAGCAGGACTTGGAATTCATGCAAATGAGGCTAAAGATGGAGCACAAAAGGTTTAACGGTTGCTGCATAAAATCATTTGTATCATCAGTGTAGAATAGTTGGGGAAGGATTACAGCGCCACGTTTTTTGGAAGCAATGCCATCTGGTATTCAAGAGGTCCTTGAATACCAACCAGATGGCATTGCACAGGCTAAAGATGTACTGTAGTGTGTAAGATTTATCCTGCAATAGCCAGTGCTCACCACTAGAGGCTCCTGCAGTTCTTTTCTACAATCCAAAGGGCCCTTTCAGTCCTCATGTTAGGTATCCTGCTCAGGCCAACGCCAAGACACTTCAATGGTGTCACTGTAAAGCTTAAAAAGTAGAGCTCTCAGTTTAAATTAAGAACTGAGATGTTTCCAGGCAAGGGGTTATAACCTGTTATCACCCTGTTTGAATATAGAATTTAACACAGGGTCCAGATATTGTCATCTTCAGAGTTTGCCTTCCAATATGTATTTCTCACTGACTTTTCTGTTCTCTCTCTCTCTCTCTCTCTCTCTCTCTCTCTCTGTGTGTGTGTGTGTGTGCGCGCGTTTCTTTTTCTTTTACCAGAAACAAAAGTGGTTAAGGAACAAAGGCAGGAAAACTGCATAATGCATTTTGATTGGCAGCTGCAATCATCTGCCTGGAATCACTCTGATTCTCATGTTTGCCTTCCAAATGTAGGACAGTCACTTGTTTTCTCTCCTGGTTAGAGATATGAAAAACTCAGTTTCAGTTGTGTGGTTTCTCCAAATTTACCTATATTCTTCTCTTTTGTTTGTATCAGAATCCTTTTCGCCTTACACCCATATTTGCTGTATACATTTTTCCTAAAACATACACTTTTGTACACACATTATTCCCACTCACGAAAAGGTATTTGCGTACATTTTCTGGCTGAAACATTTAAAAAATGCTTTTATGTGCAGTAACTTCACAAGGCTTTGTCTCATCAGGACAAAGTGGACAGTTTTGTCAAGAAGCTCACTCCATTCTACACGAGTGTGACTATTACCGAAACAGATCTCAGTGAGTTGTCATGTTATGGCATTCAGGCAGCATGTTTCACATTCATCTCCTGTAAGTGCTTTGTTATGCTTATTAAGTGACCTCAGATTGAAAGTTTGTTTAGGAAAGACATTGTAAGTTGAAATTCAGGCTCTGTTTTCATGTGTGACTTCTGGGTGGGAACTTGCTTGAGTGTTTATCAGCAAAATGTCACCTACCAAACAAATGTAGCCAAAGCAGCACTGCAGCTGAACATTAAGAAGACAAAGATCATGACAAAAGAAAAACTACACAACTTTACTGTTGTTGATTGACAATCCAAAAGGGTAGATTTCCAATAGAAGTCAGAAGAAGGCTGAGGATCATAAGGGCAGTAATGAAGAAATTAGAGAAGATAATCAAGTGTAAGGATGGAGACCAAGACTAAGATCATCCACAGCACTGTATTCCCACTCACCATGTAAGGGTGTGAAAGCTGGACAGTAAAGAAAGCAGACGGGGGGGGGGATTATTAATTTGAAATGTGGTGCTGGAGGAGAGCTTTGTGGATACCTTGGACTTCCAGGAAGATGAGCAAGTGGATCCTAGAACAAATCAAACCTGAACTATCACTGGAGGCAAAAGTAATAAAACCAAAGCTGTTCTACTCAAATAAAGTTGTATTATTGAAGCTACTTGCAGAAGACTTAGTCTGCAACTACATTGACAAATACTTTGAGGTTTGTTCCACAGTTAGTACAGGTGAATTCAAAGTATATTTTTCAATGATCACACAATGCAAAGATAATGCAAATCAACCTAGCCCTTTTGCCTTCTGCTTCGGATTTTTCCCCCCTCCTGCTATTGGGGCTTTGACTTTTTCATGCCAGAATAATTTGAATAGTGTTTTCCCTATTTGATTTTCTTTGTACAAAAGGACAGGGGGCATGGCATTGGGTAGTGTTATGGTGATGTATTCAGCTGGGGTGTGATGTTTGGGGACAGCTGGAACACCCATCGCCATTATCTTTTTCGTTAGTTGTCCCAAAATATATATTTAAACAAATTACTGAGTTTAGGCCTAGATCACCTTATCACTGCATTGATACATTAGATTAGCACTAGATCACCTCTCCACAGACCCCCTTCCCCAAAAGGAAAGCTGGGGGTTGCTAGGTGGCAGGTATCAAAGGAAGAGAGCTGTGGGTGCATATAAAATCTAATTGGATGAAGGGCCAGTGTTGACACTGAGACTTTAACAATTTGGGGTCTTTGTGTAATTAGCTAAACCAAATCCAACCTTAAAGAAACTGAGAATCAAGCTGAAGAAAAGCCAAATTGTTCTAATACAGCTTTACAGTATAGTCACACTCTTAGTTGCAAAACAGCAGAATTTTCTGACATATTGATCTGCTTGTGATCTACTTATAGATAACCATTCCAGGTGTTGTTGTTGTTCTTTAGTTGTTAAGTCGTGTCCAACTCTTCATGACCCCATGGACCAGAGCACGCCAGGCCCTCCTGTCTTCCACTGCCTCCCAGAGTTTGTTCAAATTCATGTTGGTAGCATCGATGACACTGTCCATCCATCTCGTCTTCTGTCGTCCCCTTCTCCTCTTGCCTTCACACTTTCCCAACATCAGGGTCTTTTCCAGGGAGTCTTCCCTTCTCATGAGATGGCCAAAGTATTGAAGCCTTAGCTTCAGGATCTGTCCGTCCAGTGAGCACTCAGGGTTGATTTCCTTCAGAATGGATAGGTTTGTTCTCCTTGCAGTCCAGGAAATTCTCAAGAGCCTCCTTCAGCACCACAATTCAAAAAAGCATCAATTCTTTTTTGGTCAGATTTCTTTATGGTCCAGCTCTCATTGCCATATATCACTACTGGAAAAACCATAGCTTTGACTATGCAGATCTTTGTCGGCAAGGTGATGTCTCTGCTTTTTAAGATGCTGTCTAAGTTAGTCATCACTTTCCTCACAAGAAGCAGACGCCTTTTAATTTCATGGCTGCTGTAACTATCTGCAGTGATCATTGAGCCCAAGAAAGTAAAATCTGTCACTGCCTCCATATCTTCCCCTTCTATTTGCCAGGAGGTGATGGGACCACTGGCCATGATCTAATTTTTTTTTTTTGATGTTGAGCTTCAGACCATTTTTTGCACTCTCCCCTTTCACTCTCATTAAGAGGTTCCTTAATTCCGCCTCACTTTCTGCCATCAGAGTGGTATCATCTGCATATCTGAGGTTGATGATATTTCTTCTGGCAATCTTAATTCTGGTTTGGGATTCCTCCAGTCCAGCCTTTTGCATGATGTATTCTGCATATAAGCTAAATAAGCAGGCAGACAATATACAGCCTTGTTGTACTCCTTTCCCAGTTATGAACCAATCACTTGTTCCATATCCAGTTCTAATTGTTGTTTCCTGTCCCACATATAGATTTCTCAGGAGAGAGATAAGGTGGTCAGGCACTCCCATTTCTTTAAGGTCTTGCCATAGTTTGTTGTCGTCCACACAGTCAAAGGCTTTTGCGTAGTCAATGAAGCAGAAGTAGATTTTGTTCTGGAACTCTCTGGCTTTCTCCATAATCCAGCCCATGTTAGCAATTTGGTCTCTAGTTCCCCTGCGCCTTTGAAATCCAGCCTGTACTTCTGGGAGTTCTCGGTACACATACTGCTGAAGCCTGCCTTGGAGGATTTTGAGCATAACCTTGCTAGCGTGTGAAATGAGTGCAATGGTACAGTAGTTGGAGCATTCTTTGGTACTGCCCTTCTTTTGGATAGGGATGTAGACTGATCTTTTCCAGTCCTCTGGCCACCACTGAGTTTTCCAAACTTGTTGGCATATTGCATGTAGCACCTTAACAGTGTCATCTTTTGAGATTTTAAATAGTTTAACTGGAATGCCATCACCTCCACTGGCCTTTTTGTTAGCCAGCTTTCTAAGGCCCACTTGACTTCTACTCTCCAGGATGTCTGGCTCTAGGTCAGCAGTCACACTATCTGGGTTGTCCAGGATATCTAAATCTCATTCCTGGTGATACTGCTAATTTCCCAAAATGTGGTTATTTGCAGTCTTGCCATATAGCGTTATTCTTCTTAAGAGTAATACCCTATATCAGTGTCTGACCATACAAGATGCGCTGTCTTGACTAGTTTTAAAAATGTGTGGGATAACCAATTCTTAAACTTTCAATAACAGAAATGACCAATAGACACACTTCTTTAGTGCATGCGTAGTACTTTCAGCCAGAGACTGAAAGGAAATTAAACAATGCAATTATCTGTAACAAATCCACCCACATTTTAAAAAGTGAGCATAACGTTACCCATTATTAAAAACAATGTGTGAGAATGACATTGCTCTGTGTCTGTGCCTGTAATGTTTAAAGTATTTTGGGCCTTTTAATGGGCATTTTTGTTGGAGTTTTTCAGATAGGCCACCTGGTCTTAGAATCTACAATGTATGAAGAGTAAATGAATAGGGCACACATATTGCTGGGGCTGGTGGAGGTGAAACAAACAGAAAGGATGCAGCAGACAGGTGGTCAAACTCAGCAGCACATCCTGTTAGATGCTATGCTTTGGGAATAGTCTTCCCCAACCTGGTACTTTCCAGATGTATTGGACTATGTGTGTGTGTGTGTCTAGTCGTTTAGTCGTGTCCGACTCTTCGTGACCCCATGGACCAGAGCACGCCAGGCCCTCCTGTCTTCTACTGCCTCCCGGAGTTGTGTCAGGTTCATATCCCAGCAGGCAGTCAAATTATGGGATCTTCTGAACACATCTAGAAACTGCCAGGCTGGGGAAAGCAACCTAAGCCCCAAGAAACAGAACATTTCACATATGATAAGAAGAGCTTTATTGGGAACGTGGAGAAAGATTATACAACAAATTTATCAAAAAACACCTGTATGGATATCACCTATGGAGGCCTTTACACAACCTAATCTCATGACAAAAGCAAAACTTTTAAGATATCAAGATTTATTTTAAAAAGGATGGTGAATTACGGTCCAAAGAAGAGCTAGAGTCACAGAATATTTACACAGACTGGTGGTCCAGAGCACAGCTGGAATCTAGATATATAAAAGACAAAATAGATGGTTTCTACTCAGAACAAATGATGTTTGATAAGCTTTTACTAGGTTCAAAAGATAAAATAGTTAAGAAAATGTATATCTGTTAGAAATCAAAATGCAAGATGAAATGGTTAAAGAATGTATGATTAAGTGGGCACAAAACATAGGGCATAATATTGATATTGATCAATGGTTGAAAATATGGCAAAATAATATAAAGCTTACGAGATTGGTTAATTTTAAGGAGAATATATACAAGATGTTTTACAGGTGGCATATGACTCCAGAAAAATTGTTGAAGATGTATACAGATGTATCAAATGTGTGTTGGAAATGTGAAGCAGATGTGGGAAGCTATTATCATATGTGGTGGTCATGTAGAGTAGCGAAACAGTATTGGAAAAGAGTACATGCTGTGTTGCAACAAATATTGCTCTGTAAGGTGCCATTAACCCCATAACTGTTTTTATTGAGTATGATACCTGATAACATAGATAAGACAAAGGAGTATATAGTTATATACATAGTCACTGCAGCCAGAATTCTCTATGCCAAAAATTGGAAAAGTCTGACGGTACCGAAACAAGAAGATCTCATAGAGAAGATACGGGAAACAGCGGAAATGGCATTTTATCAGAAGTGATGAAGGACTGTCCTTTACAAAAGGCAACTGAAAGATGGGACTTATTCTATAAATGGATTGTGTCAACAGACATCGTATAAAGAGCATACATTGAAATGAGAACTTAAATTTGGAAGGCAGAAAATAGTAAAAAGAGCAATTTGGAATTTTGACATGGCAATATGTATAGAATAGATGTTAGTATGTCATTGTTTCTCCTTTTCCCCTTTAACCTCAATCCCCTTTTCCTTTTTGTCACCCTTTGTTAAAAATAAAATATTAAAAAAGAAAGAAAGAGAACATTTCAAGCAACAGAATGTTACAGACAAAAGTGTCACCCAAATTAGGATATGTCTTCTTCTATGCCAATCATGTGGTGTTCTAATGTTGACATTCATAATTAGTATAACTGTGATTTAGTGGCCCAAATCCTGTTATTTATGCTAGCAAGCGTAACATAAACAGCATAAAATTTGGAGGTGAATTACCACAAGTTAAGAAATCACTGTTCCACAGCATGCTGCAGACAATGTCTTCAGTGATTGCTTAACTTGAGGCAAATTCACCTCTAAAAGTGATGTGGTTTGCAGTGCACTGGCATAAAAGCTCTTTACGATGTTGACCAACATGTTAAAAAGGGTCCATTTCCAGTGTTATATAAATCAATTAGGTTTTCAAGCTTACTGTTTTGACAAAATACCTAAACTCTTTTCTACTAACATTCCAAAATCTATGTCTGGCATTTGGAAATAAAAACCCCTTCAAATCCTTAGTATGCAAGATTCTAAATCCACTGTTGGTAACCAGGGGTTGCCTCAAGAAGTTTTTATAATCCCAGTACAGTATTTTGAAGTAACTGTGATAGAGTAAATCATAATTTTGAAAAAATGCAGACTCCAAACCTATATTTTGTTTTTCAGCTGAAGTCCAAAAAATAGATCGGACTGGCATAATTCTCTTTGCACTGTTTTCATATAATTGTAATATGGTTTGAACAAACTGGATCACTGTCCCTTGTGGCAATCCTGCTAACTCACCCACAGGTATGACTGTTCTTGCTCTTTCCTCACAAAGCTAATTAAAGAAGCATTAAAAAGCAATCATTCCCCCCTCCCCCACAACCTGAAACAATATCAGTTTAGGTAATGACCTGGAATGAGAAATTAAATATATTTTCTGTATCCCTTATTGAACCAAGAAAATTATTTGATAGGGCTGTCCAAAATTAACGCATTCCATTTCTTGCAGCATATTTTATTAGATGATGCAAATTTGTTCTGTAAGGTAGAAAAACTAAAACTATTAATATACTTTATTTCTGTAGATTTGTCAGTTAAGCCTTCCTTTGGGAGATGTCATAGTCTCCAAAAGTGACTCAGACCAGGGAAGAGTACAGGGACTTCTAGTTTTTCGTAAGTTCAGTGTGGGTGTGGTTATTTTTTGTTTTGTTTTTGTTTTTGTTTTTACATGTCTGCTAGGGGTGGAAGGTCCCCATGGAAACATCTATTTGTCAGCAGAGTAGAATAAATCCATAACTGAGGGGCAGAGGGAGGAAAGCTCAAAGAAAAAAGAAGGGCCCATTTGTGTTTTTTTTTCAGATCATTTGGGAAGACTTTTTAATTAAATTAATAAGAAAAACTTAGAGGGACATGGTGGAGCTGCGGGTTAAACTGCAGAAGCCTCTGTGCTGCAAGGTCGGAAGACGAGCAGTCGTAAGATCAAATCCATGTGAATAATTGAGCTCCCGTCGCTTGTCCCAGCTCCTGCCAACCTAGCAGTTTGAAAGCATGCAAATGCAAGTAGATAAATAGGTACCACCACGGTGGGAAGGTAACGGCATTCCATGTCTTGTCACGCTGGCCACATGACCACGGAAGATTGTCTTCGGACAAATGCTGGCTCTATGGCTTGGAAACAAGGATGAGCACTGCACCCTAGAGTCGGACACGACTGGATAAATTATCAAGGGCAAACTTTACCTTTAACAAGAAAAACAAATTAAATGTACCATCAGTTGCTTTTCTTTACATTTGAGATTACCATCTGAGTCTTGTAGTCCAAAGTTACTCAAGGGAGATGCTCCTTATTTAGTAAATAAAGAGTTTGGGCGAACTGGTAATTACAGTATTTGTGTTTTTAAAAATATAGTTGATACTTAAGAATTTACTAGGCTAAAGTGCAGAACATTTTCACATGTCTGAAAAAACTCTGAGAGCCAATGTATATATTTAAGAGAATCAGGTGCCAAGCTTACATTGGATTGGATCAGGTGGCAAGGGAGCATTTCCAGATGGAGGGCTCTGTGTACTCTCCAGTTGTCTCTATATGCCAGTTTAGTGCATTTTTACTGTCAAAACTCTGAACTGCTGTGATCCATCTATTAAACTTTCTCTACGTCACTGATGGAATGTTGCTTCATATGAGCTCTTTGAATCTTCCCCCTTAACGTTGTCGTCCCCCACCTTGCCTGTACTTTCCTTTGACGATGCTTTGTACCTTCGTTTGTTATGGTTGAGGCATTTCATGAGAAATCTCTTCCTGTCCTTACCAGATCTGATCTAGTGAATTCTATGGTGCTGTTTACTTGCTTGTTAGCTCTAATTGTCAGTAGAAGGCTTGAAGTGCAAAATCAGTCATGCTGGAGGAGAGCTTTGCAGATGCCATGGACAGCCAGAAAGAGAAACAAATGGATCCTAGATCAAATCAAGTCTGATTTCAATCTAAAATTAAAAAAAAAAACAGTAAAACTAACTTTTGCCCTTTGGGCACATCATGTGAAGACTCGACTCACTGAGAAAAGACAGTAACACAATACAGTCATGCCCCACTTAACGATTGCCCCGCATTACGGCAAATCTGCTTTACGACAATGTTTTTGCAATCGCAATTGTGATCGCAAAACAATGGTCTAAATGGGGGAATTTTGCTTAGCGATGATCGGTTCCCTGCTTCGGGAACTGATTTTCGCGTTACGACAATCAAAAACAGCTGATCGTCGGGTTTTCAAGATAGCCACCAGGTGCTTGAAATGGCTCCCCGCTGTGCTTAGGGATGGGCACCGTATGAAGGATCTTCGCTGGACTGTGAGTTTTTAGCCCATTGAGGGGTTTTCAATGCATTTCAATGGGCTTTTTAATTTCGGATTATGATGTTTTTGCTTAACAGCGATTTTCCTGGAACGGATTATCGTCGTTAAGCGAGGCACCACTGTAAGAGTTGAAGGGAGCAGGAGAAGAGGAAGGCTGCTGGTGGATTGCCTCAATAAAGGCAGCCATGGTTTGCCGTTTGCATCAGATGAGCATGGCTGTTACCAACTGGATTGTCTGGAGGTCACCAATTCATAAGGTTGCTTAAGTCAGGAGTGACTGGGCAGCACTTAACTACAACACATTGCTGTTCTTGCCTGGCTTTTCCAAAAAGTCCCCTGTCTCCTCAAGCCAATAAGATGAGCTTTCTCCTGCGACAACACGTGTGAGTTATGACCACACACATAGGGAAACAGTTTCCTCTGCCTCGTTCCCCCTAGACAGCCTTGGAGAAGTACAGGAGGTGAAGAGAGAGAAAAAGAAGTAAGAGATGGAGCCTGAATAAAGCCTTTCAGAAATTGTGAAATCCAGGAAACAGCTGCTGGTTCAGAAGTGCAGGAGAGGGCAATGGAGTACGTAAGGCCGAGCATTCTTTTTAAACATAACGTGGCCATTTCCTACCAACAGAAAGTAGAGCCTTTGTCTCATTTTCTCATAATAAACACCATGATTTATTTATTTAGACAACATGTTGTCTAGTTGCCAACTGCTTCCCTGAAATTCATTATATCCTATATTTTTCATTAATTTTAAAAAGCACCAAAATAATAAAAGATAATTTTCAAATATCCTCCACTCAAAAAAAAGGGGGGGGCTAAATGGCCAAATAACAGGCAAATGAGAGTCCACAATCTGATGTGGCAGCAAAAAAGCTAATGTAGTTCTAGGTTGTATCGACATAAGTATTTTGAATGATTCCAAACAGAATAGAAAGAGTTGCTTGGAGCTCAGCTAGGAAACAAATGCCAAAATTTTATGAGCAAAGAAGCACAGAAAGAACAGACGTCAAATTAGAGGTAGGAGTGGAAGGGTGTAATTTTCTATATTGCCTTTAATTAACCATACAAAACTTTAACTAGACATCCCTAGTTTTCTCTTCTTATATTTGTTAGTCTCTCACACACTTCACTGATGGGCTTGATTCTCTCCTTGCCACTCCTAACATGACCCTTCAATGAAAAATCCTATGTGAGAATGGGGGTGAGCCTGTCATGTTTTTCAGGTCAAGTGTGGCAAACTTCAAAAGGAGAAAGTATGTATGCTGTTCCTAATATTGTTGGTTTTTGTAGTTCTGATGGTGTTATTTCTGAGACCTGCAACTGTTTATAATACTGTGTGAAAATGTCTTGATATTGTTTCCAAGCCCCAGTGACTACTGAAGTGTATTTCTTCCCAAAGCGAGATGTTTCAATTGCCAGGTCTCTGTACTTTGTTAGTTTTTCCAATTCTTTATTTTCAACAGTGGAATTGCAGTGTCAATGATCCAGGCATTTTTTCGTTCTATTACTGCTATGTCTGGTGTATTATGTTCAAGGTATCTATCTGTCTGGATCCGGAAATCCCACAAGATCTTGACTTCCTCATTTTCTGACACCTTCTCTACCTGATGTTGCCATGGGTTTTGGGAGGCTTGCAAGTTATATTTTTTGCATAATGACCAGTGCACTAATTTTGCTACTCGATCATGCCTAACTTTGCAATTTTGTACAATCTTTGGACATTCACAGATGAGGTGTGACACAGTTTATTCTTTTTCTCAGCAGAGTCAACATTTGCTGCTAGCACTAATTCCTTGGATCATAGCTTTCATCACATTGGTTTGGAGCGCTTATTCTTTTGCAGCAAAATCAAGCCTGTAGTTTCTTTCTCAATGGTCCCCAGTTTTAGCTATGCCCATGTTGAATTATGATCATGCTTTCCATCAATATTTCTCAGGTGTTGTCCATGTAGTGGTTTTTTCCCCAGTTGTTTAATTTATTTTCAAGTTGTTGTTTCTTATATTGAACCTTTGGTTCTGTTGTATTCAAAATATTCTCAATTTTCACCACCTTCAGTAATTGTTCTCTGCTTGTATTGATATAATCATTTAGGCTTCTTTTTTTCTCCTCTACTATCTGCTGTATCTGCAGTGATCCACAGCCTCAGATTTTTCATGGTAAATATAATCTGTCCACATCAGTTTTTGGGTGACGCATGTTAATTAGTTTCTGTGTTTTTGAATCCAAGTTTTCTAATTCGTTTTGAGTCCAATCTATAATTCCAGCTGGGCATCAAATTAGTGGAACTGCCCATGTGTTTATGGCTTGGATTGTATTTCCACCATTTGATTTTGATTTTAAGATTTTCTGCAGTCTTTTGATATATTTTCTTTCTGTCAGTTCTTTAACTTTTGTGTGCACAATGTTATCTGCTTCCAGTTTTCCAGGGTATTTACAATTGTTGTCACTTGATAGTGATTTAATAATACTGCCATTTTTAAAACTCTATTCCATCTCGTTTTGGGATCTTGCCATGGTGTGCACGTTTGTCAATTCCAAATTTCATTTTGATATCTTCAGTAAATATTTACATGTGTTTAGCAGTGACTCTATCTCCATGGAACTTTTTGCATTTAATTTAGGTCATCCACATATAAGAGATGATTGATTTTTTCTCTTTGTTCTGAAATATGGTACCCCAATCCAGTTTTATTTAAAATTATTGACATGGGGATTAGTGAAATGTTAAACAGCAGTGATGACAAAGAATCCCCTTGAAATATTCCACTTTTGATGCCAACTTCCCCAGTTTCTTCACTATAGGCTATTAGGACAGCTTTCCATTTTTCCATGTTTTTCTTGAGGAACTTCTGAATGTTTTTACTAATCCCAAATACTTTTAGGCAAGTGTTAATCCAGCTGTGTACAATGAGTGTAATACCTTTTTATTTGGATATCCAGGCCATGTTAAGGTTTGTTTTTCATCTTTTTGCATTCTTTAGTATCATTTTATTAATAAGCACCTGATTTTTCATGCCTCTTGACTTTTTAAAGTTCCCTTTCTGTTCAGTTGGTTATAGACAGTTTTCAATTAAATAATTATATATTCAGTTTGCAAGTAATAATTATATATTAAGTTTGTATGTAATAATTATATACTGATTTTGCGTATTATTATTATTATTATTATTATTATTATTATTATTATTATTATTATTATTATTATTATTATTATTATTATTAGGCCCTTGGAAAGACTCTAGGGTGTTGTAAGGTACTGAAGGGGCTATAATTTGAAGAGCCACCTAGAATGGTCTTTTAGACCAGATGGGCGGGGTATAAATAAAATAAATAAAATAAATAAACCCTGGAATATTTTATGACCCAAGAGAGTCTGTTGTGTAGGAAAGGCAGGGCCAGCCCTGTTATTAAGTAGAGTGTAGCAAGCACCCCAGATGATGGATTTTTGATGTCATGAAAAGGCAGTAAATTGAAAGTTATTTAATATTTGTTTGTTTATTTGTTTGTCTGAGATGGGGAAAAGAACATGCCTAGGTGGATTTTGCTGTCACATGCAGATCTTAAATTGGTGGTTGAGGGTAGCAAATTATCTTGGATCAATTCCAAGAGGCACAGTGGGTGAGGGGGGAAAATCCTTCTCTCCTGGGGTGTCATTAAAGGAAGAAGAGTGCTAAGATCCCCAGCAGGGGAGCACAAGACTTGTCTACACTTCAGAATTCTATGGATTCTTATGTAAAACAACACGTATACAGCAGAAATCAAAATGGGTACATAAAGACGACAGCTTGCTTTCAAATAGAATTGTTATAGGATGTGTTTATAGGAGGAAAACTGGATTCTGAAGAGCAGTGACAGTGGAGACACAATTTTGATTTCAAAATATATTCTAAGATCCACTGCCAAACATGTGTCCTTAGTCACTTGTGAGAAGCAATGGGCGTTAATTATTTCAGACAGAAAAAGTCCCTCATTATAAATCATTGGCTGACAGAAATAAGCATCTGCCTCATATTATTGAGATTAGTTCACTGCTTATTTGGCAGGGTACCTCACTGCTACATTGACTAAGCAATATTTAAAAAAAAGAAGGGCAACAAACCACCTGATCCCAGGCCAAGGACCTAACCTCAGAAAAGGGAGAAGGCATAGCCATGGCCATCATGTAACTGCATAGCCATTGTCTGTTTCCTGTTACAGAAGGAATTGGAAACCAGGACTTGAATGACATTTGGAGGAGTGAAATTACTTACACAACAACCATGGAATAAGGCAGGATGCCACTGCTCATTTCTCATACTGGTGACAAAATTCATTGTATCAAGATGGTCCACAGGAACACTTGGAAAACGGGGATAAGAACACTGGCCTTTCTGACCAGGATGTTGTGGTTATTAGAATATTACCAATGTGTTAGGCAGGATCTTGCCTCAAAAGATTTCCAGGAATTGTCAGTAAGTATAGAATGCTGTTTTTATCTTACTAGTTGGGACCATCCAGGAATATGGGCCATTTCTCATCAGTTATTAAAGAGTTACAGTGGTCAACAATTTGTTTCTGAATAAAATTCAGAGTGCTTGTGATCACCTATCCTATAAATGCCTGGATGGCTTGTGGCTTAAATGTCTGGGAGTTGCAGTCCAGCAGCATCGAAAGTTGCCCAACCTTGAACTAGGTAGAAGATGACTGAAAAAGAGGGCCTCCTCTGTCATGGCAACTCATCTGTGTAATGGCTTCATCAGAGAGGCTGCCCTGCTGCCATTTCTGATACCATTTTAGCAGTGCAACTTGCTTTTCTTTCATTCCTCTGTAAGCTGGGTCTTAACTTTGTTTCCTAGACTCTGATGATTGTTATGGTTTGTTTTTGACTTATTTCTTCTGTTTTATTTACTGCATGTACTGTTGGGTTATTTATTAATTAGTTATCACTCATTTTGGTGAAACATGTTTGTTACATTTCTATTCTCTTCAGGAACTTTGACTGAAGGTGGGACACACATATATTCAATAAATATTAGATTTCCCCCTCCCTCTTCTTTTCAGGATCTTTGACAGATATGTGGTTCTCCCTCTCCCTCTTAAAATCTTTCTGAGAAAATTAGATTGATGAATATCGACTGGGGCACAGTCACCCTCCATACATAAAAGATGAACTGGGATTTGAATCAGGCCCTCCCAGCTGTATTCTGACACTCTGCACCAGTTCGTCTTACCCTATTACCCTCCAAAGGTGTTGGACTATAATTGAAATCATGGGGATGATGGGAATTATAATTTAACATGTCCAGAAGGTACAAAGTTGGAGAAAGCTACTCTAGCCATCCATCACATTTTAGCATTGATTGTGAAAAAAATATAAGTTCACAATTCAGAGCTAATGCATTGGTCTTTGATATTGATCCAGGGAAATGGTAAAATGTTTCAAAAAGATCCTGAAATTTCCAACACAATTCTTGGTTTATATTGCTACTTTCATATCCTGTCTTCACCAGTGGAACTGCAAAACTGCTTTCAGGTTCTTGATGAGGAATCTGGCAGACAATGAGCAGATGAAGTCAAAGAGAGGACCTCACAGGAGTATATGAGAGGGACTGAAACTCAACCGAGCAGAGGCACTAAACCCACACCCTACAAAAAGACAAAGAAAAAGAGTAGTTCTAATAGGAGACTCCCTACTGTGTGGGATTGAAAGTAAAGTATGCTGGGAAGATCCACAGATCCACCATAGATCCCTGGAGAATAGATTATCGATGTGATGGGAGGATTGCCATCACTCATCAAGCCGACACACACATACCCCTTCCTTCTCATCCATGTAGGAACAAATGACATAGCCAAGAGCAACTCTGAAGAAATCACATCAGACTTTGAAGCTCTGGGAAGGAAACTTAAGGACTTTCGAACCCAGATAGTTTTCTCATCCATCCTACCAGTACTTGGAAGAGGAATAGAAAGGGAAAAATTGAATACTCCAGCTGAATAATTGGCTACAAAAGTGAGGTTGATGTGAGGAATTTGGTTTTCAGGATCACAGCCTAAGTGCCCTAGAAGATGGACAGCTAGCAAGAAATGGCTTGCACTTCACAAGGACTGGGAAGAATGTGTTTAGCCACTGCATGAACTTCATCAGGAGTGCTTTAAACTGAATTTGAAGGGGGATGGAGACACAAGCACAGAGGTAAAGATAGAGGAAGGCTTACACGCAATAAGAGGAATGGACTGAACCGTTCTAATGGGGGTCAATAATAAAATTAACATTAATAATAATATTCATTAAAATGTACAAAGAAAAACGGGCCACAAATCACACAATCTCCGATAGTGCATACAAATTTATTTATTTATTTATTTATTTATTTATTTATTTATTTATTTATTTATTTATTTATTTATTTATTTATTTATTTATTTATTTATTTATTTATTTATATCCCGCCCATCTAGTCAATTGAACATTTTGGGCAGCTAACAACACTTAAAAATGAAACAATTTAAACATAACAACAATATACAACATCAGTAATCAATTGTTCAAGATGGAAAGAAAAAAGAAAAAATAAATCAAATAGTGGCTGGAAGGCCTGCTTAAACAGCCAGGTCCTCAATTGGCTTTTGTAAATGCCCAGCAAAGGAGTATGCAAAATGCCAGGAGTATGCAAATCAAATGAGAAGAACTGGAAATCTTAGTTCTGAAAGGTAAATATGACTTCATAAGAATAATTGAAACTTGATGGGATGACTCTCATGACTGGGATACAGCAACTGAAAGATATAAATTGTTCAAAAAACCCAGAAAGAATAGAATGGGAGGTGGAATTGTAGTACATTTAAAAAATAAACTTTTCTGCACAGAAATACAGAAGGAGATTGGCAGTCCCATTGAGAGCATCTGGATCAATGTAGTTGGACTGAAAAACAAAAGGAACCACCCAATCAAGGAAAAGCTGCAAATGAAACTTTTGAAAAACAAACTGCAAGGATTTCAAAGAGAGACATGTTAGTAGTGATGGGAGATTTCAATTATTCTGATATCTGTTGGGGGTTAAATTTGGGCAAGTATGGCCCTTCCAAGAATGTCCTGGCTTTTGTGGCTAATAATTTTCTTCTACAAAAAAAGGAGAAAGAAACTAGAAGACAAGCCATCCTTGACTTGATTTTAACCAATAGAGACGGTTTGGTGGAGGAAGTGGCAGTAAGGAGAACTCTGGGCAAGAGTGACCATTTTCTACTAGAATTCTTTATTTCAAAGGAAACCAAAGCAGAGTGTAGCCACCCATGTATGCTGGATTTTTTTTAAAGCCAATTTTAATACAGTGGTGCCTTGACTTACAAACTTAATTGGTTCCGGAACTCCAGTCATAACTCAAAATGGTCGTAAGTTGAAGCACTATTTCCATTGAAATGCAATTAATCCATTCGGCTGAAGAAAAAAAATCGTACCCCCCCCCCAAAAAAAAATCACTGCAAGACCCAGCAGAAACGCGATTAATCCATTCCAGCCGAAGGGGGAGGGAAGAAAAGCAATTAAAGCATGCAAAACCCATTGCAAATGCAAAAAACAAAAAAAGCAAGAGGACCATACAACATTAATTGGAAATGGAAAAAAAAGCTAAGCAAAAAGCAAGCAAAGCATGCTAGACCCATTGGAAATGCAGAAAAAAAGCAAAGCAGAAAGCAAGCGAAGCATGCAAGATTCATTGGAAATGCAAAAAAAGCAAAGCAAAAAGCAAGCAAACCCCACAAGACCCTTCAGAAATGGGGGGAAACCCCCAAGAGCAAGGAAACCCCCTAAGACCCATCGGAAATGGGGGGAGATCGGAAATGGGGGGGAAACCAAAAAGCAAGCAAACCCCCCAAGACCAATCAGAAATGGGGGGACCCAAAAAGCAAGGAAACCCCCCAAGACCCATCAGAAACGGGAGGAAATGCTTAAACCCCCCCCCAATACCCATCGCAGCACAGAAACATAACCCCCAGCCCAAAACCACATTGCCAAACCCACCCAGAACAGCTTTTAAAAACCAGAAAGCAGCAGCTTACTTTACCAGGCAGTCCAAAGCCTCCTCCGATCGCACTCACTCTAACCGCTGGGGTGAAAGAGCTACAAAGAAGCAGCCTCTTAGCCTAGCAACGGTTAGCAATTTCAATTTCCTGCCTTTTCCCCCTGCCTTTTTTGTTCGTAACTGGAAGCTCCAGCCGCACATTTTGCAGCCAGAACTGGTCGTAACTTGAAATAGTCATAAGTTGGAACATTTGTAAGTTGAGGCACCACTGTAAACTCAAACAAGGATAAGTAAGAAACAGTGGCTCAGCTACTCAAAGGAGATGGAAAAATAATAACAGAAGACAAAGAAAAGGCAGAAGTTTTCAATTCCTATTTTAGCTCAGTCGTTTCCCAAAGGACAGGCTATGACCCTCCAGAGAAATGTGAAGTGCAGGTGGCGAGGACAAGATTGCAGCTGGAGATTGCTTATCAAATAGTCAAGGAATACCTTACCACCTTGAACAAGTTCAAATCTCCAGGGCCGGATGAATAGCATCTGAGAGTGCTGAAGGAACTGGCTGAAGAACTCTCAGAACCAGTGTCCATCATTCTCAAGTTAAAAGGCGGGCATCAAGGATGATTAGAGGACTGGAAACCAAACCCTGTGAGGAAAAAAATAAAAGAACCCTGCTTGTTTAGCCTTGAGAAAAGAAAACTGGGGAGATTTGGTAGCACTTTTCGAAACTTGAAAGGCTGTCATACAGAGGAGGGGCAAGATCAGTTCTTCATCAAACAAGAGTGCAGGATATACAATATTGAGATCAAGTTATTGGAAGCCAGATTTCAGTTGAAAAACTTCTTAACTGTTAGAGCAGTATGGCAATGGAACCAATTACCTTGAGAGGTGGTGAGTGCTCCAACACTGGAGGCATTCAAGAGAAATTTAGACAACCGCCTGGCAGATATCCTTTGATTTGCACTGAGCAAGGGGTTGGACTTGATGGCTTTATAGACCCCTTCCAAATGTATGATTCTTTGATTTTACCTAGTCTGCTGTCAGATATCTATCTTAGTTGCTGCAAAGTGGATAGTAACATAAAACATTTAGTAGCTCTGAATGTCCAACTATCAGCCATGCTGTAGAAGGGGGGATGGTAGCGAGCGCTATCTCAAAAAACTGGAACTCCTCACAGCTGAGTAATTGTTTATATGTCTAAAAGGTTCTTAGCTGTACAAGAGACTGGGGCTGCAGGCCAAATCAATGAGTATGTCTTCTACTCCCTCATGACTGGATTAGTGGAACAACATTTCATTCACAAATGGAATGTATCTGCATAGACAGAGTGGCGGGAGACTGCCCTGGGAGTCTGCTCCATGGATGGCTCCACTTTATAGTCATCTACTGTGTGGCAAGCCAGTAGGCCCAGTAGTGTCTAAGTGAAGGGGTTTCTTCAGTGACACAAAGTACATTTAATTATCCCTGGCAGAGATCTTACTGCCTGTATATTTCTTGGCTTAGACTGGGTGGACCAGAGTCTGAAAGACGTAAGAGCTACTGACTTCACACACCAGAGAATTAACCTCAGTTGTCTTCACTCCACCGAGCCTCCCTTTTCAAGATACTGCCAAACATTTTTACTGTATAAATAACCCTTAACAGGGAAATAAGAACTGCAGGCCCACAGTTCTACATTTTCCACATCTTACCCATATAATAATAAGTTTTTCTTGTAATGTCATTCATAACCATAAAGAAAAAGTAAATAAAATGATAATAATTGTTTATTATATTATTTCTAAGGTACATTAGTTGTCCTGTACTTTAATAGCTCTCAGGATGAACTACAGACACACTCCAAATCCATAGAAGCCATGACAAAAACAGCATAATACTAAAACAATAAAAGGAGCAGGAGGAGAAACAACAGGCATCACAAGAAAATGTAAAACTACAGTATACTAATACTTCTAACAAATAAAATCAATAAGTCTCTATCAACATACTCATTTAACCTCCAAATGTAAACTACTAATTGTTGAAGATGTCTTTAAAAATTAACAGATTCCTATTTTTAAGAAATAGTTTTATAATAAAAAGTCTTTTCTCACCCTTTTCATAAATAGCACAGTGTATATTTTAGAAGGAATACTGAGGCCCATTAAACAATTTCTTAATCTGGGGACCCCCAAACTATAGACAAACAGTCAGACAGTGAGTCATCCTGTATTCTTGTTATCATTTGTTGTAAGCCGCCTAGAGTGGTCGAAATGACTAGATAGGCGGGGTATAAATACAATAAATAAATAAATAAATAAATAAATAAATAAATAAATAAATAAATAAATAAATAAATAAATAAATAAATAAATAAATAAATAAATAAATATTCTCAATTAATAAGAAGAATAGTGTGCCGCCACATCAGTTTTGACTTATGGCAATCCTTTCCAGGGTTTGCAAGGCACAGAGTATTGTACTCAGAAGTGATACAATATTCTCTTCTAGGAGCATCCTGGGAGTGTGCATCTTACCCAGGGCTACACAGGCTAGCTTGTATCCTACAGCACCAGTCCCCAACCTTGGGCCTCCAGATGTTCTTGAACTTCAGCTCCCAGAAATCCTGGCCAGCACGGGTGGCGGTGAAGGCTTCTGGGAGCGGTAGTCCAAGAACATCTGGAGGCCCAAGGTTGGGGACCAGTGTCCTACAGTGCTCAATGAGGAATCAAAGTTCCAACCTCCGGCTCTGCAGTCAGATACCTAACTCACTGAGCTATCCAGCCAATAATCTGAAAGAAATCTTAATAGTCTCAACATCTGTACAATATAGTAATTCTAATTATATCAGCAACATCCTTCTAGTATTTTTTTCCAAAAAAACAAAACTGTGCCACATATTTGAGTCCCTGCTATAGTGAAACATATTTTCAAAACAGACTGGTCATTCTGTTGATTTTGTTTGGTTTTTAAGCACTGTAAAGGGAAAGTTTTGGACCATAGCAGCTGTTTGAAGTGTCTGCAGAACTTTTCTTAAAAAAACCCAGATCTGAACCACTTCATAATGCACTCCCTAGTAATTATGAGGTCATAACATAATGGTGTTTCATACCATCACCTATCTATTGAAAAATGTTTGCTTCTAACTTGTCAGAGATCTGATCTGTCCTTGCTGAAATGAATGGAATAGTAAGACAGTCAAATATTACTCTTGGCTAACTGGGGTAATAGTCTGTTTCCAGCAGTTTTGTAAAGTAGGGTATGGAAAATAACATAGCATTTTTGCGTGTTTCTTAAATTCCATTTTGGGGTTGTCAATACCAACCCAATAGAGCCGTGAAACATATTCTTTCTTTCTCTCTCTTTCTTTTAAGGGAAGGAAAAATATTAACTTCTTTGTGTCTGCCTCTAAACCACAATTCCCAAATCCACAGCATAGCAAAGCACCACACATAGATAAACAAATTAAATTAAATTAAAAAATTATAAAGCACCATTACACGCACGCACGCACGCACGCACGCACGCATGCAAATCCCACCAACCTTTGGGATCTTCCTGTAAGAACTCCCAATTCTGGCAAAGTTAATCAGTGTGTTTTATATATGCCCAAAGCAACTATCAAACGCTCTCTGTCTCAACGCTCGTTCCTTTGGCTTGTTCCCATTGCTCCCGAGTCAGAACTCTTCTATCACACCCAAGGGATGAATTTTACCATGGGGATCTTAATCTACTCCAAGTTTGCTCTACCTTGGCACAGGCGTGAGCATACCACAAACTTGCAACATTGTTCGGGTGGGGCAGGAAACTCTTATGTTTCTGAAATACACTGGACACTTGCCATTGTTTACTAGAAACCAACATTTCATTCAGACACATGTGATTCCAGTTTTGTTCTCCCTCACAGGGCCTCCTGATAGTCTAAAGCAGTGGTTTCTCTCCCAGAAATCTCAGCCAGCACAGCTGGTGGTGAAGGCTTCTGGGAACTGTAGTCTAAGAACACCCAGGTTACCTAAGATTGGGGGCCACTGGTCTTAAAAGACTACCCATTGCGGGTGGGTTGTATCTTTTCCCCAGATACAGGTTTACTGTATTAATAATTATTATGATGTGCTGTGAAGAGGATTCTGGTTTATGGCAACCCTTTTCAGGGTTTTCCAGGTAGAGAGTACTCAGGGGTAGCTTACCATTCCCTTCTTCTGGGAGTGCCCTGGGATGGTGTAGCTTGCCCAAGGCTATACAGGCTGGCTTTACTCCTGGGCAGTGTAGTGGGGGAAATCAACCTCTCAGGTACCTAATTCAGTGAGCTATCCAGACAGCATGGGATTGTTATCTCGTAACAAAGCAGATACCTAACTCCTAACAAAATGATAACTCAGTTCTATAGTGTTAGAAAATGACATCACTCACTACACAGCAGCAATCTGTATGTTTCTATTTTGGAGCCAAAATATGGCAACAAACCAGACACCAGATCTCTTTACAGGATGGGTGGCCAAATTCACATGGGCATTTCTGCAGCTCTCAGGAGCCCCCATAAAAAAGTGAAAAAAATATGAGTGACTGTGATTTTCTGCTCCCAAATTTTTCTAGAAGCACCGCTCTCCACTTCTTGTGCCATGGTGTGTCTGCTAAGCCCCTTCATTAAAAAACAAACAAACAAACAAACAAACAAAAAGCCTGCAAGTGCTCAATTCAGACATTTCCAGTTTATTTATTTTTTTTAATTGCTGGAATAGGCCATTTTTGAGTTCTGTGCAGTCCATGCAGGGATGCTGGAGACACAAATTTGTCCCCTAAGTCCCTACCTTGCCCAACCCTGCTGCAGAGGAAGACTTTTTATGGAAAACAACTCAAAAACTGAATTCTTGGATTTTGTGATATTCATTGGTTAAAACATTGGAGGTGCTTAACACTGGAGGATCCCCAGACAGCAGGGGTGAGAAATAGGCCACCCTCGAGATGCTGTAGGACTGAAACTCTACTGAACTTTAGCCAACAAAGGCAACCTTAGAGAATGGCAGGAGCTATCTTTTCCTTGATCAGGAGGGGGGAGAGACTTTAAATGGGAAACTGAAGTGCCCCCACATTTTCTGGGTTTGTTTGTTTGTTTAGCATATGGATTTGGAAGGCCTTCCAGAGAGTCACAATATTCATAGCCCAAATTTTGCCTATCTCTGCCCTAGACAGTCTTACATTTGAAAGGAGGTGTTGCGTGCAATCCATTTTATAAAGACTTTAACAAGTGTACAGTACTTTGTAATGCACTATGAGCCATAATTATTCATGCTTGTGGTCAGGTCTTTCTGCAGAGCAATAGCTGAAGAACCCAGACAGAAGTGTGGAAGGAAGGTGTTTAATTCAGTGTCTTTCTAGTGTTGTTTTTGATGTTGTGCTACACACCAATAGAGACATGTTTTCTCATTCATGGACTCTTTCACATGAGTCATTTTGCAGCAAATATTGCTGAGAGGCCTTTAAATCATTTCAGTCAAAATCCACTATTACTCCTAATGCAGGACAGGATGTATTTGATGCCTTGTTTCCAAGTTTCGAAAACAAGCGCTTTGTGGGCAGCCATTCATAATACCTCAACTAAGCTGCTAACAACATTTCCTCAAAGTGGTGATGCAGTTACAAAGACACTGGATGACACAGCCTTGAGTCAGCTATTTGAACTAGCCATGCCCGTTTACTCATGCAGTATAGTGCCTGAATCTAATAATATGTCATGTCAGCCGGAATCAAATGTATAGCATGGCATTTCCATCTGCATCTCCATCCTAACATTTGCACATGCTAAAATCACAGCATCAATTAAAAACAAATTTTAAATCTGCACTGTAACTTAGGTTAACAGTAACAGCCAATGGAAAAACAGGAGCCCAAAATTCACCTATGACATTTATCTGAACGCCTATGGCAAGCATAATGAATTAATTATTTTGATGAACTCTCAAACATCTGTTTTTCATAAAATTCTCTGAATCCACTTGGGTTTTTCCACCCATGCTAGCAAAAGTGTGGAAGCCGCAATGGCTGAGTGAATCTGATTAATGAGATATTGGTCACATTTCCAGTTATGTAATCAACGCATGACTAGGCACACAACCAGCATTTCTTAATTAGTTTCACCTAGCTGCAGTGCCCCTTCTTGGATGCACCTGTTAACACGGCAAGGGAGTTTGTGTAAGAGAAGCCGATAGCAATGCAGTCAGGAGTCTAGGTGTCATGACTGCAGCTGAAGACCTGGAACCAGAAGGGTTAACTGAGGCTGAGGAGAATGCTGAGCAATCAGAAACACCTGAATTGCCTCCAGATTCTCCTTCCCCAGCAGACAAGCTTCGGGGGAAGACTTATGGCAAAAAGGTCAGAGGAACGCTTGAAGGCTGTCCACAGAAACATCCGTTCAAATAGCCCTGAGTATTGACAGGATGAAAAGGTTTCCAGCAGCTCAAGGGGCTGTTTTGCTATAAAAACAGCTCCTAGTCAGCTAAGAATTCTGTGGAAGCAACAAGTCAAAATCCCTGGCTTGCATCCACACTCCTACAACCTTGAACCATGTTCCTGACTCTGGACTCTGACCTTGGACTACGTTCTGTAAGTTGGTTTGGTAATTGGATATCGGCTTTGCATTCTTGGTATTCCTGACCTTGGGCTGGTTTATCGGACTTTGCCTGTTGTAACCCCCGGGAATGTGACACTAGGCTCCCATTATGAACCTGGACTCTTAACAGGGTCACCCAAGGTGAAATAGTCATAGCTGAGATACCAGACTACGATGCATCCCTCCAGTTCTAAGGTAATGAGTGCATTAGCAGAAGAGAATGGATAGCTCCAATAGTGATGGAGGTGGCAGTTACTGGACAGCAGTGGCAGCTGAAGGTGGTGCTGGCAGAGGATCTTTCACAGACAACAGCAGTGACACTCAAGCTAACTTTTGTTAGTACTGCATGGAAGAAGGCAGTGGCAGACAACTGCTGAACCTTTCTTACCTTGAAAACCCTACGATGAGACATTTCAAAATGAAACAAGAGACATTGCTGAAAGATGATACTCCTGGGACACAAAGCAGTCAGCCAGCTACTGGAATGGGATGTTTTTGGTCAGACAAATACAAAGTGTTCTATTCTGGAAATGATAATCTCAGGAAAAAATGGAATGGCTCTAATACTGAGGCACAATGTAGCACAGGCAGTTAGGGGTTATAATTAAAGTTCTAATTGGATAATATCGATCAGACTTTGTGGAAAGCCCATCAACAAAACCATCATTCAGCTAGAGCTATTATTAAGGAAGAATGCAAAAAGACAATTACAGTGGTGCCTGGCTTAGCGATCGCTCCGTTGAGCAATGAACTCGCTTAGCGATGGGGTTTTGGACATCGCCAGACTGATCGCTTAGCAATGGCCCCTATGGGGAAAAATCGCCTTGCGATGATCGCGGGGAAGCGATCATGGCAAAGCAACCCTTTTTGCACAGCTGATCAGCGGTTACAAAATGGCCGCCGGAAAAACAAAATGGCCGCCCGCTGTTTTGCCTCGTTTTAGAGGCACCGGAAATGGGAGCCCCTATGGAGGATCTTCGCATAAGGTCAGTTTTTAAGCCCATAGGAAAGCATTAAACACATTTTAATGCGCTTCTATGGGCTTTTTAAAATCGCTTAGCGATTAAATCACTTAGCAACGTTTTTCCTGGAACGGATTAACGTCGCTAAGCGAGGCACAACTGTACTGTAGTAAAAACAAAAGAAAGACCTAGATGATAGGGGGAAAGCCACTCGAAATTGTAAAAGACAAGGAAGAAACAAAAGTAAAGAGTGGCAGAAGTAGGGCTAGAATCCTGAATACAGTTTTTCAGTGACTGGTCACATAGAGACAAAGAGAACTATTATCAAGATCAGTGCAAATAAATAGAAGAAAATAATTGAAGAGGGAAAACAAGAGATCTTCCAAAACAAATCTAAGGGAAATTAAAGCCTAGGTCAGGAATGCTGAAAGACAAACACAGAAGCACATTATCTGACTAAGAGAAAAAAAAGAGAAGGTAGGAACAATATAAAGAACTATTTTAAAAAGAGGTAAAAGTACAAAAGATTCCTCAGAAGAAGAATTGTAAAAGAGTCTGCAATTCCAGAAAGTGAAGTGAAAGCTGCTCTGAAAGCATTGGGAAGAAATCAATCACCAAAGGTAGATTTCTAGCCACAGAGACTGAATCTCAAAATCTTAATAAGTATATGCCAACAAATATGGAAAACAAAACCGTGGCTCACAGACTGGAAACATTCAATACTGTATATATTCCAACCCATAAGAAATAAGATGTGAAGGAGCATAGTAACTATAGGACCATTGCTCTAATTTTCGATGCGCGCAAAGTGATGCTCAGGATGTTGCAACAAAGACTTTTACCTTCTATAGAGCAAGAAATGCCTGATTTCAAAAATACAGGCTGCATTGAAGGTATGGTTTCCAAACTACACCCTCTGGATAGCTGTTTGGTGGATACTACCCCAAGCTTCTCAAACAAAGAATTACCAGGTAATATCCATATGCACCCCCACGCCTTCTTTTGAAACAGTGAGTTCATGTTTGGCCTTAAAACAGAGTAACACATAAACCTGGAGACCTTCATCAGGGAATTGGAGTTAAAATGTACTTAGCCAAAATAATAATATTACCTAGTGGTTATAAATAGATGTATTGAGTCCATGCTTGAGTCCATGTTGTATGGGATGTTGTGGAGTGACTTTTTCTGGTATCTGCAATGGTTCCACCCCATCCACCCAAAGAAAGCTGTGTGGTCCTTACACAATACAAATGCAGGAACAGACAATATTTTGATTATACGCGTATCACTAAAGAAGAAGAAAAAACAAATAGTCATATTATGTTGTTAATTGTTATATCTGATCATTCAAGGTAAAATAAATGCAAATTAACATACTAGAAGGAGATAAATATATTAACTCAGGAGCCCAGTAGCCTTGCAAAGTCAAAATAACTGTGATGTTCTCCAACCTCTAGTAACAGAGGCACAAAATAAGAAGTCCAGAAATATAACTTTTTTTTCTGAACTCTGCATCTTCCCACTGGAACAGATTTTAAAAAAATCAAAGGAAAAAGAGGTAGAAGAAACAGTGGGAAGTCACAGAAGAGCTAGCCGTGTCACCTGAACTCTCTGTTT
Organism: Pogona vitticeps; assembly: GCF_051106095.1. Classification (NCBI taxonomy): domain Eukaryota; kingdom Metazoa; phylum Chordata; class Lepidosauria; order Squamata; family Agamidae; genus Pogona; species Pogona vitticeps. The sequence continues at coordinate 97,023,243 of NC_135784.1, forward strand.
ATAAATGCAGTGGGAAAATGCAGGGTGATTGCACAGCAAAAGGCTCAGGAGGAAACAGCTTCAAACAGAAAGATTAAACATTGCTCAAACATTGCCTGTGGCTAGTTCAAAATGGTTTGCGACTGTGGTTAGCGTTTTGTTACTGAGCAATTTCAAAGCGTGTGCAAGAAAAGGAAGCAGAGAGAGGCTTCGGGAAGTTCAACATCTGCAAACAATTGGCCTCTCATTATGTGGTTATTCTGTACCGATCTGGATCCTGAAGATGAAACATTTCAGTGCATACTATGCTTGTTATTTTATTTTTCTTTCAAAGCTTCTCTGAAAATGAACTTTATAACCTTGCCTCAGATCATTCCATTCAAAAATGTTGATTGGCTACACTAGAGCAATGCTAGCTAGGCAGATCTGTACTCAGAACGGTCTTCTCCACCCTGGTGCCCAGTGATGGGAACTTGGACCCAGTTGAGAACTGGAAGCAGCAGGGGGCTAATGGAGTTAACTTGGCCTCCTTGTGGTCGAAATGACCAGATAGGCGGGGTATAAACAGAATAAATAAACAAACAAACAATCAGGACCGCCTGTACCAGGCACTCAACCAAACCTTGTACCCTGTTCCTTTATCTCAATGAAGTGAAAGGTGAGAAACATGAAGTGAGGTGTACAATATTGGTGTGGTTCTGGGCTGGAGCAAAGAGCTACTGGTCACTCATGGGGTGAAGCAAAATGCCTGCCAATCCTTCATTCACAATCCAACGTTCATGGGATTAAGAAGTTATGTAAAAAGCTCAGCAATTTGAACTGAGGAAAGAGGAAATAATTTTAGCTTTCTGGTATATTCTCTTTCTCCTCAGCATCATCCCTTTATTGGGATAACAAAATAAAACACAATGGTAAATAGAGAACCAACAGACAAATAAAGTCTGGCTAGTCGAAGTTTGTAGTAGAGGACACAGAAACAAGTGCAGGGCCGACCATCTAATAGCACCCAGTTAACTAGATCTGGGCAGCATCCTTCTTATCTGCATAATCAATTTCCAGAAAATTGCCGCCTTCTCTGAAACATCAACATTCACTCCTGAAGGAATATACCTTGTTTTCTCCAGATCTGCCCAGCCTCCCCCTTCTTAAGGAACCTCTCCAAGATACCAGAGTGAAGGTCCTTACAGAAGGGGCAATATATTGTAAAATCATATGTTGATCCCCTGCAGTCCCTCTCCTCAGTAGGAATTCCTCTAACTCTACTGTGTAACATGTTGGAGGGCACAGCATTACTTCTGGCTAATAAAAAGGCTTTATGAGTCTTACAACTTTTTAATCTGCCATATGTCCACACCTTATGCATGTGTAGAGGTGAACAGATCTAATTGGCAGCAGTCAGCAGGTCTTGATATTCAATATCTAAAAGTCTGTTTAAAAAAAATAGTATGCATGCTCCAGTTTAAGTGAGCCAAAAATGTCCAAGTCTAGACCTGTGGCTTTAATTTTGCTTTCTGTTTTCTTAAGCTTAATTTCCTACACTTTTTACACTATTTTTACACTATTATCTGTGTGTCTGTTCGTAAAGTGATTGAACTTTCATACTTGGGAAGGTGCTTATGCCGATATTTAAGGATTGCCATGTCCCCCTTCACAGATTGCTGCCTTGTTGTGGCAAAGGGGCTTGAGTAATTCAGAGAAGCTAGGGGCTATGCCGTGCAGGGACACCCAAGATGGACAGGTCATAGTGGAGAGTTCCGACTAAACGCAATCCCCAGTGTATAGATATTTCTCCTCTCACTGTCACCTCTGGTCAAAAAGCTCTCATCTTCCTTTTAAAATCAATTTTCTGAGAAGAACATTGCCTAGGACTATCTGAAAATAAATTTTGTGCTTCTATGATGGGTGCATTGGTGCTTTTTACTTTTTCTCTAACAGAGGCAGAAAATATGTATTTTGAGCTTGGGGAACATAAGACTTCTGTAAAATTAAAAGACTATGGAAAGGAAAAGCTCCCTTCGAAATTTAAATTCACTATGTCATTCACCAACAATCATCTAGATTAAACTAAACTAAACTAAACTAAACTAAACTAAACTAAAGCAAAGCCACCAGATCTACTGTTTGTGATGAAACAGAGACTGAATGTTTTAATTCTAAATCCCACAATGCCAAACCTTGACTTCTCATTTCTGGAAGAAAAAGGAATGTCTTCACCACAAACATTGCCTGGCAGTGCATTTATCATTGTAAAATGCACAATGAACAGTATCTCATTTTTACTGGGAAAAGGAAAACTTCTGAGCAAAGTTATTCACTGGACAGCATATCTTCTTTGCCTTCCTAGTTGCCACAATTCTAAACATTTTTCTCTGGAATTAAGGGAAAAACTATATGCTGTTCAGAGTGCCATATAATTTCGACCCACCCACCCCCCAAAAATCACTGGAAGATGCAGCCACAAATACAGGAATGGTGGGTGAGGTAAAGATGCTCTATTTTCTCCTGTGAGTCATTTTTAATGTTTCACTTGTTCCCTCAAAAGAGACAAAAAGAAGGGGTTAATTATACTACTTTATTTAACAGCAACAGCAACAAGAACAACTTATGGTGACCCTTTCCAAGGTTTTCTAGGTGCACAGCACTCAGAAGTGTTTTTCCATTCCCCCTTGATAGTTCTGGGACTGTACAACTTGCCTAGTGCTTTTCCCAAAAGACACAGTGGAGGATCAAACTCCTAACCTCTAACTCTGCAGCCAGGTCCCCAACTCACTGAGCATAGTTTGTTTGTTTGTTTGTTTGTTTGTTTGTTTGTTTATTTATTTATTTATTTATTTATTTATTTATTTACAACATTAACATGCCAATTAATAACCACAATTTTTTGTGTGGCTTATACTAAAAATACTAAATTACAATCTCAAACTTTCTCAAGCTATACAAAGATAAAGGCAGATTTGGAATGATAGCAGAAGACAATATAAATTAAAACAAGGGTCACAGCCGGATCTTAAAATTTTAACTCCAACACTTCTGACCTTTAAACCTGACAAAAGCCATTATGTAAATAGTTAAAAACAAAGATCACCTCCCACCAAAAAGATTTGTCCTGACACCTTTCCTAGTAGCAAAGAAAGTGTGGAGAAACAGTATTCCAAAATCTGGGAGACATACAGGCCACCACCATCTCACACAACCCCCCATAACTGGTTTTCTAAAAACTTTTTCACCAGATCTTTAGTCATCTTGAGAGTCTTCTTGGATAACACGATGGAGATGGGTTTTTCAAAAAAAATTTAACTGCCTGCATCTTCAATTTAAGGATGTGGGAATTCTTGGGCCTTACTTTTGTGATCTCCACATGGGTAAATAGTTCAAATCATTGATTCTGTCTGTGCCACAGAATAAACCACAAAAATTATGGATCGTTCACTGCAAGGCATTGCAATGGCACCAGAAAACTGTGCCTTAGCCTTCGCCATGTATGATAAGCACATGGTTCCATCTTGTCTCCTATTCCATGTGTCATCTGCAGTGAACCCAATGGGCGAGGCTATGTGAGGATCCGAGCTGCAAAGTCTTTATGAATGCTGATGATATTATGAGACTCAACTCTTTCCATCCTAGGGAGTGGCAGTGAAAATTCTGAAAGTGTGTCTGAGGTCAGTCAAGGACTGGGAATATGTAAATCAACAAACTGAGGTAATCATTGTTAGTGGCTTCATTGAATAGTATGCGTACACTTTGAGTTGGATGGGATTGCATACACTTGCAATGTCTGTAGCAGAACATGAGTACTCTTGGATCCAGTGTCAGATTTGTAGCATGGCATTGCTTCTGAATCTGTCAATATTTCTGAAATTAAATATGGAAACGCTAGTGGTTCAAAGTGCTTTTCACTAGCTTTAGCTGTTGTGCCACTTGTCCTTCTTCCTTCAGGGTGCTGACCTGTCCACTGTCATGTATGCCTTAGTAACACCTGGATGTGATTATTCTAGCATGCATTATGACTGCCTCTGATTAGTTTAGAATACAACGTTGAGGCTATTATTTGGCATACACTGTATAAAGGACATATCTCTCACGTTATGTAATTTGTATTGGTTTTTCACTTCTTCAGGGGTTGACAATTTATTAGTAAAGCCTGAACTAAACAAGCTAGGAACAGACATGGGCATAACCGTTGTCTTGTCCCACATGAATCTCCCTGTGCTCCCAGACCAGCATTGGAAGGTCTGCTTTGTGTCTTGGCACTGTCACGGCTCCAGCTAATGGATCCATGAGGCAGGGCTTTCTCAGCTTTCATGCCTGAACTCTAAAATGTCTTCCCATGGGAGGGCCAACGTCATTCTATTAGAGGGCACATCTATGGCTTTTCCAGCAAGCTTTTGTCTGATTAAATTGTGTGTTGTCTGTTGAAATGCTGGACATTGTGGTTTGGGCTACCTGCTTTACAACACTGTTGCTTTGTTAAAAAGCAATAGACAAACATATATTTTTGTGATATCACCATGTGTGAGCATTAGATTGTTCCATCCCTTTTTCATCTTAAAAATATGTATTTTTTTGCTACCTACAAATACATATGTATTTTAAAGTACAAGTTTGGAGACCCACGTCCAATCAGGGTTTCCAGCTGTAAGCCCATGGGTATCATACTGTGGGATGTACCCTCAGAAGAAAACCCAGGAGCGTCAGTAACAGGCAATGCCCAGGAGAAGGTTGGGCCCTCAGGGAAATCTGCTAAGGTTTGTCTTCATTACTTAAATAGTTTCAATTAAAGTCTTGGCTGCCTTTGTCCAGGTTGGCCACCACCTCCACTTGGGCAAGAAGGCCCTCAAGAGATTTCTTGCCCTAATGGGACTCTGAACAACAACATCTGGCTGAGCTGTGGCGTGTCTTTTTGATTTTGATTGGTCTTGATTTTGAGCCTTAATTCCTGACTTACATTCTGGTCTTGCTTTTCTGATTTGCTAGTGGATCTTGTTTGCTTTTCAGTTTGAATACCTAGCTCCTCACTCATTCCAGACTACTGCCCATACCCAGCACTAGCACCCAATAAAACTCAAGCTACATAGTATGTTTAGTGCATATTTACAAGTGATGCTTCTTTCTACAACATAGCTTGCTTTTAAGCTGTTCTGTGACTATAATTGAACTGTAAACCTGAGCTTACTTTACAAGTCTATTACTGAGACATTAATCTATGAGAAAATCCCATCCATGGAGGAAAACACATTAATTGTAGGGAATATATATTTCCTTTAAGGTATAGTTTTATACTAATTTTTATGGCTCATTAAATATCTGATTCTGGATTCACAATATATTTGGCCCTCTATTTATGAAATCCATTATCATCATCTCTGTGTGCCCTCAGGATGATTCTGATCTTTGGCAATCCATTTCAGGGTTTTCTAGGTAGAAAGTACTCAGAAGTGATTTGCTATTCCATTCTTTTTAAAGCATCCTGGGATTGTGCAGCTGGCCCAAGGCCACAACAGCTGGCTCTTCCTGAATGCAAGCTCAGCCAGATACCTAACACAGATTTATATATTTTTGTGACATATATATTTTTGTGACTATTTTATAGACATTAATGTGAACCTTTCTGGATCAAGTCTACTTTCTCAGATATAAAAGTGATACAGGTAATAGACAAAGTGTCAATGGTTTCTTAGTAATATAAAAGGCTATCCAGAGGCGGAGCTTGACTGCAGTGAAGCCAGCAGCTCCCAGCGAACAGCTCTCAGGAAAAGCTGGAACCGCCTGGCCTGTTGTCCCTCTAGAAAGGGGGGGATGGAAGGGGGGGCCAAGAGAGGTTACCCCCAAGCAGATGGTAGAAGATTTGGCAGCAACCGGGTCTTTCTTCCCTCTGAAAATCCATCCACGTGCAGACAGGGGACGGGAGGCCATATCTTATGGCAGAAAGCTGTGAGAAAACTCCACCCCCAATTTCCCGAGGAAGGAGAACAGAAACAATAGCAAAGTAAGCCTTTGATTTATGAATAACCTCATTCATATGTTGAAGAAACTAAAGTGAAAATACCTGACCGAAAGGAGAGAGGAAGCGGCGAGCCGGCATGCCAGCTAGGTTTTTTTTTTCAAAGTGAATTGCCTGATAAACAGCAAGTGTATAACTAGCAAGTTGGCCCAAGGTCATTCAGATACACTGTGAGATGGAAAAATTTTGTGTTTCTGGAAAAAAATCCCAGAGGAAATACTACTCAACAGGGACTGAAATCTTGTCAATGCTGTGTAATCTGGACTTTTCTTACTAGCTGAGTGGACTTTGAAAATAAAACCTTGTCTTTGGAGCAAGAGGCACAGGCTTTGGGGAATAAAGAACAGGCAATGAATCATCAGTGTGGCGACATAGACTGAAGAGTGGGAGAAGCCAGTCGAATGGGACTTTGATAACAAAAGTGTCTTTGGTTTTGGAAGGAAGAATAAATCCCTGGGAGCAACGGACAGTAAACTATCAGCTCATCAGCGAGAGGAACTTAACAGAACAGACGGAGGACCTAAGAAAATCAGATCTGGAGTTATTACAGGACTACGATGGTTTTTTTTTTTTAGAAGAGACTGGTTCCCTGTGTGATGCTTCCTTTGGACCTTCTTTTGACTGGACTGTGTGGATTTTGAGAATACTGTTATAATATTTGGCAAGGAGGGGGAGGACATACCCAGTGGGAATGTTGCCAGACAAAGAATGACTGGTTACTATGCAAATAACAATAATAACAGGATTTCAGCAGGTAAATGAGCACCTTAGACAGGTAGAAGACCTGATGAAGGGGAAACCATCTGAGGTTAAACAGCAACTGAATGAAACTGAAACTCCAGAACAGTTTTTATTCAGAGAGATGCTAGGTAACATAGGTGGGATTAAGAGTTACCATGTGGGATACCCAGTTATAATAGTCAGAAAAGGTGATCTCAAAAATCAGACTACTGTCCTGGATTTAATTTTATCTCCTCAAAACTGGAAGAAAATAGAGGCACAGAAACGAGAGAAGGGTACTGAGAAAATATGGGAAGTGCCAGAAATGGATATCTTTCCAGACAGGCTGATATGTCCAAGGCAGAAGGAAAATGAAAGAAGGGATGTATTTTATAATTGGTCTCGATTTCTTGATAGAGTTGGAATAACTTAGACTTAAATTAAAATATGAATATAAGCTGATATTTAGAGGATAATCAAATAGTATACAGATATAAAGAATACAAAGTTTTTTTTGTACTGGAAATGCATATTTAATATGAATAGAGTGGATGATTGTATACTCTGTGCTCTCCTATCCTCAAAACCTTTTTCCCATCCCTTGCACTCCCTTTTGCCTTTTGTATTCCCTACCCCATTCCTAGTAGTTTTAAAAAAATTATTTTAAAAAGGCTATCAGTCTATGAATAATTTAAATTATTAGTCTACAAGGTAAGCATAACATAGTTGACACAAGTAGCAAACTAGGAATCAGTGTAGGATTTCATACTTGGTAATGACTTAAGAAGCTTTGATTGATACAGTATTCAGATGTTTTAATGACAGGATGCAGAAGACTGTTCTGAACATTTTTCTGCTTAGCTAGCGTTGCTCTCCCCTTCACGGATTGCTGCCCTGTCATGGCAAAGGGTCTCGAGTAATTCAGAGAAGCTAGGGGCTATGCCGTGCAGGGACACCCCAGACGGACAGGTTATAGTGGACGCAATCCACCTGGAGCAGGAACTGCCAAGCGACTCCTGTATCTTTGCCAAGAAAACCCCATGAAGAGAAACAAAAGGCTGAAAGATATGACGTGAGAAGATGAGCCCCTGAGGTCGGAAGGCATCCAACATGCTACTGAGGAAGAGCGGAGGACAAGGACAAGTAGCTCCAGAGCTAATGAAGTGGTTGGGCCAAAGCCGAAAGGACATTCAGCTGCGGACGTGCCTGGAACCACCAGTGCTGAAGAGGACGAGATGGTTGGACAGTATCATCAAAACTACCAACATGAATTTGACCAAACTCCGGGAGGCAGTGGAAGACAGTAGGGTCTGGAGTGCTGTTGTCCATGGGGTCATGAAGAGTCGGACATGACTTAATGACTAAACAACAACAATTGGATAATTATCAGCCAGTATCCAATGCTCTATTTTTGGGGAAGGTCTTGGAACGTCTGGTGACATCTCAGCACCAGAGGTTCTTGGATGAAGTATATTATCTAGATCCATTTCAGTCTGGCTTCAGGCCTCATTAGGGTAGAGAGAGCTTTGGCCACTTTGGTGGATGACCTACTCTGGGAACTAGACATGGGGAACGTGTCCCTCTTAGTTCTGCTGAATCACTCAATGGTTTTCACTATCATCAACCATGGTATCCTTCTGGGTCTCCTTTCTGAGATGGGTCTTGGAGGTACCATTTTAAAGGAGTTCCTATCCTTCCTGGATGGCCAAACTCAGAAGGTGACATTGGGTTAATCCTGTTTCACACCTGTCCATTGGGCTGTGGTGTTCTTGAGGGCTCAATCCTGTCCCTCATGTAATTCAAGATATACATGAAACCACTGGGGGAGGTTGTCTGGAGTTTTGCGGTTTGTGCTGTCATATGCTGATGACATGACACACAACTCTATCTCTCCTTTTCATCTGATTCTAAGGAAGCTGTTCTCTGCCTCATCCAGTCCATCTGTTGTCAGTGATGGACTGGATGAGGGTAAATAAATTGAAATTTAATCCAGACAAGACACAGGTGCTCCTGCTAAGTCACAAAGCAAAGCAGGGGCTAGGGATTCAGCCTTTACTGGAGGGGGGTTACACTCACCCTGAAAAGTCAAGTCTGCAGCCTGGGTGTGCTCCTGGATTCAACCATTGAGCTTGGATGTACAGATTTCAACAGTGGCTGGAAGTGGATTTGTACAGTTAAACTGGTATGCCAGCAGCACCTGTTCCTGAAGATGCCTGATTTTGTCACAGTGACACATGCCTTACTTACTTCCTGTTTGGATTACTGCAATGTGCCCTACATGGGGCTGCCTTTGAAGAGTGTTCGGAAACTTCAGCTGGTTCAAAATGTTGCAGCCAGACTACTGACTGGCACTGATCATAGGGAGCATGTCACTTCCTTATTACAACAGTGTCACTAGATGCTAATGTTTTAGGTCAAATTCAAAATGTTCATTATTATCTATAAAACCCCTCTACGGCTTGGGTCCAGCGTATTTGAAGGATCATATATGCCTATATGAGCCTTCTCTGCTCCTCAGAGGAAGCCCTTCTCTTGCTACCTTCCCAAGCTTGTTTGGTGAGGACATGAGAGAGGGACTTCTCAGTGGCTGCTCCCAGGCGTTGGAATGTATTGCCCCAAGAAGCCAGGTTGGCTCCCTCTTGTCCTTCCTTTGTCAGGCAGATATCTTCCTCTTTAGGCAGGCTTTTAAGCAGTAAGTTGTCTCAGGAATGCTGGTTTTGAACATACAGATTTTTTAAATGTTTTTAAATTATTTTTAAACCTTTTTAAATCTTAATATGTGTTATAATTGTTTTTAAAATGTGATCCTATGTTTTGACATCTGTTGTTTTATCTACTGTGAGCCACCTTCATTTCCTGAGGGGAGAAAGGTGACATATAAATGATATAATTAATAATACATTCTCTTATGATTTATGTTTTAATAAAACTGACTTTTTGCTACATATTTTTACATGTAGCAAAATTTATATTTCACAGTAACTAAAGTTTTAACTAGCTACATGTTTTATGCTAGTTGATTACTTTTCTAAATGTTGTTTTAATTACACTGCACTTTAAAAAAATTATGTTCATTTTAATGATGCTGATGGGTACAATATTTAATATACTTTTAATGATAAATTCCAGCTTATTTTATGCTTTTTCACTTTATAACATCTGTTGCTTACTAATAGTGTTTTTATCATGGAACATTATTTTGCTTGTTCTGCATATAAGTTAAATAGGCAGGGAGACATTATACAGTCTTGTCGTACTCCTTTCCAAACTGTCACAGAGAGTAGCTAACAGCTCTTAAAAGCTAAATAAATAAATAAATAATTTATAGAATATAATAAAACCAGATGAATGCTACAAATGCAGCATTACATAAAATACAATAATCTTTTCTACAGCTTAAGATGAACTTGGTTATAATTGGTTGGGGGCCTCCCTGCTTGCTCACAGATGCTTGCAAATGCCAATTCCTTATTCCAGGCTACCTCTTTTATAAATAACATGTAAAATATTTTATTGATGAATACTAATTTCACATCTGGAAAAAACTTCAAAATGGAAATGTGATCAATGTCATCTTGGCTTACCAAAACATTACAAAAACATTAACATTCAGAGTGATTTAAAAGAATATGATCCAAATAAAACATTTCCTTTGCTTCATTCTAACAGATAGGTCAACCTCCAAAATAAAATGTTTAAAGCGCACATTTTGACATATTTGAAGAAAAAACGCCAAATTGTTCAAATGTTGAGAACTGTTACATCTTCAGTATGTACCTATTTTAAAAAGTAAATTCCAAAAAAGTCAAAAACTCAGAAGTTTCGGGTGAAATAATAGCTTAGTATTCTCATGACATTAAATACAGATAGGGTAATGTAATGTGAGTATTATTTTGAAATGGAAACAGCTATGTAACTGCTATCTAACAGCGTTTTCATCTGAAACTGGGTGTATCTCAGAGCAATATGTTCAATCCCGGTCTATGTAAATGTTTGCAAACATTTTGACTAGAGATAGATTCAAATAATTCCACTCTTATGAAAGAAAACAGTAATGCTGTGTGACTCATAACTCATAAAAGTCGGGGTTTATCCTCAGTTTTTAAAAATATATAATGTTTAAGCTAAAAAGGGATGATTTGTTAAACATCTGTATGTAGTCTTTCCTATCCCTGTAACGTCAGATTATTCACACTGCATTATCGCCCCGTAAAAGTGTCTTCGGAAAAATTGGTTCATCTATTTTATGCTAAAAAGAAACCACTTGCTAGGAGTTTTACTGTTTTCTGCTGTGGAGCAGGCCTACTGATTCTCAAAGGCAGGACCTACCAGCAAGATTGACAGGTGAACAGACCTTGAAATTTCAGGTCACAAAACAGATATTAGAGAATGCGGGTTTGTGATTCCGCAGTAATGGAACATTTTGTGATGAAGTTTAATGATCTCCAACACTGGAGTGGCATTCTCTGCTTTCCTCTAAATGGCACAAGGGGCTGAAATGCATGTCCCAAGGGGCTGAAATCCTGTTGCTCTAAGTTACGCCAGATAAGACTGACAACATCACGAGCTATGGTCATTCTTCAAAAGTCAAGCATTTCTGATTTCTCCCCAAAAGGTCCAAAGGCTCTTGTGGAATCACGTTCGTTGTCATGAAGATGGTGAGTGGGGAGGGGGAAGTCTTTACAAGAAATGGTGGGATGATTTCATCGGATGCAGTTTTTTTGTTTGTTTGTTGTTTTTTGTAATTAAAGATTTCTTCTTCTTGGCCCTCACCCATACCAGATTCCTGATAATGAATGGGATTACACAGGCCCATAGGGCCCTCAAGACAGGAGGAGAATATGTCTAATTTAAAAAAAAACAGTGCCACTGATGACACTGTAAGTCTTATACAACACTGCCTGCTGCAACAAGATTTCAGCCACTGGCTCTCTCCCCAGTCCTCTTTCTTCATCCTGCCAAGGCAGATGGCTAGTACTCTGCTAAGCCAATGAATACTAGTGTTGGCTGGGGATGACTGGGGATGTGTGTCAGGCCTTAAAAACACCTCTCACAAACAAATCACATCTCCAGAAGCACTGCCTGCCTTAAGAATTGTCTCTCAGCCTGGAAAAGCACAGTAATTCCTTGAAACTCCAGCCAGCCCTCTGAAACCCGGTACCCTTCAGGATCTTTCAGTGCCTCCTGACTGACTGACCTAAAAATAATTTCATGTTCAAAGCCTGCTTTTTCCTTGTTAACTGTCATGCCAAATGGTGGAAACAATACCCTTGTTCAATTTAAGGAGAGTATACATATATATACATATGGAAATAGGAGTGCCTATCTTTATCTCCTAAGAAATCTATATGTGGGACAGGAAGCAAAAGTTAGAACTGGATATGGAACAACTGATTGGTTCAAAATTGGGAGAGGAGTATGACAAGGCTGTATATTGTCCCCCTGTTTATTTAACTTATATGCGAAATAAACATGCAAAAGGCTGGACTGGAGGAATCCAAAACAGGAATCAAGATTGCTGGAAGAAATATCTGCAACCTCAGATATGCAGATGATACCACTCTGATGGCAGAAAGTGATGAGGAGTTAAAGAACATGCATCACCACTGCAGATGGTGATAGTAACCACGAAATTAAAAGAAATTAAAAGACGCCTGCTTCTTGGGAGGAAAGTGATGACAAACCTAGACAGCATCTTAAAATGCAGAGACATCACCTTGCCGACAAAGGTCCACATAGTTCAAGCTATGGTTTTTCTAGTAGCAGTGTATGGAAGTGAGAGCTGGACTGGACATAAAGAAGGCTGACTGCCGAAAAATTGATGCTTTTGAATTGTAGTGCTGGAGGAGACTCTTGAGAGTCCCCTGGACTGCAAGGACAACAAAATGAATTTGACCAAACTCTAGGAGGCAGTGAAAGACAGGAGGGCCTGTCGTGCTCTGGTCCATGGGGTCACGAAGAGTCGGGCATGACTTACCAGTAACAACGAAACAACAACAACAATACATACATTTTCTGCTTCTGGTTCTACAGTCTTCAGCAGTTGTCTAGATCTCTGGGTTGAAAAGTGGAGAATTGAGCAATGGCAAAGCATGCAGAAAATTGCCACATCACATGGTGAGCAAGTATGGTTTCTTCGTGTGGCACAGTGACTATGTTCTGGTCTTGTGCATCATATTTGCTGAGTTTTAATTTGAGACTGTTGAGTGGTACTTTGAAACTCCAGTTCAACAAGCTACAGATTGCATTAGGTGTGGTATTTAGTTTTCCATTCTTTGAAGGAACAAGAACAAGCATGGAACATTTTAAGAAATCTTGCTGTGTGGGAACAACCTCTAGAGTAGAGAATCTTCAGAAACCTTAAAAGTACAGTACTTCAGAAAGAAGAAAATCCCTCTAAAATATGCTTCTCCCCCCCCTCCAAAAGCTAATCCCACTCAACTTGTACATGTGTTGGGTGGCAGAATAGTGTATCCATTCATCCTTCAGTCCATTCACTCAGTAATGCCCCCTAACTTAAACAGCCAAAGTTCATGATTCACATAGAAGTCTACTGAAGGAGGAAACTTCTGCCCGAGGTCCCCATTAAATCAGGCATCTGCATTACAGACATTAGCTAAACCACTATTCATGCTCCTTCCAGTGTTTTTCTGGATACAGCTGTACATACATCAGCACTAATCTACAAGCATTCACATTTCGCGACCTATTTGCATCGTTTAATTTCTTAACCCGAGAGTTCCTCTGTCTCGCCCTTGTCTGTATAGTAAGGAACACCACATGGAGAGAACATTAAGACTTTTCAGCAACTCCTGCCTGTAATTAAATCCATATTGGAGCTGAGCCCTTGAGGCTGGGGAAGGGAGTGCATATTGGCACAAGAAAGCAGGATGACCTCAGTAAGTCACGTTAAGGGTAAAAATTATTTGGCTGTTTTTCTTGAACCCAGGCTAGTGGCACATAAACCATTTCTGTCTCCATTCAATTAAAAATGCCCCTTGCTTTAAGGGCATCGAAAAAAGAGAGATGAAAACAAAACAAAACAAAAAAACGTAGTATCTTCACATTGTAAGGCAGTGTGTGTGTTGCGTGAGTGAGGAGGGATTAGGAGAATGTGTGAGGACATGGCTGGGAAACTGAGTCTGTAGAGCCAAAAGCATATTAAACTATATCTCTGTGGGACTTACTTCCCAGGAAGTATGCTTTGGACTTGGCAGCAAAGCTTGGAGCCTGCAACGTAACAAGAATCCGACTTAAATGCCTGTGTCAGATGTTGCAACAGCAATTGTTGCAGAAGCAATAGAATTAGGTTGGTAGGGGGGACACACGGGGTGGGGTGAAGTCTAGAGGAAAAATGCAGAAAAGAACCTGGAGGGGCAGATGGGGCTGCAGCCATCATTGTTCTGCAAGCCCCCAACCTACATGGGAAGTTATGCCCTTTCTATTTTTTTTAATTTTTACTCATTCCCGTAAAGGAGCTATAAAATGTTTAATAGAGATAAAGCATTGTGTTAAGGTGAAAGTGAGAACAAGGTCCTGTGGCAGTGAAATTGTTAAAAGGTGTTTGGAATCAACTGATGTTCTAACCATTGTTCTGCTTTGTTTGTGGATCATTCAAATTAGGACTTTATGCCTGGCTGCTACTGAGTCATAGACCAGCGATAAAAAAAACCCTTTCATAACACAGCATGTGTACTCACACATATGCGCACATACTGAGGGCAAATTTTGCAATAATTTTGACAAGGAAACGTCACTCGGAGATTGCATTTCCTTCTACTTTTTTGATTATTTGACCATTCCTACTGAGCACAGCACTCTGTGGTGAAAAATCAAGATTGAGCCACATCAAAGGCAAGCTTTTTGATCCTTCCATGTTACACAGTTGAATCACAATTTTTGCACTCTATAACAGAGTGGCTCTATCATAAAGTTACATTTTCAACCTGGGTTAGCTTTATTTCCTTAAAGATACGGAACAAGGGGATGTTCATTCAGTTACACTTAATATTTGGATTTTCTAGAACATATAGCAAAACAACAAAAAATAAGCTCAGGTGGTTGTGTGCATGTTGATTTGGAGGCAAATGTCTAAATCAGGGATTTGGAAGCAAATGTCTAAATCAGGGCCACAAGCCACCAGCCCCCCAACACACAATTTAGACACTGCTTTGCCCTATCAAGAGGCTCCCAACAGCAAGGAAGGCCAAGTAACATTTCTGAGCAGCCTTCAAGGGCAGTCCCACATAGAATGTGTAACAGTGGTCCAACAGAGATGTAACTGCAACATGGCTACACCTGACCAGGAATAAGTTGGATTAGTAATGAGTGAAAAAAAAAAGCAGTCATCCAACAAGCAGTAGTTAGGAGGAGGAGGAATAGAGGTTGAGGACATTGATGGTGAGATGCCAGCCTCATCTCACTAAAACCATTCACCCTAAGTGGCTCCTGAATGGAATATCCCCTGCCCTCCATTTTCAGGGGAGCTCTCCTGCTCAGGTCACAAGCCGTTTCTATCACTCACTGCACCTCAAAACTCTGAAAGGTGGGAAAAATAGAGACAGTCTTTAAAGCAGGACAGTCAGTCTCTCCCTCTTCCTCTTCATAAGAATTGATTTTAAAAAGTTGTTGAAAAACATATCTGATTTATTACTAAACTCTCCAAAGAGAGAATCCAACTTTTCTTGTAAAGTTTCCCAAAGGAGATTGTCACTTGCAAAGATGCTGGTGGAATTGTGTTTCAAAGGACAGTTCTGTTTTGGTTCATTTTTCCTATTGCAAAATATGGCTAATCCTTCCAAATCCAAGAACTTTTCATTGGCCCTGACTGCAAATAATGCCAGTTGTACATTCCTTAGAAATTGTAAGCGTTCAAGACAACCACTGAGACACTAGCACTTAGGAGATGCTTTGAAGCAGTCACTCAACAGTCTTGAAGTGATTTGTATCTCTGTTCAAGTTAATTATTAGCTAAATTATCCACCACCAATTGAAATCTCTTACCACATGTCCCCTTCGCTTCTTCAGAATAAAAGATTATTTTAGTCATCATCCTTCAATCAGCTTAACAGCCTATTGCACTTATCACTGAGCTTCTTATCAAAGGCTTCATCAAAACCGCCATCTGCTGTAGCTTTTTTAAAATTATTATTTAAAATATGTATAGGTTGGTTTAAGAGGAGAAGTGTTTCCAGAGAGGCTTCTGATAAGCAACATAAAACAACAAACACATTGAGGAGATTGACTGCAGAACAGAGGTCCCAGGAGAGCCGCTTTACTTCAATAGTAACAGATAGCTCATTCATAGGGTCACCATAGGTCAGAAGCGACTTGGCAGCAAACAACAACAACAACAACAACAACAACAACAACAACAACAACAACAACAACAACAACAACAACAACAACAACAACAACAACAACAACAACAACAACAACAACTGAACAGGGTGGCAGAAAACCATTCTGGAAGATATGCAGCATGACTGATGAAGATTAATTCAGCAACTGTTCTAGGTTGAGAAATAGTCAGATGTGCTCATGAAAGTTTATAATTGGCTCAGAAAAGTTTGTTGTTAAAGCAAGCATAAGAATCACAGCAGAAGCCCTATTCCTGTTTTACAGACTCAGTTTTTCCCCATGATTTAATTAGGGGAGCTCCCAGCCTTTCTCTTCTCCATGATTTCTTTCTCCACAAAAAGAACAACGTATCCACAGAAGAGAAGTTCCTGGTTGCATGCAGGCTCTGTGCAGGAACAGGAACTCTGAAAAACAGGGGTCTTATCTGTGTGGAGAGCCTACAAGCAATTAGGAACCTTTCCTCTGAAGACATGCCACATTCCACATATTGACTAAAAGCCTTCTGTTTAGCATAATAAACTGAACTACAGTAAGCTCACTGAATCAGTAGGGTTTTGTTGAGTCAACTATCCCATAAGTTCCATTGATTCAAATGGGCCTGCTCTAGTTGTGACTTACTTTAACATAGTAATGTACAGTTAGAATAGGACCAAATCTATGTAACTTCTGGAAAAGTTGACTCACCAAATCCCCACTGATTAAGTAGTGCCATTTACTATGCTAAGCAACTGGATGTTGGCTACAGAACGTTATGGAAGAAATGTGACAGGTAGGCACATCCTGTGAAACATGGTATTTGTAAGCATCATATTTGAACAGGGCTAGCATGGATTCAGTTCTGTATCAAAACAGTCCAGAACAGCATTTAAAAAAGCAGAATTATACAGCCTATATACATTGTGCAGATGGAACAGCTGTGTGCAATGTTACTTAGTTTACAATGCTACTAAGTTATTCCAATTTACTCTTAGCTACAATATAATTTATAATCCCTGAAGTCATTGTTCCAGTGTCATACATTTGACCCTGACATTTTGGGTGAACCAGGCAGGAGCGTCAGATAACCAAATAACAATCAAATAAGAAGATAATATATTCTACTGGGTCTGACCAACTTCGTAATGTTTTAACCTCACATTTTCTCATGAGAAAACCCTCTTAAACAGGAAACTGAGCTCAGTCATTTGAAAGGTGAAAATACTTTTGCATAGCTATAAGCTAGGCAAACTGAGTCCTCTATACTTAACCAGATGAGGTCAATTCAGGGGAATTCAGGGCAAAACAGATGATGAAAAACAGGATGATCCACAGTCTCTTTAACCTCTCTAGCTTTTGAGTTGTCACCTGATGGCTTTCAAGTGCATAGAGTAGGACCCCCTTATCCATGGGATCACTATCCACTGATTCGCTTATCCACAGTCTGAATATATTCAAAATATTAAAATAAAAAAATCCAGAAAAAAACATTTTACATGTATTACCAGAACCAGCGACAAGAGGGAGTCAGAGACTATGCTACGAATACTTCCTAGTAAAGAATATATTTTTCTGCCCCCCCCTTTTACCATGCTATATGAAGTATACAGCATTCACTGTTATTTGTGGTTTTCAGTTTGCACTGGGGGGGGGGCTTAGACCCAAAGTCCAACAAATATGGGGATCCTACTGTATTTTTGGTCACAGGGATATGTTTATTTTTAAAGTGAATGCTTGGAGGAGAGTTTGGAAGTTGAATTACATACTGCCATTTTCAGCAGTTTTTCTGTGCCCTTGCATAATTCTGGTATACAAATGTTTACAGGATTAGTTGAAAATACAACAGGTGAGCTTCTGGAGAGTTGTGAAAGGGTCTCTAGCCAAGGCACTAGCCAAGGAGCACACAGAGTACTGAACATATAAGAGTAAGATGGAAAAATAATGACAAAGGAAAGTTACACAGACTTCTCTGTCAGCAGGCTGTCTAAGCCTTCCCCAGCACTGGTCAACTATCCCACCAGTAGTTCCTCAGTAGATCTGGGGAAGACCATGAAGGAATATGGATTCTCCAGAGATATAAGAGACTCTATGGATTCGGGAGACTGGGGGGAGAAGCGTAAGGAAAACCCAAGAAAAGGAGAAACCCCAGATGAAGAGGAGAGGACCCCTAGAGTGAGAGGAGGATCCCAATGGAGGGGAAGATATAAAAGGAGAAGCAAAAGATGTGAAGGGAGGAGATGCAGCAGAGGGAGCTAGAAAAGTCCTGGGTGAAAGGGTGGTTGGAGAATTAGAGAAAAGGGAAGAGAAGGAGTTGGGAGGATGCTTTAGAAGATCCCGGGGCAGAGACTTATCATCTGGACATTGGGGAACCAGAAGAACCAGAACCCCCAGAATACATCTATAAAGAAGATTCATGGACATGGGTAATTGTGCAGCTGTAGGAACCTCATGAAGAGGCAAAGAAGCAACACAACCCAAAGCCTCCCCACAAACCGACCTACTGGGAAGGGAGAGAGAGAAGGGAGAGGCATCACTGAACCTGAGAAGGATTCCCAAGGCAATCAATGGATAATACTTTTCAAATCTAGCAGAATCCCAGCATCCCGACAAGATGACCCTCATGATCCACAACCCCATGGAGAGGGAGGACCCAAGACCGACCTGCTTGTTCCCAGAGTGGCATTATAAGCCACATTATTGTGCCACTCCTTGCCCATCTCACTTTCCCCAATCATCTCAGATGTCTCAAAAGTGGAAACTCGTGTAAAAGGTGAATACCCAGCTGTTGTGGCTTATAGTCTGTGCATGATGGAAGAAATAGCCAAGGGACCATGCAGCCCATGGTACTAGCACAATCCCAAATGCAAAGTTCATGATTCTAATCCAAGTTCAATAACACAAGTTCTTTTGTACCTTTTGCCTGGTTCACTTAAGATCAAAGAATGAAAGAGGGAGGACTCCTCAATCCAAAGGGGGACAGGAGGGATCACACAATTGCAAAATGATCAATTGGCCATTGAAGGCTGTCGTGACTGCCACCTCCTCCTACGTCACCACTAGAGATGACAGGCCACGATCCTTTTCACACACACACACACACAGTACTTCGCTGCCACCAACCACACATAAACCTGACACTTCAGACTTATTGTGGATTTAAAATAAAAAGGATGATTTATTGTATACAAAAATAAAATGGAAATCACTGGGTAAAAGAATTACTTGTAATACTATATTTATCAGACCTTAAACCTTGCTCAGTTCTTTATCTCTTAACACACAGTTTCTTAATCACCTAGCCTATATCTAACCCTCTCACTGTCTAATTCCCCAACAACAACTCCCTCAACAACCTCTCTCCTTGTACACCCCCCTTATATACACAAGCTCCACCCCTATAAGACCCACCTCCTGCCTTGCCATAGGCCAGGAAACTCCAGCCTTAGCCAAGACAGGCGGGTGATGTCATGGCACACGTCACAAAGGCAAATAGAAGACTGGTAGTTAATGGGCCACAGATCTACATGCACCCAATTGACATTGATTGGCTGTAACACTGCTACAAGTTGATCTAGGAGCACATTAGGGAGCCCAAAGTGCAGCACCTACCAGAGGTTTAGCAAAGGTTTAGGTTTTAGAAGATGAGCCTACCCTTGTTTCCAGTCTTGGATGGCCATCTAATATTCTGGACACTCTGTCTTTTGATACCTTTCCCCACCATAGTCAGAGCCAGTTTTGCAGGACTGATCAAAGATAGTTCATGAGGCCTGGGGGAAGGTGTAATATCAGGGACTGTGATTCTGTTCCCTCCAGGATCCACATGCGTACAAAGCTGGCGCTACATGCAAGAACTGTTACATGCACAAACTACATGTGAGAAATTCCCCTTGCCCTGGAATCAAGGAAAATTATAGATGAGCTACATTGTTTTCTTACATGGAGATACACCTTTGGGGGATGAGACCAGTAGCTCAAAAAAAGTCCAATTGATCCCTCTAGGGGGTGTGGGGAATCATTTGCCATCATTTGAGGGCAATGCCTCAGACCTCTGCATCCCAATGTTTGTTTATTTATTTTTACAAATACCTTTTGGCCACTAAAAGGGAGAAGATACGGTTTTGGTTTTTTTTAAAAAAACACACTTTTGTAAGAAACATTTGCAGGCATAGGGATCAGAGGACTGGGGGTGGTCCTTCAAAGTCCATGGACAGGCATGTAGAGCCTCCAGACTTCTGCCAATTTCGCATCCCTAATATAAAGGAATAGGAATTAGGTTGTGTTTTCCCCAAGTACATCCTCCTAATTCCAAACTGCTTCTGGCAGAACTTCTCTCTGTTTCCTCTTCTTGTGCTTGGAGTTAACTCCTAAATAATTCCTCCTGGTCTTTCAATGCAGTGATACCTTTGGCATTCACACCTTCATTTTTTCAGCCCTTTCATTGCCTCATCAGGCTACCTATCCTGCCACTAAAGCCCTTCTTGAAGCCTTCCCTGTTTCTTTTTAACTAACAACAATCTGATGGTTGTTGTAGGTTTTTTGGGCTGTCTGGCCATGTTCTGAAGGTTTTTCTTCTTAACGTTTCACCAGTCTGCGTGATTGGTGAAATGTTAGGAAGAAAAACCTTCAGAACACAGTGAAACAGCCTGAAAAACCTACAACAACCATCAGATCCCAGCTGTGAAAGCCTTCAAGAATACGTAACAACAGTCTCTTTACCCAGACTACTATTTTAACTGTAATATATTGCTGGTCTTTGACAGTAAATAAACAATTGTTTGATTACCCAGACTACTTGGTGGAGATCAATTATAAACCTATCTGATTCTAAACCTATCTAAACCTAACCTCTTATCCCTACTAGTCCCTAAATACCTGGGAGGTTCAGAACTTCAGACACCCTTAGAAATGAGTTGCCAGCCTAGCTGATAAATAAGCTCTTCCTTTCCTTGCAGCTTCACACAAATGACTTTAATACCCAGATTGAATTTGAGCAAAAGAGTAAATGTAATAGTTTAACTTGTTCTTTACCATACTGAATGTAGACCAAATGCTTTAAACAATAACTAAAGCTGCTTTGGATCCTCTTCAGGAGAAAAGCAGGATATAAGGATTTTAAATAAATGAACAAATAATACAGCCTCAAAGAAGACTATGTTCTGTTTTTTTGCACAATTATGTAAAACATTTACTTCACCATAGCCTGACAGAGTTTCTATTACATGTTTGAGATCCAGTGTCATCTTAAATTCTTAATATAAATTTCCTCTTGTTACTAAAACTCTGTTAGCCTGGTCACAGTTTTTGCCTGTATGTCGTGACCTAATGAATTTCTACTAAAATTATAATTCTGGCCAGAATCCAAGTGTAGATTTATTCTAGCATAAATGTAATGGTGCAAATAGCTTAATTAATTATGTGTCATCAAATACATTCAGACTGATAGTGACCCTTGCCAGAATTTCCTACACATAAAGTACTCGGAAGTGATTTACCAACTCCTTGAAGAACAGAGTGATAAGGAATGTGGGACCGTCAACAGAAGCAGATATGGTAGAAAGTATGCACTCGTGTATTCTTCAGCTTTTCTTTTCTGCTGGGCTAGCAGACAAACTCTCCAGCCATTTAAACACTGGATTTAAACCTTCCCCTTCCCCTCCTTCTCTTTTATTTGACTGGAGCAAGTAATGGCAGAGAAATGTCAAAATGAATCATTCTGAAGGACTGTTTCTGAAAGGAAAGAGAAACATCCGAACCTAGCACAGTTCAAAGGCAGCCAGACAAGTGAAAAGCAGAGAGAGGAATGGAGCAAGGAGGACTTACTCGCTTAACTCTTTAATTCACAGCAGCAGCAAAGAGCTTAAGGATCACAAGGGTTGTTTCACTCTCCAGATGTTTTTAAGGCTTGGATGTGCATTTGTGCTTCTGCTTGAAAGAAGGCGCCACTCTATCAGCCATACTGGGTTTGGAGTCCTTCCTGTTCATTCTGCTGACTATGACTCTGGATTAACTTCTATCCTGATGAGGCGGCAACAACCTCAAAATGAAGTTTCTATACCTAATAGACATTATCAGACAAGAAAGATGTTGCGAGTGTGTTTTTTGTTTCATTTGCTCTTATGCAACATGCTCATTTTTTTTATAAAGGCATATTCAAATCCCTTTTCTTCATGCTTGGGAATCTAATTTGTCCTTGAATATTTTATGTAGAACAATCTTGCCACAGTGAACATATACACTATCACTGTTTTTGTGTTCTTTATATTTTGGGGTTACAATCCTCTGTGAACCTTTATAGGAATAAGTTCCTTGGAACTCATGGGTCTCAGTTGTAAAGATATTTAAACACGTACTGCTAAGAAATAACCAAGGCTTTAAGCTCCTTGATTATCTATAACTGCATTTTGGTTCCTCACTCCAGGCAGAGTAGAGCTGACAAATAAAGCTAAAGGCAGACCCAGGGAGCTCACGACCAGAGTTTGCGATCAGGAGAGCAAACAGGGAGTTTGCCGTGGGAGAGACAGAAAGGAGATCAAGGAGACAAAAACAGAGAAGTAAGTGGGTTTTTCTGTAGAGTAACAGCAAGAAAGGGCCTGAAGTAACCCCTAGGAATTGCCCAGACCGAAGCACCACATACTCTACTTAAAGAGCCATGTGCTCTTTAAGTAGAGCAGGAAGGGGTGTGTCCTTAACAGGAAGAGCCATGTGATTGGCCTAACAGAAAGGGGAGTGTCCTGATTACTGCTGCAGGCTATAAGTAGCAGCTATGAGTTCTGGGAGGGCCTTTTGGATCCTGACTCTGGCAGAGCACAGCTGACAACTAAAGATAAAGGCAGACGCAGGAAGCTTGTGCCCAGAGCTCACAAACAGGAGAGCAAACAGGGAGTTTGCTGCGGGAGGCCAAGGGGGAGGCCCCTAACAATTTTTTTGGTTCCTTGGGTATACTGTACATACAACTACATTTAAACAAAGAGAACAAGAGGGACAGGTATCCTAAACAAATAGCTGAAAGTAAAAAAGCTAGAAGGGATGATGGTGTGTGAAGACAACTCAGTTGTGATTACCTACAAAGTTTCTGCTATGTTTGCCCATCTTCCCGAGTGCAAAATGATACATGTAACAAGTGTAAACTGGTGGCACTGTTAAAAGAGAAAGTCAGAGTCCTGGAGCAGCGACTAGCCACACCCAAGGCTATAAGGGAAGATGAAGCCTACATTGATAGAACTCTTGAACAGCAGCAGCTATCAGAGGGGGCACTGCTGGTGGAAGAAAACCAAAACATTGAAGTGGAGGAAAATGCTGTAGAGGCTACACACATAGTGGAGGAATTACCATGGAAAAGAATCACAGTTAGGAGCAAAAGAAGGAGAAGACACTCTTTCCCGGTGGAACTACACAACTGCTTTCAGTTTCTTGAAGAAGAGTCTGTTGGACAGGACGCAGAGGAGACCCCACAGGAGGACATGAGTAGGGCTGGAGCGCAGCAGGATACAGTCACTGAACCCACACCCTACAAAAAGAAGGAGAGTAGTTGTAGTAGGGGACTCTCCCTGCTGCGTGGAATTGAGACCGAAATTTGCCAGGAGAATCCATGGACTCGCCAGGTATGCTGCCTCCCTGGAGGATGGATAAGGAATGTGATAGAAGGATTGCCATCACTCATAAAACCTACAGATACATATCCCTTTCTTTTTGTTCACGTGGGAACAAATGACACAGCCAAGAGGAGCTACTGAGAAATCATATCTGACTTTGAAGCTCTGGCAAGGAAACTGAAGGACTTTGGGGCCCAGATAGTTTTTTCTTCCATCCTACTGGTACTTGGAAGAGGAATCGAAAGAGAAAGGAAATTCCTCTGGGTGAATGACTGGTTATGAAGGTGGTGTCGACGAGAGGGATTTGGTTTTTGGGACCACGGACTAAGCTTCCTGGACGGATTGCACAGCATGAAGAACCTCATCAGGAGAGCTTTAAGCTGAATTGAAAGGGGGAGGGAGACACAAGCACAGAGTTAAGGCTAGATGAAGTCTTACACACAATAAGAGGAATGGACCAAACTGATCAACAGGGCAACAACAATGACATGAACAATAATAACCATAACAATAATCATGATAATATTCATAATAATGTACAAAGACAAACAGGCCACAAATCACACAACCTCTGGTGTCTGTATACAAATGCCAGGAGTATGAGAAAAAAACAAGAAGAGCTGGAAATTTTAATTCAGGAGGGTAAGTATGACTTGATAGGAATAACTGAAACTTGGTGGGATGACTCTCATGACTGCAAATAGCAATTGAGAGATATAAACTGATCAAAAAGAACAGAGAGAATAAAAAGGGAAGTGGATTTACAGTATACAGTATATCAAAAATTCACATTCCGGCACAGAAATACAGGAGGAGAATGACTGTCCCATCGAGAGCATCTGGATCAATCTAGTTGGAGCAAAAAACAAAAGGAACTTGGTAGCTGGAGTCTACTACCGACTGCCCAATCAAAGAGAGTAAGTGGACGAAACTTTTGAAAAACAAATTGCAGGGTTTTCAAAGAGACACGATGTAGAAGTGATGGGAAAGCAACAGCATGAAATTCAACAAGGATAAGTGCAAAGTCCTGCACCTTGGAAAAAGACACCAATTGCACAGTTACAAGATGGGGGATACCTGGCTCAGCAAAACTACATGCAAGAAGGATCTTGGAATTGTCGCAGATCACAAGCTAAATATGAGCCAACAGTGTGATATGGCTACAAAAAAGACTAGTGCTATTTTAGGTTGCATTAATAGAAGTATAGTTTCCAAATCCCATGAGGAGCTAGTCCCCCTCTATTCAGCACTGGTTAGGCCTCACCTTGAGTATTGTGTCCAGTTCTGGACACCACACTTCACAAAGGATGCTAACAAATTGGAACAAGTTCAGAGGAGGGCCACAAGGATGATCAGGGGGCTGGAAGCCAAGCCTTATGAGGAAAGGCTGAAAGAATTGGGCATGTTTAGCCTTGAGAAAAGAAGACTGAGGAGTGATACGATAGCGCTTTTCAAATATTTGAAAGGCTGTCATAAGAGAGGAGGGGCAAGATCTGTTCTCGATCATCCCAGAGTGCAGGACACACAACAATGGGCTCAAGTTAAAGGAAGCCAGATTTCAATTGAATATCATGAAAAATGTCCTAACTGTTAGAGCACTATGACAGTGCAACCAGTTACCTCAGGAGATGGTGAGTACTCCAATGCTGGAGGCATTCAAGGAAAACTTTGCATGATTGCTTACACAACTTGTCACAGGATGGGAAGCCTGCTGGATCAGGTGGGAGGTAAGCACAATTGTTCTTCCACTCTACATTTAGACTGTAAGATACTGGCTACTTAACATTTTTAATTAGTTTAATGTTTCTAATGAATAATGTCAAGTATATTTAACTAATATAATTGGTTCATGTTCGGCAATTGTTCATTTCACAGTTCAACCAATTCCATACAGAAGAAAAAACAAGTATTTACACCTTCCTATTAATTTAGTCCATACTGTATTTTAATTTAATCTATACTGTATTTCTTGATTTTCTTTCATTTCTGTGCAAACATAATCACAGTGGTGTCCATATTTTCTTTTCTGTGCAGCTGGACCCAGTTTGCAACATATCTTTAGAGAATGAGCTGGATGACGTACAGTTAAGAAGTCTAGGATTAATTACTGGAAATTTTCAGATTTTTCTTCCTCTTTACCCTTAGGCTTGGTTACAAGAAGTCAAAGCAAACAGATCTGGAATCTTCAAGTGTGTGGAGGAGTTTCATAACTCTCATTGACTGAGAATGAACAGGCAGAAAAATAAAAGTTTGTTCTCTTATCTGATTAGACTTTCTTCCATGAATGCTTATCCTAGCCTATCCAAATGCTGGGGAATTATGGTGCTGTTTTTATTGGTATAGCAGGGATAATAATTCACATTCATCCTGGGCCAGGCATAACAACGTAGAGAGTCAGTGTGGTATAGTAGATAGACTGGTGTACCGGGACTCAGGAGATCTCATTTCAAATCTCCACTGGGCTATGGAAACTCACTGAAGGGTGACACTGGTAATACCACCCCCTAAATATCTCATATACCTTGAAAACCCTATTAAATAATTAATAATAGTGTGCCATTAAGTCAGTTCTGACTTATGGCGACACATTCCAGAGTTTTCTCGGTGGAGAATATACAGAATTGATTTACCTTTCCCTTCTTCTCTGGGACTGTGCAGCTTGCCCAAGGCCACACAGGCTGGCTCTACCGACAGGAGGCACAGTGAGGACTCAAACTCCGAACCTCTGGCTCCGCAATCAGATGCCTAAACCACTGAGCTATCCAGCCAGCTGAAACCCTGTTAGGGCCACTGTCAGTCAGATTGGATTTGATGGCACATAACAACAAACAAACAAATATAAAAACCTCAGTGTTAACGAGGAAGAGATTATTTTATTTTATTTATTTCCATTTCTATGCCACTCCATTAGTGTTGCCATTCTCTGGGTGGTTCATAGTATCCAATAAAATAATGAAAACACTATATAATACATACAAACATACAAGAAATACAATAAACCCTCTTGCTAGCTAAAAATACCTTTAAATAAACATACACAAATTAAAACCCATTTGAACATCTCTGAACAATATTTACAATTAGTAGAAGGCAGCTTTGTATCTTTCAGTCTTTATTAGCTTTTTAAAAACAGAAAGGGATGATGCCTCAGGAACCTCTGTAAACGCTTGTTCTAGAGGGAAGGGGCCACAACTAAGAATGTTTGGTTCCTTGTGTTGGCTTTTTTTTACCACCTTAGGTGTTACAATTAACATCAAGGACTGCTAGGAGCATGTCGGATGAATAGCTATTTTTAGAGAGAGAGATTCCACCAACTATCAAGGTCCTAAACCATTATGGGCTTTATAGGTTATGACTTAAGTTGAGCATGAAAACTAACAGGGAGACAATGAAGGTGTGCCAAGACGGTGGGAAATGTATTCATATTTGCTGGTACCTGTTTGCCACATTTTGGACCTGCTGAAATTTCCATACTGACTTCAAGGCCAGCCCTATGTATAGAGTGTTATACTGGAGATTACCAACACATGGAGCACTGTTGTTAGCCATTTCCTATCCAGGTAGGGGTGCCGCTGCACAATCAACTGAAGTTGATGAAAGGCACTATTGACCACAGCAGATATTTGTGCCTCCATAGAGAGAAATGGCCCAACAGTACCCCCAGAGTGCAAACTTTACAATTCAGAGGAAGTGTAACCCCGCTGAGGCTAGGTCCCTCTAACCAGTAAACCTATTGAGGCTAGGTCCCTTTAACCAGTCCAATGATTCTCCCAACAGTGGAATCTCCATCTCTTCTGGATTCAGTTTCAATTTGTTGGTCCTCATCCAGTTCATTATCAAAAACATGCACCGATGAGGAGAGCTGGAGCTGTGAGTTGTCCATGTATTGATGACAACAAACTCCAAATCTCTGTATGACTTCTCACAGCACCTTCGTATACATATTAAAAAGCATTGGGGAGATGTGTGAGTGCACGCCTGCCCATGTGAACACCCCCTGTTCCTGTGCCTGCGCCCGCATGAGCGCCCCGTCCCTGTGCACAAGTGCATGCAAGTGCATGCGTGAGCCGTCTGCCCCAGCATGCATTCACAAAAGTGCAGGAGGTGCCCCGCTTTCCCTGCACACGCACCCCATCCTCCCCCAACTGGTCCGTGGTGACAAAAAGTTGGGGACCACTGCTTTACAATCTCTAGTGCAAAGGGAAGAAAGAAAGAAAGAAAGAAAGAAAGAAAGAAAGAAAGAAAGAAAGAAAGAAAGAAAGAAAAAGAGAGGGTTTGGAAGAAACAAAACCTTTCAGCCTGCTGATGTTTTTTCCCCCTATTCACAAATTATTCTTAACAGCCAAATACCTTTTAAGCTTGCCATAGTGTGATGGGAGGGATGCAAGAGCTATTGTGGAAGGCCAGTGCTTGCTTACTATTATGGTGCTACTGCTAGGGGAAAAAAATACATTTGTCATAATTGATATCCCCAGATAGTCAGCAAGACCTTATACAGTCTGAAATTGGCTCAGGATGACTGTTTTGTTTTTGTTTTCCTTAGCAGCATTGTTCCTATTTCACTGAACGTAAACTGTGACATATAAAAATTGACCAGTTTTTTTAAAAAGTGAAGTTTAGTAAAGCAGTTCTGGCACAGAAATTCCTGGATTATGATAATGGATTCTCTTGCAGAAAATCTGTATTGATTAATAGTTCACTAATGTCCCTAGAGTTGCACAAAAGCAAACCTGGGTGGGGAGGGGAAGATGCAAAATTACATCACATTCAGAACGTGGACACACCTTTAATGGCAAAGATCTTCCTTTATTAACATTTTTCGTGAGGCTGAGATAAAATACTACTTTTGTGAGTCAGCATGCTCCATCTGCTTCATTTCCAGCTTATTCACATCCGGTTTGGAAGCTGCTTTTAGAGGAATTCCACTCAAAATTATTCATAAAAAAAGAAATTAATCTCATATCTCTTAACAGTGGCTTGAGGATTCGTGTTCATAAGCAAAGGAACCCATACAGTTTTTCATGATACAAAAATTAAGGCGCAACTACATAGGCCATTTATCCTGCAATTTATGTTGGATTGGACGGTGATGGATTTTAAAAAAGGACCACACAACATCTTTTTTGAGAATGGATTTGTCTTTTCTTTTGTTCAGACGCCAGGAGTGGTTTAAATTTGTTGTGATCATTTGGCTTTGCCTTTGTTCTACTTTCTGCCAGGGTAAATGTCTGATCCGAAGCAAAGGGGTACTCAGAGGAGTGTCAGTTCTCCTCAACCACTCATCTCTTGTCTCCAAACCATTGCCAATCAGCACTTGTTAGCACCTTGTTAAGGCAGCTTCTGCTCTTGGGTCTCAATGTATGTTGAGCTCTCTGCTTCTGCTCTTGCTAGATGACCGATAGTGAATTCATTAAAGCAAATAAATCTGTGTTTTTTCCACTGTGTGGTTGCCCCATTAGATATTTACGGCATTAAAAAATATATACAATACATTAAAGGAAATTACTTCAACTGCTGGAAATAGTTCACATACTCATTTGCTATTTATGCCTGGTTGCAGTATTCTAGAAGTAAATGTAAAGGCTTGACAATACCCAATTAGTGTTAATTATGTGTGCAATTTTCAATATAACTATCACCTGCAAAACATTAACTTTAAAATAGGTGAACAAATTCCATTGTCCTTTGCCCATACCAAAGTTAGCTTTTAAACAAAGTTAGCTTTTTCAGCATGTTCACATGAACAGTTTCAGTTTTCCGTTTCTTTGACTCAATTAAGGCAAAAGGAACAATTAATTCAGTATCAAAACCACATGGATTTGCCACTGGTAGAACTTAAAATGAGCAATTTCAAGAAGGTTATGAAGACTAGACCAGTGACTGCCAACATAACTTACATTTTGTTTGCTGTATCTGTTAACTCTTGGCTAAGAGACTTATTTCTACACTTATACTTGAAGACATCTAATCAAATTACAGGAGAACAAAGCAACAGTTGGGAATAAATACTAAAACTTTAAAATGTGTGTGGCACCTTTAAGACTATTACCATTATACACATACATAAACCTATGATTTCAACATTGCATTCTATGCATCCAAGGAATTGGACTGCAATTTACAAAAGCTCATGATAAGATGAATCCATTAATATTAAAGATGTCATGATGCTCTCTTTCTCTTCCCCACTCCCCCCCTTTTTGTTATTTTATGCAGATTAAAATGGCCATCTCTCTGATCATGGTTAGTATAGATTGCTTTGAGCAGCTGCAGGGCAGTCGATGGATGGATGGATGGATTTGTTTATAGGCCTGTTGTAGCTGGCAGAACAGCTCAATGCATTGGAGCACCAGCATCATGGCCCAGAATTCAATTCTCTACTGTGCCTTCTGGGAAAGATGCCAGCCTGTGCTGCCATGGAGAAGCTGCAGAGTTCTTGAGTGGCACCAGAAGGAAAGGCTGAAAAACCACTTCTGAAAACAATGGGAAGGGTCACCATAATTTTGAATTAACTTGATGAAACATAATTATAGTATTTTCCTGTCACCTACAGGCCCTAGTTATAATTCACTACCCTTTGGAAAACACAAAAAAGCAAAAGCTTGCATGTGCTGCTCAATGATTTCCTGTTTCCTTTTCATGGGTAGTGGTGGTTCTGATGTGATTAGCCTATTAAGATGAGATACACACAACACTTGTACCTGCCTGTTCCACTTCTTCCTTTCTTTTCTTCTGGGAGCACTGAAGACTTCCTAGGCTGATAAACTATAAGTTACTGTACCTGTGTCCTCTGCTGTCTGTATCTGAGAGCAGAGCTGAAGCCAATAAATATTAGAACATCTCCTGGCTGACTGTTGGACTTTGATATGAGCAATTTGAAGAGCCTGCAAGTCGTACTCACTAGGACAGGCTTTGTATGCTGCTAGAGCTCTCCTCTTTTCCTCAAAGGCTGGCATCAACTCCCCCGAATGGGCTTCAAACCAGTCTGCCGTCTTTTTGGTATTCTTGCCAAATGTGGACAAGGCGGTGTTATAAGCAGCATTCTTGAAATGTTCCCATCGTTCAGGTGCATTTGCACCAGCTGGACCTGGAAGAGTTTCCTCAAATGCTTGGGCAAATACCTCCACTTTTCTCCAATTGTGAGTCTTTCTGATGTCAATACGTGGTCTTCCTTCCTTTTTTGTGTGATACAATCTCTTTATTCGCAGTTTGACTGCTGCACACCATGGAGCGATCAGTATCACAATCAGCACCCTGATAACTGTGTGTGCTTGTAATACTGGGAAGGCTAGAGCGTTTAGTGAGGATCAAATCGGGCCAATGCCAATGCTTTGATATTTGTTGACTCCAGATAACTCTGTGTTGAAGCTGACACAAAGACCATAATAACAGCAAAACACCAGCAAGCGTTGGCCATTTTCATTCATCTTCCCAATGCCAAAACAGCCTAGACAAGTGGGCCAAGAACTGTGATCAGCGCCAACTCTAGCATTAAAATCTCCAAGAATGAGCATCAGCTCTCTCTCAGGGATTTTTTAAATATCAGCTGCCAGATCATCAAGGGAATGTATGACGGTATCAAGCAGGCTTTAGATCCAATACAGAAGAAATCTTCTCCTTTGAAGACTGCTACAGGTGTGATCATCCTGGACCGAGCACAGCGGATGGAATGCTGGGTGCAGCACTACTCTGAGCTATATTCTAGAGAGAATGTAGTAACCAGGTAAAGGTAAGTGTTCCCCTTGACATTTTAGTCACTCGTGTTCAACTCTAGGGGGCGGTGCTCATCCCCGTTTCCAAGCCATAGAGCCAGCGTTTGTCTGAAGACAGTTTCCATTGTCACGTGGCCAGCATGACTTAGATTTGGAACGCTGTTTACCTTCCCACCGAGATGGTACCTATTTATCTACTCGCATTTACGTGCTTTCGAACTGCTAGGTTGGCGAGGAGCTGGGTCAAAGCGACGGGAGCTCACTCCGTTGTGTGGATTCGATCTTACAACTGCTGGTCTTCTGACCCTGCAGCACACAGAGGCTTCTGCGGTTTAGCCCGCAGCACCACCACGTCCCTCATAGTAACCAAAGAGGCATTAAATAACATCAAGTATGTCTTGGAAGAGTTGGACAGTGAACCAACTTTAGCAGAAATAAAAGCAGCCTTAGATTCCCTCACCTCTGGCAAGGCACCTGGGAAGGATAACATCCCTGCTGAAGTGCTGTAAAGAGATCATCACCACAGAGCTGTATGAAATCTTTTCTCTTTGTTGGAGGGAAGGTGGAATACCACAGGACATGAAGGATGCAAACATCATCACATTGTACAAGAACAAAGACAACAGGGGTGATTGCAATAACTATTGTGGCATCTCTCTTCTCAGCGTTGTAGGGAAGTTGCTTGCCCATGTTGTGCTGAAGAGACTCCAGGTGCTTGCAGATAGAGTCTATCCAGAATCACAATGTGGATTTTGAGCTACGAGATCAGCCACTGACATGGTATTTTCTCTCAGACAGTTGCAGGAAAAATGCAGAAACAATGACAGCCACTCTTTGTGGCCTTCATAGATCTTACAAAGGACTTTTATTTGGGTAGCAGGGATAGCCTTTTTAAAATACTTCCCAAGATTGGATGTGCACCTCAACTCTTAACATCACCATGTCCTTTC
The DNA here is from genome assembly GCF_051106095.1 of Pogona vitticeps. Classification (NCBI taxonomy): domain Eukaryota; kingdom Metazoa; phylum Chordata; class Lepidosauria; order Squamata; family Agamidae; genus Pogona; species Pogona vitticeps. The sequence goes on from NC_135784.1 coordinate 97,055,533, forward strand.
ATGAGGAAATGAAAGGCACTGTAGTTTTTGATGGCTCAACATCTGATCCCTTTGACATCCAAAGCAGAGTGAAACAGGGCTGTGTCCTCACACCAACTCTGGGATCTTTTTTGCTGTTATGCTGAAGCATGCCTTTGGAACTGCAACAGAAGGTGTCTAGTCCAGCTGAACATTGACATCTGAGCGCTCAGCCTGGAAGTAGGCGGTGCAACATGGCCTCTCCCAATTTGAAGAGACCCTTGTTCAGCAGCTACCGTAATTATTATTTAAGTGTTAAGTAATCTCTATAGTGATATACTGCTCAGCTGTTATAGGGGAATTCTCAATGGGGGTTATATGGCCCTCTTGGGGGCGCCTGGCACATTGGAAGGAGTCCACAGGCTGGAAACAATTCTTCACATCCCAAACGTATAAAGTTCATTATATGATTTCTACAATCTTGATTAGGCCTATATTTCTTTCATACTGTCCTAAGGTCATGGCCAAAAAATAAAAGTTGAGCATGGCTGGTTTAAAACATACCTGCAGGTAATTACTTAAACATCTACCTTATAAGTACAGATGTCTGTACTCACAAAAAGTCCTGGCTGTAAGATGACATCATATCAAAACATGTAGCAATATTAAAGAAAATTAATGAATATTGGGTTTGTTCATGTTTAACCATGCAGTCACAAGACTAGTTATTCTAATTTTTATCATTAGAATACTTTTTAAAGGCCAAGACAAATCCAAGTATTTGACAAACAAACATATGCTTGACATCTTGGAAGGTCAAATCTAGTAATTTCTTCATTTCCTCACAATATCCACCCTCTTTCAACATCTGCCTTTCCAATCCCTTGTGTACAGAGACTAAAATCAACAGCAGGGATATCTGTGCAGACTCTTTTGGCCACATTGCTCGGATAGAAGAGAAACACTAAATTATCTACCATGTTTAACATTTGAAAAATCAGCTGGTATATGCCTGTGAAGATCAGAAAAGGTAGTCGGGCAACATTAATATTTAGGACAATGAAGAAGGACGTCATTCCATCAGTATTTTAATTAGTATTATTTTGTGAGCTGGTTAAATTAATAGAGTGGTTTGTGTCAGAAAGGACCTAATCCTTTCCAAAGCACTCCATGTCTCTTAAAACACACTACGTAATCCATGATAGAAGGGTGTCAAACATAAAGACCTGGTGATAAAAAGTCACTGTTGGCAGTCTGTGCCATTAGTAAGCTTTCCCAGTAATTTTCCTAATGTTTAGCATGAATTGTGCCTTCAGGAATTGACACCCATTACTGTTTGTTTTGTCTTTTTTGCTAAGATTCATGAAAATGAAAGATGCTAATTTTGTGTAGGCATTTTGTGCAAACTGTGGAAAACATGGCTTACCCCTCCCAAAGCACTTGGTGCCTCCATTTTGGACTGGAAACAAAACCTCTTGCATGACGAGAAAAACCCTTGACCGATAGTCTTGCTGGGTCAAAATGCAGAAGCAAGACTGGGTAATACTTTTATTACACCACTTAGATGCTAAAAACAGGCGGGATTCAAATCCAGCAAGACTCTTGATTAGGCTGACCAATGCAGAATTTGAGAAGTTGGGGAGAGAAAGAAGCAGAACAGTTAAAAAACTTAATTTGTTGCAGTCTCAGGACCAGTAATGTCTCAAGACAGAGACTGGAAGCTTGTTGCACAACCTTGAAGCATCCAGTTATTTCCATAGGATGACTTGTTTTTTCCCATAACTGTAAACCAAGGATTGCCAATCACTTGGGCCACTCCCCTTTGCTTTGTGTTGGGAGCAGAAGCACAAGGAGACATAACACTCCCCATAACAAAGAACTGAACTTCAAATTTGGTTGAAGCAGTAAGTAAAAGATGTCAACTGGAGCCAAATTAAGAGTAGTACCTAGCAACTACTTAAGGTAACCCCTTCTTTTTCAGTTGTTGTGCAAGAACTACAATTTTGGTTTCTTTTTTCTTGCTAAGGAGGGCATCATCTACCAAATCTCGTTAATGAGATTTCTTCACAACCTGAATATCATAAAATGACAAGCTAGGTTACTTTCTGGATCAAACTACTCACACAATGACCATAGTGCAAGCTGGCTGGCTTTTAAGCAATTTGGGCAAGGAGGCATCTGGGACCTCCTTATGGAACCACAGCCTGCCCAATTGCTATGGGGAGCTGGAATCTGTGCTTGCATGAAAAATGCTATGTGTGCAAGTGAGATATCCATCATTATTGTTCCAGTAGGGTGTTAATGTTCCGCTAACACCAAACAGGATACAAGCCACTTGCTGCAATCTTAAACACCTGTGAGCATTTTAATAGGTTTAATATTAAATTGCATGGGTTGCCATGCATGGAGCCAGAGAAGTTTTTTTGTTAGATGTTTATATTAAAATCACTCTTGGAGTTAAATTGAAAACCTGCTTCTCACTTTTAGATTTGTTTGACTTCTCAGTTAAGAACACAGAACCTTTTAATATATCTTCATAATGAAATATATAGTTTTGTAGGGCTGCAATTACATAATTAAAGAAACTACTCTTATACTAGTCTGCTCAATTAAGTGTCAGTTCAAAGATCAGGATAATTCAGCCTCTATGGTCAGCTGTCAGGGCCCTGGAACCCTGTTCACTGAATCTAGTCACCTTCCTGGTTTCCCAGGTTTAATCAACCTACTATTGTTCTAGGTTTTTGAGACAATAAAAGGATGCTAGACCAGCTTCCCAGCACTGCTTGAAGCCACATCACAGCAGGATAGTAAGTCTGTCAATGACCACCAGTAGAGGAGAAAGCCCACCACATCATTGCACTGCCTTCTTCAAACCTGGATCCAGCTCTAGTAAATTCTCCAAAGGTGGAACAACATATCCATAATTTTAGATAGTGTACTCTGATCCATAAGCAACTGATGTCTGGAGAAACATCTTCTGCCCGATTTCATCCGTAAGCCATCTCTGACCTGATCAGTTGTTCTTTCACGGATTGGTGTGTCTGTGTGACTATTAACATACATGTTAACTAGCAATGTGCCTAAGAAGAATTTGATATCACAACTCTCTCTCTCTCTCTCTCTCTCTCACACACACACACACACACACGGTTACTGCATTTATTCAGTATACAGTATAATATTTTGTTTTTTATTGTTTGATACTACTAACTAGAATGTTGTAGGGCACAATGAAAGTGGTCTGAATATTTATATTAGAAACAGCAGACATTTGAAAATTACCTGCTTTATTGATACATTAATTGTTGTTATGTGCCGTCAAGTTGGAACTGACTTATAGTAACCCTAATTGAGCTCTCAAAGTAAGTAAGATACTTAAGGGGTGGTTTTACCAGTTCCACATCCCCAGTGAGTTTCCCTGTTTCAGCAGGTATTCAAACCCAGGCCTCCTGAGTCCTAGTCCAACATTCTATCCACTATACCAGTGGTTCTTAACGTGGGCGATAATGCCCCCCAGGGGGCGATTTCATTTTTCAGGGGGGCGGTAGAATGAAAAGGGGAGGCGTGGGGGCACTGGAGCAGAAGGGGGCGGTAGGGGGGCGCTGGAGCAAGCCAAACCTGTTAAGATGGCTGCAGCCTTTTTACAGTGTGCATGAATATATATTTTCCTCCAATCTTAATTTAGTTTCAGAGTTTTTGTCTTGAAATTTTTAGTTCCTGCATTATGGTTTGTTTTTATGCCCTTTTTATATTTCTTTTTGCATCTTAAAATTCGCTTGCAACTAAATCATTATATGTTACTTTTGGGGGGCATTTCATTTTCTTGGAATTGAATTTTGTTTTCAGGGGTCATTGGATGTAAGTGTCATAAATAAATAAATAAATAAATAAATAAATAAATAAATAAATAAATAAATAAATAAATAAATAAATAAGATATAATCACTGTGGGGAGGGGGGCGATGATAACTTCCTCAATGGCTCAAGGGGGCGTTTCTTTCAAAAGGGTTAAGAACCACTGCACTATACCACATTGAGCATCCACACCAACTGGGTATCCTTTAATTAGGCATTTTAAAAATAATTTATTTTCTAAAGTGAAAAGTACTTGAGAAAGATCATATATAATTAATTTAATCTTAAGTAGGAGTGAGACCAGAGGGACAGCTGAGCATTGGTTCTTTGCACCCCTTGGGACACTTATCTGGAATTAAGCTCAATTGAATTTGATAGGGCTTATTCTAAATAGATAGGCAGATGGCTGCATTGTCAAACACTCTGTATGTTACCTGGTGCTTCCCTACTACACCACCGACACATCTAAAATTGGCAATATACATTTAATAATGAGACGGATGTCCTCTATTGCATTAGAAGCACCTGAATTTCTATCAACACTCATTGATAAACAAGGCACCACTCCCATTCTGCTTCTCCTCAGAGGGATTTGAAAGATAAGGGGATCAAAGGCTCCTGAAATAAGAGACAATACGGGGCTCTACCAGTTACAAGTCCCAGCTCCCCTCCTCAATTATATAGGCTCTGTTAATGATCTAAAGATACCAATTATTTACACTGCCTCTCACAACAGATACGAAGCCATTATGCCTTCTAAAAGATGGAACAGATGGAGATTAAACTTCACAACCTGAAGTGGTAGCAACAAAGGGGAACGAAAGTAATGAGGTTACCTGGAGCAGGTTACAATTTTGAGCAGTGACATTACCAATGGCCATGGAGTCATGAAGAGTTGGACACAATTTAATGACTAAACAACAAATTACCAGTGGCATGACTTTTTAAAAGTAGCACCATGGTTTAAATCCTCTTGCCTTACTCTGACGTAACACAAATGGCTTAGCTCTTGGAGGCAAATTGCCCCAATTTAATAAGATACTGTATTATTTGTTGCATACTGAGTTGTGTGATTCAGTGCACGATTGATGTTTATGTTGAGTGCTTAACTCAGGGTAATTTGTCTCCAAAAGTGATGTGTAGCAACAAAATATTATTTTTGTGATGCCATTGCTTGGGAGGGGTTATGAGTAGCATTTACTTGCTACTGTAAAACATTGCTTGACTACCACAAAAGTTTCTTTTAGAATGACAAGTAAATGCCCCCCCCCAAATTCTAGCAATGTCCTTGTGTACCTTTAAAAACTGATTTGCATTTAAGTATTTTTAAAAACATACCTCATAGCTAAGCCACCAATAAAAAGTTGTGACACTCACTATCCACTTCCAATAGTACTGTAATAAGTAACGTGTCACTAATGAAAAAATAGCAGCCCAAGCTCTAGGGGGAATGGAAGAGTTTTGCTATGATTTGGTTTTTTTAAGCTTCTCTACACATATTCTAGGAGGATAATAGGTGGTGGACAAGAAAAATCTAACAGCTATGAGGAGTGTGTAATGTGTAAACATGAGCATACAACACTATTGATTCTCTAACACTCTGATGTTATTTAGTGCAATTCATAGGAACACAGGATCAGCTAAAAACTATACTGTACTATAGAATGGTAGCTAACCGATAGAACACTCATCCATTCATTACAGAATTAAAGTACTGTAGACTTTTCCGACTGCAGGGCAGATAGCTTAAGTACTGATAGTGCAATTTTTAAAAGTACTGTAGTATACACAGTGTTTTGGATCCAAACCTTCTGTAATTAGCTATGAATAGTATCTTAACTAATGTGGTGAAATGTGGTGCTGGAAGAGAGTTTGGTGGATACCCTGGATTGCTGGAAAGACTAACAAGTGGGTCCTAGATCAAATCAAGTCTGAACTACAATATCTCTAGAGGCAGGTATGTTGAAACAGAGGCTGTCCTACTTTGGGCACATCATGAGAAGGCAAGATTCTCTGGAAAAGACAATAATGCTGGGAAGGGTGGAAGGCAGCAGGAGAAGAGGAAGATCAAATATGAGATGGACTGACTCCCTAAAAGAGACCATGGGCTTGAGTCTGCAAGAGCTGAGCAGGGTAGATGAGGACAGGACAATTTGGAGAGAGCTCATTCATAGGGTCACCATGACTTGGAGGCAATTTGATGGCACATAACAACAAAACACTCCTTTTGTTTCCTTTAGTACACATTTCATGAGGGATGTTGTTAAAGTCCTCCACCCACCTAATTAAACCAGATTTATTCTGCCCAAAACTAGCAGCCAAAATGTTATGTGTGTTTTTGTTTCTATCAAATGTAGTATAACTTTGTATATTTATAAAATATAAAATATCAAAGAAATATTGCTTATTCTGCAGTTTGCCTGTGTCATCAAATAGTACAGAGAAATGAACAAGTAGGCATACATTAAAATGAATATCTAATCTTTAAGAGCATGTCTGAATTACTGCTCTGATGCATCAGAATATAAAGCTAGCTTTAATGTGCACTCTTGATCTCATGGTTTTTAACCAGGCAAATTTTCCACAAAATACTGATGGGAGTTACAAAGGACAAACTAAATTTGCAGGAAGTTGATAGTGAAATAGTGTACACGTTTGAACTTGTTCAAGGAAAGATGCAGTCTACAACCTTATGAAGGCAATGGTAGAATTTTCATTTACTGAAAATCTTTCAGTTGCTTAAAATTTCCAGTTATGTACTCTCTCTCTCTCTCTCTCTCTCTCTCTCTCTCTCTCTCTCTCTCTCTTCCCCCATACCTCCACACTGTCCAAGGTTTTATTATTCAATATCTGACAATGCAATGACATGAAAAAATGTAGTGGCAGGTACTGTAAGTGCAAGTTAAGCAATTCAAATGTTTAAAAGCAAGTAAGTTGTGTCAATCCACCAGTACAGAAAACCTGACTCTTCTGCACTGTACTGGTAGAAAGGAATTTAGTGCTCTAGTCTCCTACAGCAGTCTGTCCTCTAACAGCCAGAAGAAATATGAAAATATAAAAATTAAACAAGTATTCAGAATTGTGTTTGAAGGAGTTTAAAAATACTTTTCTTTAGATCAATCACATTTTTTAAAAAGAAAATAAAAGCTTTCAAATAAAGAAAGCTCACATGTATAGCATCAGTTTTATGGGGCTACAGGGACAAAGATGTGCAATCTTTAATCAGTACCACACTGACAGATGCTCAAGAACATAATCTGAAAGATATCTGCTTCATTTAATTATACATCCTCTCTTAATGTTACAGTGAAGTGCCTTTGGGAAGTTTAGCAGTAGGGTATAGCATAACCTCCATAAATCTAATTCCAATCACTAGCCCTAAGCAGACCCACTGAATCAACTGCTGAATGATAAGTCAGCTCTTATATATATAACCCATTGATTAAATGGGTCATCTCTAGTCGGCACTAGCTATTGGATTTAAGACATGCTCTTCTGTTTGGTCTCTGTACAATCTAACAATCTGTGCATATGGCTTCTAGTTATGGAAGTTCCATTTGGCTTGCTTTTACTCATAGTTATTGAAAGATGTGCTATGAATTTATCTAATCCTTTTGAGAAAGCTTCTCAAGTTCTGGGACAGGCCAGTTAGTCTGATGCCACCCACCATTCACATCCCATATAATCAACACATAAAAAACCCGGCCATCTCAAGTGGACTCATCAACTCAGCCTACGTGGACCCATGATCTGAATGGGCATACAGACAACTCACCCTAGCCAGCAGGGCTATATCGCCAACTTGAGCCTTTGGAAAGCCAAAAACAGACTAATAGGAAGTAAATACCTGGAAAAGGTCACCCTAAGTCGGAAATACTGATACCACGTAAATATTAACGAACTCCACCAGAGCTAGTGTGGTTAGGGTTGCCCGATACACGGGTACTAAAAGGACATAGAAAGACAAAAAGGAGGACAAAGGAGGACATACTGAATGTTTCATTTGAATCATTCCAGATTAAACCCACAATCAATACAATTTTATTACAACAGCTGCCAATAAATGTCTCTTAGTGAACTGACCAAGAAACAGTCATGTTAAAAATTAAAAATAAATTCAATGGAGGCTTTTTTTTTTCAAAATACCGGGGATGGGCGGGCAGGTGGGTGTGGGGAAAGCCACCTCTCCCCCTCCCATCCAAAATGATAACATAAAATATACAAAAGCCTGACATTTTAAAGGTTTTTATCTTTGCCTGCCTGAGGGAGGACATTAGGTTAAAAAGGAGGACATGTCCTCCTTTTGCCTGACATCTGGCAACCCTAAGTGTGGTGTGTAGTGAATAAGGGTGACCGACTCAGCTGGCCTGGGTCTGAATCCCTGCTGGGCCATGGAAGCTCAGGTGGGGGAGAGGGGAGGCTTAAATCCTCCCCACACCCCTTAAGTGTCTCATGCACCTTCGGGTGACCGCAAGTGGGGTGTGTGACTTGATGGTGCTTAACAATAACCCCCATGGCGGTCCCTGACGATCATGTCCGCTCCGGGCTATCCCGACCCGGCAGCCTCCCTCAGTCTAAGAGCCTCCTCCGAAGCACAAAGATGTCCCTAACGCACCGAGGGCGTCCTTCGTCGAGAGCCTTCCGGGGCCCTGAGGCGAAGGCGCGGCGCTGCTCTCCACCGCCCCCAGCCCGCCTTCCCTGGGCTCCCTCCGCTCCGCCTGGGCGAGGGCCGGAGACGAGACCCGGTCGGGTCCCCACCCCACCCCATCCCACCCACCCTCGTCTCCGTCTCCCCTCTCGGCCAATGAACCAGCCCAGGCGGGCAGGGAAGGGGGAAGAAACGGGCGGTCCAGGCCAGGCCACGTTAGAAGAAGGGGCGGGGGCGGCGGCGGAGTAAAAAGAGGAGGCGACGGCTCGTAGTTTCCCCGGCCGAGGCTTCCCGGCGAGAGAGGAGCGCGGTGTGGTGTGGAAGCCGACGGGGGATCAGCCATGTGCGGTGAGTTAGCCCTGCACAACGTGGGCATCTTTTCGGAGGTGGGGGCGGTCAGTGGGGACAATGCCTACGTTTAAGCCGTTTTTGAGAGACTAGAAGGCGTTCCGCCTGTAATTTGGGGGGACTCTTGTGAAGATTGTGTGTGTGTGTGGGGGGGGGAGGAACAATAGTCCTTATTTCCAAATCTGTCAGAAAGGTAAACGTAAGCGAGCTCTTGGCAGCAGGAGGCGGGGGGGGGGAATTCTTGTTTCCTTCGCCGTTCCAGTTTTTCTGCCCTTTTTCTCTCCCGGTCCTTTTGACTGCGCTGCCCCCCCCTCCTTTCGCCGGGAAGCAGCCATTGAGCTATCCGACGGCCACAACAAAGCCGCTCCCTCGCTTCTCTCATCGGGGACGGTGGTGGTTGGTGGTGTCCTTATTTATGGGCCACTTTTGTGACCCGTGGTATAACAGCAAAGCCCAGCTGTTCCGTCTCTTTATGCTGCGGGGATCAGTGCATCTCCTGAAGGGGTACACATCTCGAGAGCAGAAAACCCGAAGCAGCGAGTTTATCTTATCGGACCATAGCCCGGCTTCGCATGCCTCTCCAAGGGTAATAAGGAATCTAAGAAAACCAAGTATTTGCCCGTGCTTAGTTTCCTAAATCGGTTAATGTACACAAGTGAACATATTTGTCTATCGTTCTCCCCCCTCTCTGTATTAAGTCTCCTTAATGTGGAAAAGAAAAAACTGATCAAGTGTCTTTCTCCTTCAAATTTCCCTCCTACTCCAAAGTCCATTTTGGATTACCTCTTCTACCTCTTAATACATTTTGATAGGTTTTGTTCAATGAAACATGACTGCTGATTCCAAGCCCGTGGTGTACTTTTCCTCGTCTTTGGAATAACCTCCCTATAGAGATTCCTATGGCCCCCTCGCTGGGTATTTTTAAAAGTCAATTGAAAACCTGGCTGTTAGGCGGGCCTTCCCTCCAAGCACTACTTGATTTATTTATTTTTCTCTTTCTTTTCTATCTTGAATGATTGTTTATTTTTGTTGTAAAGCACTGTTACTTTTAAATTGTTTTGTTTACTTGCTGTCAGCAGCCCAGAGTAGTCTATGTTGTTATAACTTAAATAAATAAATAAATAAATAAATAAATAAATAAATAAATAAATAAATAAATAAAGGTGAGTAAAATCAGGAAGATGCTCCATGAATTGGGTAGCAATCACTAGGAAATCTGCTCATTGAGATACACATTGCACACAACTAGCTGCTTTCTCTTCCTGGATTGCACCATGTTCATGGCAAATGAGCCATGTGACTTGTGGAACATTTGTTTCGGGTAGATTTGCAGACGAGTGTGATGTTAAATGTCATTATAATTGTAGAGAACAGCAATAGCTTTTTTCAAATATTAAAACTATTTGGTGTGTATGTCCACATTATTTATTTATTTATTTATTTAATTTATATACCACCACCTGGCCCGAGGCCACGTTGGGTGGCTTACAACTACAAAAACAGTCACCAGACAATCTTACATTAAATTGACATCAAATTTCAAAATACTATAAAAGCAAACAGACCTATTCTAACATTATAAAATAAAATTCAGTAAGACATTTAATAAAATGTTTGAAATGGCAGTAATCAAATAGTTTAACGGCTGCTAGGTTCCCTGTGTTATGTTGATGGAACAGTCAGAAGACCTGTCTAAATAACCAGGTTTCTTAAACGTCACCAGCAGAAGGGGCCAGGTGAATAGTATCTGGCAGAAGTTGATTCCAGAAATGAGGAGTGACCGCTGAGAAGGCCTGGTTCCTAGTTTTCTCTCCCTCCGAGCCTTTCTCAGGGTCATCATCCTCAGCTACCTGGCGTGGGATGCACAAGTTAGGACATAAGGCAAGTCTCAATAGTGTGGATATTTTGTTTTATTTTTTATCTAATATTCTCTCTTCTTTGCCCATAATGACACACCAGGCAGCAAACAATGATAAAACGCAAATAAAATGGAAGCAGTTAAAAACTTGGCTATTTAGGCAGGCATTCCCTCCAGTCAGCTAAGTCTTTTTATTTCTTCTTTCCTTATCCTACCCCATCTTGGTAATTCTTTCTTAAATTAATTGTCTTAATTAATATAGCAATTGCATTTTTTATAATTATATATATTTTATATTGATTTATTTTATGTTGTAAGCTGCCCCAAGTAGACATGGTCTAGAGGGGCGGGGTATAAATTTAATAAATAAATAAATAAATAAATAAATAAATAAATAAATAAGCACAGTTAAAAGGTAATATGTAAAAACCAGAGTTAAAACATAATGGCCAAAATTCTCTTGCGTACTTACACGATGGTGTAACCTTTGGAGGGGAATTGTCACAAGTTACGAAACCACCATAGACATTATTGGTGTGCACTGACTCGCACAACTCAGTGTGCAACAGGTAATGTCTGGTGATTTCTTCACTTGGGAGAACTCTTACATTATTTGAATCTGATGTATCTGATAGCTAGATAAGAGGATTTGGGCCAGTGCATAAAAACATAATAAACAAAAAAGGCTAACAAAAAGAAATAACATCACCCAACCAGCTAAAACCCATTAAAGGCAGCCTGATTTAAATGCCAAGGGTCTGTCTGAAAAGAATCTTTAGCTGTCTTCTTCACACAGGAACACTAGTCATTTGTTTGTTTCAGGGAGCACAGATCCTGCTGCTGTGATGGCTCTTTGATTAAAAAAAATCTAAAATAATGAAATTAAATTCAGTGAAGTAAAAGGGATTGTTTGACAGTGACTGAGTATGGACTATATGCTTGAAAATAAAAATGAATTGGAGAGCAGAATTTGGAACGGACAGTGATCCATTATTGTTAGCCGCCCAGAGTGGGCGGGGTATAAATAAAATAAATAAATCCCAAAGCTGGATGTATGCAGCCTTCAAATTTGTATACTCATAGTCAATGCAGATTCAAAGTTCTAATGTTTAGTCTGTATTTTGTCCATTGGTTGATTCAAACAACCAGCCTTCATCTGTAGTGGCTTTCCAATACAGTCTGAAATCCTAATTTTTCAAGATGTGAAAGTCACTGATAAAGGATGTTGCCTTTAGAGGACAATATCTATGCACAGAGACTGATGGAAAATTCTGAGGAAGGGGACAAGATTATCATCCTTCCTCTGCTCCCATGTTTACTACACACAGAAACAGAACCTCTACATAGGGCTCGTGTTACTACTGGTTACCAGTTCAAGATTACATAAACAAATACTGTATACTGAAAATTGTATTACCTTAAGTGGCACATCTCTGTTTTCACTAGGCAATAAGGATGTTCCACTGTTCATTGAAGTGCTGATTGAGGATGTATGTGTTACATAACAGCACTGATGTTACCTGTCTGTCATGGGTTTGGAGGGAAAGTTCCATCCTATGGGGAGTGGAAGGCGGGACATCAGGAGGAGGGGCTGTACTGTATAAATATGTGATGCCTGTGTGGTGAAGAGGAGATGCTGAGACAGACTGTGAGACACTGGGTTGGGACGAAGCAGCAGCTGGGGAAGAAGAAGCTGTTGTGGGAGTCTGGGTGTCTGACAGGGTACTACTGTGGGTCAGAGTACCACCCTGATAGGTTCAGGGGTCTGTGGGTTAGCCAGAACTGATGGGTTCAGGGTCTGTGCTTTAAGTTAAAGGTTCTAGGTGAACCAAACTGTATGCTTGTGTGTGTGAGAATAAGCCACGTTACTTTATTTTATTCACCTGATTGTTTTATTTACCCTGTTTGTATTTAAAATAAACCTTATTCTTTTGTTGTTTAAAAATCCATCCCTGGTCTGTGTGACTTATTATAGGGAATGGTTGGTGGCAGCTTAGTAACTGTGTGATAGATCCCAGTAGGTCTGGGTTTGTCACATTGATTGGTGTCCAGCGTGTGGGATACGACTGGTCCAGTTGTCCAGCGGTCCAGCAAAGCCTTGGCAAGTGTGCCCAGAGCAAGGGGGGTCTAGTCAGGGACAGTCTGAGGCGCGTAGGTAATCTTCTAGGTGTACCTCACGGGGAGGTGCACTAGTAGAAGAACGTGCCAACTGGGGAGACTTAGATTAAGGTGCTCTGAGGCAGCCTGATTTTGGCGGGAAAACGCTGAGGCAAAACTGCGTAGCAACAGTGAGCTAGCTTGCCAGCTGAGAGGCCCAGCAGAGGGGGGTAGGCTCTGACTCGATACTGTTGCAAAGTTAGTGCTGAAGAACAGCAATCTCTAGGGAGAGCTGGTTCTGAGGCAAGAAGAAAAAAAAAAAAAAAAAAGTGGTCGTTTTATTCTGAGGCTTGACTTTTTAAAGCAGCCTGTTCTGAGGGGGGATTATGCCCTTGACTCGAAGCCAAGTAGCAGACATGAGTGAAGTGAAAGACCCCCAGATTGACCAAGGTTCTGAGGATGAATTTGGCTCAGTGCAGGGTGACAGCACAGGAGAGCAGAACCCAGAACTCAGAAAATTGCTCATAGTCCAACAGCATGAACTGAGGATGAGGCAGTTAGAAATAGAAATGGAGAACTCAAAGGGGGAGGACTCTATTGAGTTTAGCAAATGGGATCAACAACTAGATCCAACCTTGCAGCAGTGCTTTAAGATGGTTAGCAATTGTCCAGTAACCCCTGAGAACCGTGAGAGATATTATTGTGAAGAAGGCCTTTTATGTAGGGAGATCTTAATAAACTCCACGAAGGAAAAATTGCTTGTAGTTCCTTCTAAATATAGAAAGAAAGTAATGGAAAAATGTCACACAGACACCCTATCGGGACATTTAGGGATGGCAAAGACTAAGCAGAAAATATCCCAGAAGTACTACTGGCCAAAAATGGGAAAAGAAATAAAAGAATTTTGTCAAAGCTGCACCACTTGCCAAATGAAAATAAATAGTGAGGAAAAATCCAAGAGGGATGATGACTGGGATAGGTATATGGAAGAGATGAAAAATATTGACAATATATTTAAGCAAATGGAAAATAGACATATTGAACAACTGAAAGAGAAACAGAGGTCTGGGTTTACTCTATTAAGGCAAGTTTTTAAGGATGCATACGGCATAGATGAGTTTTCTGAGGGAAAAGATTTACAATCCAAAGTGGCAGTGGATATGGTTTATGAGTGTGAAAGAAAGATAAAGCCACAAACTATTCACCAGATAAGAAAGCCCTTAGGTGAGGGGAAATCTGTAGGTAAACCCAAAGAAACCTACAGCAAGGACTCTCAGGGACCAGGGAAAAGCCAGCAAGGGGGAGGGGCCCATGGTGAAGGGAAGCCCTCAGGCATGAAACCAAGCCCTCAGAATTTGGAGGGAAAACCCAAACAAGATGAGAGAGAATCAAAATACACCAGAAAATGTTATTTCTGTCAGGGAAAGGGTCATCTAATCTCAGAGTGTGAGAAATTAAAGCAGCTAAAAGGAATGGTGCCTCAGAATTCTAGTGGGACCAAGCCAAAAGCTGTGTTCTGTGTCCAGAAAGAGCAAAGCTCAGTGTCACTGAGGGAGCCTGTTGCCATGGCTACTCAGTCTGGAACAGCTACCTATGCTGATCAGGCTGAGGAAAATGGTCCTCTTCTGGAGGTAAAGCGCTGCTTGCTGATAAAAACAGATTCTCAGTTGTTTGAGACAGCCGGGGTGGACGTAGGAATACTTGACCGTCAGTATAGGGGGCTGCGGGACACTTGTTCCCAGGTAACCCTGTGCCATCCAGATATTATTCCTAGGGAGTTTATAATCCCAAATGAGAGCATGAAGGTGGCAGGGATTGAGGGGCAGGTAATCTCTCTGCCAGTAGCAGAGGTACCTGTCAACTTTCAAGGCTGGAGGGGAGATTGGCGGCTAGCGATTTCATCGACTCTGCCAGCAGCCGTGCTCGTGGGAAATGACCTGGCTGAACATGTGAAACGGGTGCTAGTGATTACACGCTCACAAGCCACCACAGGGACAGTTCAGGGGGGTAATGATGAGCCAGAGGCGGAAGCAGAGGGGAGTTCAGAAGCTGTGGTGGAAACCTTAACCACAGACAGCAGATTTGGACAGGAGCAAAAGGCAGACGCCACTCTCCAAAAGTGTTTTGAACAGGTGACTGACGCCCAGCTAACACCTGAAACCCCAGTGAGATTTCTGGAGAAAAAGGGGATTTTATATAGAGAAACCCTGAGGAACATCTCAAAAGGGGGAGATGGGATCAGAAGTCAGCTGGTGGTACCTGAAAAGTATCGCCCCATGATCTTACAAAGGGGTCACTCTGACATGTTTGCTGCACACTTAGGGGTGAAAGGGCCCCTTGATTTGATCAAACAAAATTGGGAGCAGATCACCCAGGATGACCCACAAGACGTTGTGACTTACATAGACACCTTGATGAATGACCTAAGGAGAAATCTAGAGCTGGCAGCAGAAAACCTGCAAGCTCAGAAGGTCAGACAGAAAACATGGTATGACCACAAAGCTAGAGAGAGGCACTTTGACCCAGGGGAGGAAGTGCTTTGGCTTAGGCCCTGCAGAGAGAATAAACTGCAGCTCAAATGGGCAGGACCATATAGGGTCATTTCCAAGATGTCAGACCTGAACTACCTAATAGAGCAGGAGGAGAACCAAGCAAGGAGGGTGGTTCATGTGAATGCCCTAAAACCCTACTACAGAGGGGAACAGAGGGTTTTATTCGCGATAAAAGCAGCTGAGAGTGAGGAAGCTGAATTACCCTTCTGGGAGGGTAGAGGGGAAGTAAAATACACCCCAGAGGAGGTCAAGATCAGTCCTGCACTCACCCAAGACCAGCAGCAAGAACTAAAAACGCTGCTTAGTAAATATCAACAGGTGTTTTCCAACAAGCCGGGGATAGTGAAGGGAGTGATGCATCGGATCCACACAGGGGATGCACCCCCGCAGGCAGTATCCCCATACCGAGTAACGGGACCCTATAGGGACAAGGTGCGGAAGGAGCTGGACGAGATGCTGAGGGAGAACATAATCGTCCCCTCTTCTAGTCCTTGGTCCTCTCCGATAGTCCTTGTGGACAAGCCTGATGGGAGCATTAGGTTTTGTGTTGATTACAGGAAGTTAAACCGTGTAACCACTCCTGATGCCTACCCAATGCCCAGGCTAGACAACCTGATTGAAACCATAGGGGGTTGTCGGTTCATCTCATCATTGGACCTGGTAAAGGGATATTGGCAATTAAGAATTGATCCCAGGGATCAAGAAAAGACTGCCTTTTGCAGCCCTTTTGGTCTCTATGAGTTTCGAGTCCTGAGCTTTGGTCTCAGAAATGCACCAGCCACATTCCAAAGGCTGATGGACCAGACCTTGGTAGGGCTCAGTGACTTTACAGTGGCCTACATTGACGACATAGGGATCTTCAGTAATACCTGGGAAGATCACCTGATACACCTGGAGTTAGTGCTGCAGAGGTTAAGTGCAGCAGGGCTAACAGTAAAGGCCAGCAAGTGTCAGCTGGGTAGCCCAGAAATAAAATACTTGGGTCACATGGTAGGGGGAGGAATGATAAAACCCCTGAAGGCCAAAATAGAAGCTGTTCGTGATTGGCCTAGACCCAACACCAAGAAAAAAGGTCAAATCATTTCTTGGGTTGGTGGGCTACTACAGAAAGTTCATCCCGAGGTTTAGCGAGATTGCGGCTCCGCTGACCGATCTGACGAGGAAGAAGGCTGATGACCGCATCCCGTGGACCGGCGACTGTGAGGCGGCGTTCCAGAGGTTGAAGGAGGCGTTAATCAACTATCCTGTCCTGCGTGCTCCAGACTTCGACCGGGAGTTTATCATCTACACCGACGCGTCTAACAGCGGGGTAGGAGCAGTTCTGTGCCAAGAGGATGAGAATGGTGACCAGCATCCAGTGTCCTACCTGAAAAGGTGAGAGACATTTGGCAACCGTGGAGAAGGAGTGTTTGGCCATAGTCTACGCGATCCAGAAGGCCAAGCCTTACATCTGGGGAAGACATTTTGTTCTGTGTACTGACCATTCACCATTGCAATGGTTAAAGACAATGAAAACCCACAATAGCAAACTTATGAGGTGGGCTTTGAACTTACAGGACTATGACTTTGAAGTGAAGGTGGTCAGAGGGTCAGTGAACTGTGTTGCTGACGCCTTATCAAGAAGACCTGAAGACTGAAGACGGCGAAAGAACATGGACTATATGTATATAATGAAAACAAAAAGTTAAAATGTACCTGGTTTTGATTTTGGTTGGTATTAATAAAGGTAAATTGATGTACTGTATATGGTAAAATGTTTAAATGCATATTTGCTATGGTTAACTTGGAGTGTAAGTATATGTAAGTATTATCTGGTATGTATAAATGTTGTTGTGTATTTTATGCAGGTTGTTTTTTTGGTGAAAAGCACTTTTAGCTTTCCCCCTACAAAACAACTTTTAAAGAGGGGAGGTGTTACATAACAGCACTGATGTTACCTGTCTGTCATGGGTTTGGAGGGAAAGTTCCATCCTATGGGGAGTGGAAGGCGGGACATCAGGAGGAGGGGCTGTACTGTATAAATATGTGATGCCTGTGTGGTGAAGAGGAGATGCTGAGACAGACTGTGAGACACTGGGTTGGGACGAAGCAGCAGCTGGGGAAGAAGAAGCTGTTGTGGGAGTCTGGGTGTCTGACAGGGTACTACTGTGGGTCAGAGTACCACCCTGATAGGTTCAGGGGTCTGTGGGTTAGCCAGAACTGATGGGTTCAGGGTCTGTGCTTTAAGTTAAAGGTTCTAGGTGAACCAAACTGTATGCTTGTGTGTGTGAGAATAAGCCACGTTACTTTATTTTATTCACCTGATTGTTTTATTTACCCTGTTTGTATTTAAAATAAACCTTATTCTTTTGTTGTTTAAAAATCCATCCCTGGTCTGTGTGACTTATTATAGGGAATGGTTGGTGGCAGCTTAGTAACTGTGTGATAGATCCCAGTAGGTCTGGGTTTGTCACAGTATGAAGCAACAACAAAGTATGGTGTGCTTTCAGAACATTTTGCCTTCCTAACGTCACTGGTGCGGTAGCAACCAGACGGTTTTGGTGATATAAAAGCTCTTGTTCCAAAAATGCCAGTGGAAGTAGAAGAAGAAAACTTCTTGCTCTTGGCTGAAAAGCCTTAAAAAAAAAACAAAACCTGGCAAAACAGAAGTTTAATGGGAGACTTAAAAAAAATATAACCAGTTAAAGAATATGTAGAAGCATTATTTTAATGTTTTTGGTAGAGATTGGTAACTTTTTCTAGTTCTGAGAACACATCGCTGCGACCTGTTGATATCTGACAAAATTGTTCAACTCTTTTGGGAAAGTGCCTTAAAATAACACATAATTGCAGATGGTTAACATTAATTATAAATAGTAAATCAGGTCTATTGAACAACCAACTTGTGAATGTTTTATTCCATATATGGAAGAATTATGAAAGTATGAGGAAACAACTCAGTTCTTCTAACCATTAACATCATAATCATTACTATTATTAATATTCATGGGCTGAGCTCTGAGGACATTGGACTAAAACTCCCTGAAGTCTTAACTGCTAGTTGTGCTGACCAGGTTTTCTGGGAGTTGTAGTCCAAGAACATCTGGGGACCCAAGGTTGGGAACCATTGCTCTAGACTAGTAGTTCCCAACTTGGGGCTTCCAGATGTTGCACTCAATTCTCACCATCACCAGCCAACCTCACCAGTGGTCAGTGATTGTGGGAATTATTCCTCAACATCATCTGGGAATTTCAAGCCTACTGTACTATTCCCAGCACTGCTAGGCAAGTATACGTATGAAACTTACAAGGCAGGCGTGGAAACAACAATTCACGCCTTTGGGTTGACGTCCATCATGTGAAATACGGAGATATGCTGCTTCTTATTTTTGCTCGTTTCCCTTTTAAGTACCCTGGCAAATTACAGTTGAAATGGTTTCTTTAACTCTTTCAGGAATGTGTCTGAAAGTGACACATGTATGCACTGTCACCTTCACACATAGGTGATTAACCTTTCAGTGAGTAATGAATGATGTGTTGGAAATTGCAGATTAACTGCAAGGGAAAATGGGACTGCTGTTCTCAAAATTTCCTGCAGAAGGTAAACACCAGTATACTTGATTAGAACAAAAAAAGAAGCAAAGTGGAATGATAATCAAATATACTGTGTTCCCCCGAAAATAAAACAGGCTCTTATATTAATTT
The DNA here is from genome assembly GCF_051106095.1 of Pogona vitticeps. Taxonomy (NCBI): domain Eukaryota; kingdom Metazoa; phylum Chordata; class Lepidosauria; order Squamata; family Agamidae; genus Pogona; species Pogona vitticeps. Next base: position 97,074,533 of record NC_135784.1, read on the forward strand.
TTGCTCCAAAAATGCATTAGGGCTTATTTTCAGGGGATGTTTTATTTTTATGTACAACATTCTACATTTATTCAAATACAGTCATGTCATCTTCCGGTTGCTGCACAATGGTGGAGGGCAGGGTTTCACTTAACTGGGGCTTGTTTTTGGGGGTAGGGCTTATATTTCAGGCATCCCGAAAAATTATACAGTACCAGGGCTACTTTTCAGGTTAGGTCTTATTTTTGGGGAAACAGGGTAAGTATAGGCAGATGGGCCAGCATCAGTAGATTGCTTTTACCACAGAGGACAAGATGTAGGTAATGTATGTTCCAGGAGGAAGGGGAGTTTTTACACATTAAACAGTACATATTTTAAAAGTAGAGGTGGAGAGAGGAGCATTGCTGCAACACGTTATGTTCAAGGTATGAGACATCTCTATCTTGATTGTGGTAACAGAACTGCAGGCCTGATATTTTAGTGGAATTTCCCCACTGAAAACACTCAAAGACCTTATCAACCAGTTGTGTTAGTAAAAGAGGAAGCAAGAACTTCAAAGCCCTGATGAGACTCAAAGGAGCCATACAAAAAGGACTGGCATGTAGAAATTCTAGCTGACATGCTTGAACTTTAGTTTTTAAAGCTCCTTCTTTCACCCTTTGTGGACGGAGTCTTTTACAGTGGGGAATTAGTTTATGTAGTCATTCAAAAGCAACTTGATCCTTTTTGTTTTGATGAAACCAAGTAATTAAGTCAGCTATAAGTAGGAGTACTTAATATCTCTTATCTCTTGTGTGATAACAATATGCTGAATACCACATGGCTTTGAGAACTTAGCCCAGGAAATGGGATCTAAATGTAAGATACAAATAAATGAAGAAGATAATGAGGTCAAAAAAGAAATAGTCTCTTTAAGAAGAAATAGTTTACCGTAAGGCTAAAGACTATACATGATGGGGCCACAAAAGCTTACACCACAGTCAAATTGTTTGTCTTATACAGTACTGCTATACATGACTTTTCCTTGTGAGTTGCAGCCTTGACTGGCGTTTTCCAATATAGTACCCTCCAAATGTATTGGACTAAAACTCCTATCTTTCCTAGCAGCTATGGTGATGTTGGCTGGGGGTGCTGGAAATTGTATTCAACACACCTGAAGATTACCAAATTTGAGAACATTGGTCTGTGTATGAACCTGGGAGAGAAATCAATTTAAACATTTTCCCATTGATGTGATAATTAAAAAATAATATATTAGCAAAGGGGGGAACCCTTAAAACGTGCCTACCATTCTTTCTAAAACTTAAATGCAAAAATAAACTTCAATTTTAATTTGATTGATTCCACTTGCATGCTGCCTTTCCCCCAGGTGGTGAGACTCAAGGTGGCCCAGAGATCATTAAAACAACCACTGAATGATAAAACAATAACATATGCTTCCATTTTGGAAAAGAAAGATAGCTTGTTCATAATTTTGAGCATTTGTGATTGACATTACTGCAAAAGAAGAGAAGAGGCTAGATTTAATACCTCTCACAAAAGCCAAGTAACTGCTCACTAGTTATGAAGATCTCTTATCCACCCTTTTAAGTTCAGATTTTGGGCCAATTAGTGGTTTGATTTTACCACTGACAAATTCAAGATGATTTATTGTACAAAGCAGGACAATTCTGAACAGTTTCTGTGGTCCTCGCAGCATGTATACCTAGTTACAATAGACTGTTGAGGGAAATATATGAGGAAGGGAATGTTTTTATAAGAAGCATTACAGAATTTGGCCGCAGTGACCCAGAATTAAGAAAATTTAAGCCCCTTGAAATGTATTTATTTAAAATATTATTAACCTGCTTTTCTCCTTAAATGGAATATATACACTCAAAATTCCCAATAATCTTAACCCTCTGTTAGATTTTTGTCTTTGCGTGTTGAAGTGAGAAGTTAGTAAATGTGTTAGAAAGCACAATAGAATGCATATATTGAAAATAAGATTTCTTACTTTCTGTAAACATTCCTTGGCAGCTCCAAGTGCTATCAATTTCACTGAAAAGTTTCCAGTGGCTTCTGAGTTCCTGCTCTGCATAAACAGGAGCTGTGCTAGAGTTCAGTGTAAACAAGGAACCTTTAGCAATCATAGCACACTGCCTGCATTGTGGGCAGATTCCACAAAGAGACATTTCCTGGAGTGGCATAGGCATAAAACACTATGCCTTTAACACAGGAATGTGACAGTTCTTGCAATAAATATTTAGTAAATCATTGATTCAGAAAGTAGGGGGAAAGCATGCTTTCTAAAATCAAGGATGGGTAGAAATATTTCAGATACACTCTTGTAGAAGAGAAGCAAGAAACGTGAGCTGAGTGCATGGAAAGATAGTAACAGTCATAAATTTTTGGGGATTTTCTTGGTTCCCCCTCCCCTACTGCTTGCAGAAATAAATTATATCTGGCCAGTTTTATCAGAAACAAACAATAACATGTATTGAATACCTGTGAAGATGTTTCTAATGCAGGTCTGTTGCCAAAAATCTGTATGTTTCTGTATCTACTTACTTTGAGGCAGGTGGGGAAATATAGACTAATTTGTTTCCCAAAATGTTCACCCTTATAGTGCTGGATAATATTTATTTTGTCACCTTATATGTTATATTTTAATTACTGTAAATAGTATCCTTTAGCTGGCCATACGAACAGCAGGATTTATTAATATCAATGTTGTGATGACTGTTTTTAATATAGTGTATTATTATAATATTGCCTCTTTTTAATGTTTTTAAAGTTTTAATGTTGTTGTATACCACTCGGAGACCATTGGTAATGGTACGGCTAATTTTTGTGTGTGTAAATAAATAAATAAAATACCCAACCCGAACTTGTCGTAACTGCTAAAAATGAGAAACCATCTATCATTCATATATCATTCAAGTCCATGTTGGGTACTGTATTTTGTCTCGTCAAATGATTTGGTAAAATAAGTGTCAGATGATCACATTTTTGAACATTTACATTTTAGAGAGAGAGAGAGAGAGAGAGAGACTGTATTCAGCAGGTTTGAGATTTATACTAATTACACAAACAGTTTATATTCATTTAACAATAAAACTATAGAATTATCAAATGGCAGAAATTAAAAGTCAACTTCTCATCTGGCATTCTTGGCTTCATAGAACAGAGAACTGCTGGATAGCTCAGTAGTTTAGTTATTTTGCTCTGGTGCCAGCATTTGGGGGTTTGATCTCTCACTGTGCCCTCTTGACAAGGGCTAAACTCGGTGATCCATAGGTCCCTTCCAGCTCTGCAGTTCTAAAATTATTATTTTTATTATTTGATGATGATCAAATAACATATGGTCAGTTGGCAATATTTAATAGGTCAGTTGGTAAGCATGTCGACTAGAGGACAATCTTTGGCTTAAGTGATATCTGGAGCTGGGGCTGGCATTGATCAGAACTGGCATTACACTTTCTGAATTATTGAATTGATGCTGCTTTAAAGATAGATACTTACCGGGTAGATAAGGAATTTCCATTGGATTTAGTATAGTGAAATAAAAAGCACCTTCTGTGGTATTAAGACTGAATTTAACAGGAATTACTGAAAAATCTTGTACAGTACTGCTTTTGTCTTCATAGAATGTATCATTTATTTCTGAATATATCATACAGAAATATTCAAGTACTGGCATTTCACTCTTTGTTTCCCTACTGCCTGTCCCACAGGAATCTTTGCTTATTTGAACTACAGAGTGCCCCGGACCAGAAAGGAAATATTTGAAACTCTCATAAAAGGACTACAAAGATTAGAATACAGGGGATATGACTCTGCAGGTATGTGCACTTCTTGTTGTGGTCCCTAATCCCCCCCCCCCAGTTACATCAGTACCTTGTTACTTTTTCCAACCAAGTGGTTCAGTAGCCTTATGGGGGCAGAACTAGCTTTCCCCAAAGTTTTGTCCTCCAGATGTGCTTGATTACAACTCCATTTTACCCAGCCAGTTGAATACTATGTTCAGTGGGACTAAACAGTAAGTTGTGGTCTATCTTTCAGGTGTTGCAGTCGATGGGAATAATATTGAAGATAAAGAAAGGAACATTAAGTTAGTAAAGAAAAGAGGGAAAGTAAAGGCTCTTGATGAGGAGTTGCAAAGTAAGTATAAAAATACTTTGGTATATTTATGGCTAAAGTGGTATGCAGATACTAGTTAAACCCTAATGAGAGTGCAAAGAAAGGTGACCGTAGACTTCAAAAAAAGTTCCTTGTCCTGTTTGCCTGCCCTGTCTTCAAACCTTTTCTGAATACACCAGTCCAATAACCATCTTTACTGAAAACATAGAGACCTGTGTTGCAGCTACTAGAGGTGATATATGTGCTGCAGCTTGTAAAATTATTGGGGCAGTTCATTTCCTTGTGTACCCGCTCTTAGCAATCCTTGTTTTTTCAGATCTGTACTGTAAGCCATTTCTCTCCTATTGAAATGTTTTAGGAATGGAAGGAATATTGTCTTGCAGGAGGTAGAGGGATATAGAATTGGGTGGGGGCAGACCACAGTCCTTTCCGCGGGCACACTTAGGTGTGACCAAGTTTCTGATCAGAAACTAGTGTTAAAGGTAAAGTAAATCTTTCATTGCACTCATGTAACAATTCAACAGGAAAGCAATTAAAAGAGGCTTCTGTATATGTACAATGTAGATAGAAAGAACTGTGAGTAGACAGTTTGGAACACAGCTTTCCAGGAATCCTAATGAATTCCAGAATATAATTCTGAAGGCTATACTGTGGTGCATCAGCATCTTTTCCAGGGATGTTAGGAAGGTGTGAAAGCACGAGGAGAAGGGGATGACAGAGGATGAGATGGTTGGACAGTGTCATTGAAGTGACTAACATGAATTCGACCCAACTCCGGGAGGCATTGGAAGATAGGCGGGCCTGGCGTGCTCTGGTCCATGGGGTTACAAAGAGTCAGACATGACTAAACAACATACTGTGGTGCTGACAAACTGCTGTGAGAATCCAGCCTTCACTGACAGCTGTGCTGTGAGCCTTCACTTTGGAAGAAGTGGGACTTTGGTGGCCTGAATGAAGTGTCCAGGAGTGGGAAGAGGGTTGACAAATCTAAGTCCTGAGCTCCTTAACTTAACAGTAATTTCAGCAAGGACGTGAACGACAGCCAAAAACTGTTCTATGGCATGATAGGCACTGGAATTATATAGTGTCTTACAACAAGATAAAAAGAGTGAACTGGCTTGATCATAATTAATCTTAATAGTGTAACACTTCAGGGAATGTGACTCTTTGGCCGGGTGTATTTATACCTAATTCTAGATTGATGGGTCTCATTTCATTTCCCATTATAAGGGTGGCTAACAAGGTTATAGGGCTAAATGCTAGCTCATGTGGGTTTTTTGTTTTGTTTCGTTTTGCTAAATCCAGGTGGAATTACAGGATCTCTATATTTGTATTTCTAGGTATCAGTAGGATGTCACAAACTACTGAGGATATCTCTTAAGTTCTTTTGTCTTGCAGCTTACCAATACCAGTTATTGCCGATTTGCTATCTAAAGTCCAGAAACCTTCTTTCCAGGTTGTGGAGGATATTGAATTTTTTAAATAGTAGATGCATGGTATTTTATATCTGGGAAAACATTATTAAAATTTTCCATTAATTAGCATTTCCATTGCTATAGTGCTTTCTTGATGGAATATGATTACTTCTTGATGGAATATGATTACGTGGGTGTTTGAAACATCATCACAGCACTTGTCGGCTGTTGTTGTTGTTGTCCAAACTGTAACAAAGATAATGTGATCAGTCCAAAAGACTGCCAAACAGATTGGATGGACAAGTTGTCTACATTTAAAAATCTATATACATAGGAAGTTGAAACTTTGTTGATTAATTAAGACTGAATCATCATGATTATTTGACTAGAATTTGTTTATATGCATATTTTTTTTCACCTACGCAGAACAAGATGGTTTAGACCTAAAGGCAGATTTTGAGACTCATTTTGGCATTGCTCACACCCGCTGGGCAACCCACGGAGCACCAAATGCAGTGAACAGTCATCCTCAACGGTCCGATAAAACTAATGGTATGTCTGTTTTTTTAAAAAAATAATATTCCCAAACAAACCAGTAAAAAATAAAAATGGGAGTTGTGTTTGAATGGAAATTCCCCCAGATAACTTTTGAAACCAGTCAACTACTTGTGTTTGAGAACATTCGTGAGCAAGATTTTTTTAAAAAAAGCCAACACATACGAATTGTGAGGATTTAGCAAGCTGTTATTTCAAAATTTAGTGTACTTGATAGTAAGAAATCTGAAGGTAATGATTCCAGAGTGGTCTTGCTTAATAGGCTTCCAGTCACAAATTTATTCAGATCAAAAATTTCAAAAAGGTTCTAATACTCTGTATTTTATAACCGAACATTGAGTGGTAAGAATCTATATGACTAGACCTGGCAAGAGTTGTATGGCTCAAAATTTAAATCTAAAACAGCAAAAAGATTGTTTTTCAAACATGTAAAATAACTGGAGCAGCATTTGTAGACCTTACAGCAACATGTGATACTGCCCACCATCAATTGCTGCTCAAAAGCCTCTTATCTCCTTAATAAATGTCATGGACTAACATAAATGGTTGCTATTCTTCTTCAAAACTGAAGATTCTTTGTTGAATTCCAGACAGGGTAGTGTCCTGGTACCATTACTTTTTAACATTTAAACAAATGATCAATCAACATTCCTATCGTTTAGGAGTTCCATCTATTATTATTTATTTATTTATTTATTGGACTTATATACCGCCCCATAGTGCTACAAGCACTCTCCGGGCAGTTTACAATTTTTAATTATACAGGCTACACATTGCCCCCCCCAGCAAGCTGGGTACTCATTTTACCGACCTCGGAAGCATGGAAGGCTGAGTCAACCTTGAGCCGGCTACCTGGGATTTGAACCCCAGGTCGTGAGCACAGTTTTAGCTGCAGTACAGCGTTTTAACCACTGCGCCACGAGGCTCATCTATGCTGATGATCTTGCCTTGACAGTCTAGGAGTAAACTTTTGAAACCACTGAGAACTAGCTAACCTCTGCATTCGAAGATCTTTTGTATTATAAAAACAACCAGATGAAACCAAACCCTTTAAAACACATTTCTGTGCCTTTCACTTAACAAACAGAGAAACAGAAGGAGTCTCTGAGTTAGCTAGGGAGACAAGATTTTGGAACATTACCCCAAAGTATTTGGGTGTCATTATGGATTGAGCCCTATAAAAAATTGTCTAAACACCAAACAGAAAGCGGCCGCCAGAAATAATATACTTAGGAAACCGGCTGGGTCATACTGGGGTGCATGCCCACAAACAAGAACAGCAGCTTTGTCCCTGTGCTACTCCAAAGCAGAGGAACTAGTGCCGTATGGTAGAATTAAGCACATGCCAAACAAGTGGATGTAGCTCTTAATGAATCATGCAGGATTCTTACTGGCTACCTGCCTGTTGAAAAAGTCTATTATTTGGCTGGCATTGCCCCTCCAGAAGTACATCAATTGGTACTAGCAAATAATGAACTATATAAGGTAATACGGCACCAAATCTATCCACAACATGGATACCAGCTCCCTTGATGACGGCTGAAATAAAAGATGTTTTTGGACACATCTCAAGATAAATATTAAACCAGAGCGGCTAGGCTAAACATATGGAAAATAAAAACAACACACCTTGCCAAATGGATGAATGCTGAAGAGTGTCTTCCACCAGGACAAGACTTGAGCTGGATCATCGGGAAGTCACTTAATAGACTTTAAAATGAAGTTGGAAGATTGAAGAATAAACAAATAAAATGGGGCTACTTCACTACAGGACAAATTTTCTGTGACTGTCGAGAAATTCAGTCAGTACAAGCACTTGTGTGCATGCAGTTTATGTCCCACCACATGTACAAAAGAAGTTCTCAAATGCTTGAGATTACACTATTGAAATAGCCTGCTGGTGGTCAAAAATAGTCTAATTATCATAATATTTTAATCTTTTTAATTTTACCTATAATTCATATATGTCCATTATTTTAAATTTTGCACTACTTTGATACAAATAAAGAAAGAAACATGTGACATAGTTCCTAAAACAATAAAACAAAGGGGGAAAAACACTTCATACTAAAATTGGTATTTTAAAAATGTATAGCTTTCAACTACCCCCCAAATTAAAAATTTAAGACTTGCTCTTATGCCCCTTTTTGTTTTTGTTTTCTTATTGGTTCCTTTCAGAATTTGTTGTTATTCATAATGGAATCATAACAAACTACAAAGACCTCAGAAAGTTTCTGGTAAGTTGCTAATAACAGAATGATTTAAAACTATTACCTTGCCATTGCAGCTCTGTGTAATGCTTGGTATTCACACCTAGAGCTCTTTGTGAGAGTCTTTCTGTGACTTCCATTTCCCTCAACAGCATATAATAGAAATTAGCTTCAGACCCAACAGGTCTACATATAGTCAATGCCTGTCTCTTGCTCCTAGATAGGAATATGTATTGAGTGGAAGCATTTTGAATAGCTGATTAGGGGGTAATATAGTGCAGTTCCTGGCAGGAATTAGGAATTAGCCACATGACTGAATTGTTGCAAGGCACTTTTAATTTCATGCCGTTGAAATCGTAGAGTTAAATAAGGTATTTATACATAGCTTGATTATGATAGGTGGTAGGACAGTTGATAAGGGATGAGCAGCCTGTGGCCAAGGTGTGGATTCCCCGTCCAACCCTATGTGGGTTCTCCATCCATTCAAAAGACATTTAATGGTATATAAACTTTATAAATATGTGTAGAATTGATCCATAGTTTTGAGGTATGAGAGATGTTTTCATGGAGTTGAATGGTAACCCTAGTACTTACTGCTGTAGATATGAACATAATAGATCTGTGCTTTCCTTCACAGGAAAATCTATGAATTTGTAAGAATGGTATCTGTCCCTACTTTGCTTTGACCCTACTTACTATATCCTTGGCCCCACCCCTACCCCGTGCTGTTAGCCCCACTCACTATGTGTAATTTGGCCCTTAGGCCATTAAAAGTTCCTCACATCTGTAGTAGATTCCATTTAATCATGTTATACACAAATTAAAAGTCTGAGGGGAAAAAACTTTAATCTAACATTTTGTTTAAAATATTCCAGGAGACCAAAGGATATGTATTTGAATCAGAAACAGACACTGAAACTATTCCAAAGTTAATCAAGTATGTGTATGATAACAGAGATACTGAAGACATGAGTTTTTCTGCCTTGGTTGAGAGAGTTATTCAGCAGCTGGTGGGTGAGATATTTGATCTTTTTATTTCCTAGAACTGAAGATGTTTGAGACAATTTTTATGTTAGAAGTTGAAATTAATCTCTTTAGTTTTGTTTGGCTTCCTTATAAAGTAATGACTTTTCAATGTTTAGTTATATTTTGTCTTTTTTTTTAAAAAAAGGAAAGCAAAATATTGTTACTTGCCATGTGTCTGCAGGTTAAAGATGAAATATAAACCCATACATTAAACAGCAACATTTCTAGAAGCATTTATTGTTTTTGCCTTCAGAACAGAATGCAGGCTTTCTGTTTGCAATTGTTCCTCTTCCTCCACCAGAGTTCACAAAGGAGAAGTACAATAAGATTGCCATATCTGCAGAATCAGTACCCGCGGTTTCATTCATCAACTGTTTGAAAATATTACATTTAACATTCCCCCCCCCCCCGAAATACACATTTCCAATGTATATTACCGGAACTAGCCTCTAGAGGGAGGCTGACAGACTATGCTCTATACAGTGGGGTCTCGACTTACGAACGACCCTACTTGCGAACAATTCAACTTACGAACCCGCCCTATAGGGGATATAAGGACTCGACATACGAACCCTTGAGTTACGAACAGGGGAAAAAGTGCCCCCTCCCTCCCCTTAGAGGCTTCTGGAGGGGAAAAAAGGGTCAGAAACTTAAAAATAAATAAAAGAAAGTCTATTACCAGGCCTTGGTAGCCCCCGAACTGCAGGAAAAAGAACACCAAACAGCTAAAAGCCGACCCCCAGCAGGGAGCCTGGCAGCCATTTTGTGCTCTTCTCAGCTCCTGCCCCCTCCTTTCTCCGCCTAACAGCTGATCGGCTGGCTCTGAAGAGGCTTCCAGAGGCTTGCTCAGCACCTAAAAAGGCTGAGGTGTGAGTTCCAGACTCCTGCCTGTGTGTCTTTGTGCTGAAAAAATCAGCACAACATGCTTTAAAACATGCTTTAAAATTGGCTTCGTTGAAAAAAAAGATTTCAGAAGTGCTTTGCAAACTGTTCCCTGCCTCCCCCCTCCTTTCCTGAACTTTTATTGACCTAAGGAAAAAAAGAAAAATATCCCCTTCTAGTAGTAGAAGGTGGAATAGCAGCTTCCCATTAGTTTCTATGGACGGAAAAGAGCCGATACGGATTAAATGGTTTTCAATGCATTCCTATGGGAAATGCAGATTCGACCTACAAACTTTTCGACCTACAAACCACCTTCCAATACGGATTACGTTTGTAAGTCGAGACCCCACTGTACCAGGCTTGTCCAACCTGCAGCCCAAGGGCCGCATGCGGCCCAGGTTGGTTCATAATGCGCCCCAGTGCAATTTTTTATTTTAAAAGAAATTCCAAAGTTTCAAGTTACACTGCTGGCGCTTGTGGCCGGAATGCAGCTGGGGCACGTCACAACGGTAGGGGGAGAGAGGGAAGGAAGGAAGGAGCGGGAGGGGAGGGGAGAGGTGGGCTGTGTGACTGCATTGTGCCGTCCCGTCAATAGGTGGACCCCTCCCGGCCCCATAAAGCCACCGGAGTTGAAACTGGCAGCCTCTGCTGTCTGAGATCGCAGCTGCCTGTAAGGGTGCTTGGAGCGGGGCTGCGGAGGATGGCTAGGGCTGCCCCCCCCATGTGGCCCAAACCAAATTTATGTGTGGCCCAAACCAAATTTTCATCTTCTAATGTGGCCCAGGGAAGGTGAAAGGTTGGACACCCCTGCCTATACTGTATAGGATTTGCATATCCACAATTTTTGTCATCTGTGGGGGGGGGGGCTTAGAACCATTTCCCAAGATACTGCAGTCCTACTGTACTTACACTGAATTAAAATAGACTACACAGGTGCCTAAACATCCTTGATCATATGGGCGACTGCTCCATACAATCCACTGTGAGGAGTTCATGATGAGTGATCACCAATTTGCATGACTTCAAAAGAGGAGTATGGAAATCCATGAAGGTTAAGATGATAAATGGCTACTCATTATGATGGCTATTCAATGATATCTGTATATTGTCATCATATACAAAAACATCTTCCTGTAGCAGGAAGGTGCTTTTGCATTCATTTCCTACTGTGAGCTTCTCATAGGCATCTTGTTAGCCTCTGTGAGAACAGAAAGCAGGACTTGATACGATTTGAGTGTGATCCAGCCTAGTTTCTATGTTCATAGGCCTTGCAGCTGGATGTACAGTACTGTAAAATCACACTTCAGCTCAGGATAATATCTATATAGTCAGAGTGACAGAGGTCAGTGACGATTGGTCCTATGTATATGTGAATGGTATTACTGATCTAGCAAGTGGAATGCTTTTTTGGGTTGTTGTGTCGTGTCCCTTTGAGGCTGGTTCTTTCTTGATACAAAACGGCAATGGAGAAAACTATTGCTAAGGCATAAATGTACTCATTCTTTAATTACTGCCCTCATGTACCAATTAATGCATTTTTTTCTCCTCCCAGGAAGGGGCTTTTGCATTGGTTTTCAAAAGTGTTCATTATCCAGGGGAAGCTGTTGCTACCAGGTTAGTAAAAAGATTTTGCACACCACAATATAGCACCACACAAGAGAATATATTCTTCATAAATGCTACGTAACTAATTTGTTTGTTGTTCCTTCATCTGGCAGGAGGGGGAGTCCTCTGCTCATTGGAGTTCGTAGTGAATCAAAGTTATCCACTGAAGAAATTCCTATTTTGTACAGAACATGTAAGTTGTGAAGCATTATAGACATCATCAACATGTTATGTTTTTTTAGGGAACAGATAGTAAAATCAAATAGTTAATGTGCAGGTTTTTTAAACTCAAAAATATGCAACTGGAAGCCTCAGCAGGGATGGCAATCCTTTGCCACTCTAGATGTTTTGGACTACAATTCCCCCAATCGTTTATCATTACAGACTGGAGATTCTGGGAATTGTAGTGTAAAACATCTGGCATGCCAAACGTTCAGCACCCCTGTGCCTTCAGATGCATAGATAGTTAGCTATTTTTATCTCTAGCTGCTCAAAATGCTTCCTAATTTGTAGGAATGACAACTGGCTCAATATACAATTGTGCTTTCTTTTTTTAAAATAATCTGATGATTGTGTGAAGTTGATCCATAGCACAAGGAGTCAAAATATAATTATGCATTGCAGGTGGGATTTAACCTGAAATTCTGATGAATAACGGGTGCGTTTAAGCTTAAATTAGGCCTGGGCTTAGCTTTCTCCCACTAAAATTAATATAGAAGCATTTAACTTTGGCCATCTTTTTTCTGATTGGGCTAACAGCCATAGTTCCTTTGTTCATTCATGTTTATGCCATCTTGTCTTTCAGCTTGATCTAGATAGTTATTAAGTCTCACAACTGTATGTATTATTTTGTTAGGTAACATTGAAAATGTAAAGAATATGTGCAAAACGCGAATGAAGAGACTGGACAGTTCCACCTGCCTTCATGCTGTTGGAGATAAAGCAGTTGAATTTTTCTTTGCTTCAGATGCAAGGTAATTAAAAAGATGTGTGTTGGTGTTTTGATTCTTAAGATGAGCTTAGTAATTCAATGGGGAAATGTAGTTCATTTTGGACAGATGTGCTGCTAACAGTCAGACTCTCTGAGTGGTCCAAACAGATATCACCTTTGATGTTAGATGCTCAATCGTGATGCATAAGGATGTGTCTAATATACATGTCTTATGTAGTCATGCAGGATGTGGGGTGGAGAGAGAGAGAGAGGAAAGAAAGGGAACTGGATTTATGTTGCTTGCAGTGACTGGATGCATATGTGGTGTCCAAGACCTTTAGTATGCACCAAGAGCCTGCAACCTGCCATCCTCAAGCCGTAGTGCAATACTGGGTAGTACATAATCCTAGGTCCTGGTTATTTGTGGAACTTCCAAGTCAGGTGGAACAAAACCGTGTCGTGTTGAAAACTCATCTGTATTTGCTTTTTGGTTTATTTGCTTGCATTTCTCTGTAGTGCCATAATTGAACACACCAACAGAGTCATTTTTCTAGAAGACGATGACATTGCAGCCGTGGCTGAGGGGAAGCTTTCAATTCATAGGTTAGAACGCTCAGCCAGCGACGACCCCTCTCGAGCCATCCAGACCTTGCAAATGGAGCTGCAACAAATCATGAAAGGTGAGACAAGCTGAACAAACTAGGTGATAACACAGAAATTTTCTGTTTAAAACCATAGTCACAACAAACAATACGGGAACTGGGCAGTGACAAAGGAAACTGACTAGTCACTTCCAGTTTCTCAAAAGGACCTTTTTTGGCAAAATAAATCGACCCATCAGTGGGGAGAGTTGGCAAATCACACACCTCAGAGGCTACTGGCAAGTACTGTGTGCCATTTTGTATACTTGAAGACTAGCTTGAAGACATGGCTATACAGGCAGGCCTTCCTTACAGTCATTGCCTAGACTATCTCCCCCTTTCTTCTTTTTCGTTTCTCTCCTTCTTCCTCCTCTTCTTGCCCCCCCCCTTTCTTTTTTCCTTTCCCATTTTGGAGTAATCTTGATTTTATCTTAGTTTATTTTTATATTATATGTAAACCGCCCAGAGTAGACCCGTTCTAGATGGGCGGTATATAAATCAAATAAATAAACGGATTCTTTTTTCTTGGAGACCAGGGGACTCAGGTTGAGGATCCACAGTTGTGTGTGTTTGTGTGTGCTGGGAACTGTGTGCTCCTGGTGGACCACACTTGCCGAGCCCCCTGCCATACCTTTGTCCTACCTTTTACTAGTAACAATTTAACCTTCACAATTGGCATTCTGTCCCTATCTATTCTGCAAATATCATCCATGGTTAAAACAGCAATCATTATGAAATAATAAACCTACTATGAAACTAACTGATCATGTTCTATAAAAACAGGGAATTTCAGTGCTTTCATGCAGAAGGAGATATTTGAACAACCAGAATCTGTTTTCAATACCATGAGAGGAAGAGTGAACTTTGAGACCGACACAGGTAAACCTAGAGGAAATTTAAATTTCTTTTAACATCATGACTAATAGAAACCATAATTGACCTAAGAATACCTCATTTTTTTTCTCTTTTGCGGAAACTACAGTTCTTTTAGGTGGCTTGAAAGATCACTTGAAAGAAATTAGGAGATGCAGACGATTGATATTAATTGGTTGCGGAACCAGTTATCATGCTGCAGTGGCTGTAAGTTCATTATACAACCAAACATGAGAGTTTTTTAGAAAGATTCTTTAGGGTACTCTTGAAGTTTTTAAAGTCTTGCTACCATTCTGTTTTAACTGCTGAAGAAAAGCCTCATGCACATGCTTTAGAGATGATCTCTGTAGATCGACATCTCTAAAGTTGTACGGTATGTGCATCCATTAATCCCTTTTAAAATGTCTATTAATGTAACATCATTTTCACAGAACCAATTAAACATTTAATTTTGCTTTACTAATCCATTGATCTTACCTTATCTCAAGACTGAGACCAACTATGCTGTCTGTATATGGTTCTAGACTCGTCAAGTGTTAGAAGAATTGACTGAGCTGCCTGTGATGGTGGAGCTTGCCAGTGACTTTCTGGACCGGAATACTCCAGTATTTCGAGATGATGTGTGCTTTTTTATTAGCCAGTCAGGTGAGTTGTAATTTGCCTGATCTGTTGGTCTTCAACAAAGCTTCTGTTGGACATTTTTGATCCTGCAGACAACATTCTTTGTTTTTGTGATTGCTGATCTATAGTTTCAAATTGATGATTTTAACTGATAGTTTCTGTAGTTATTATTCTGAAGTACTCTTTTAACCATTATCATTGGAAAACAATTTGCAAATATTAAAAGTAAGCAAATCAGCAAAAAAACAAAATCAAGAATTGGTACTGCAGACCCTTACAGTGGTGCCTTGCATTATGATGTTAATTCATTCCAGTGAAATCGCTGTAGAACGAAAACATCGTAAAGCGATTTTAGAAAGCCCATAGAAACACATTAAAACCTGATTAATGCATTCCTATGGGCTTGAAACTCACCGTCCAGCGAAGATGCTCCATAGCGCAGCCATTTTCGTTGCCTGTGCAGCGAGGAATCCGTCCCAGAAAACAACGGGCGGCCATTTTTTAACCCGGCGGCCATTTTGAAACCGCCGATCAGCTGTGTGAAAATCGTCTTTTTGCAATGATCGGTTAGTGAAGCAGAGAACCGATCGTCGCAAAGCAAAAAAACCCCATAGGAAACATCGTTTTGTGATTGCTTTTGCGATCGCAAAACCTTTGTCGTTATGCGATTTTGTCGTAAAACGAAGTGCTCGTCTTGCGAGGCACCACTGTATTATTAACAAGTACCTTAAAATACGTTTGCATTTTTGTTGTTGTTTAGTCATTAAGTTGTGTCTGACTCTTCGTGACCCCATGAACCAGAGCATGCCAGGCCCCCCTATCTTCCATTGCTTCCCGGAGCTGGGCCAAATTCATGTTGGTCGCTTCAATGATACTGTCCAACCATCTCGTCCTCTGTCGTCCCCTTCTCCTCTTGCCTTCACACTTTCCCAACATCTGGGTCTTTTCCAGGCAGTCTTCTCTTCTCATGAGATGGCCAAAGTATTGGAGCCTCAGCTTCAGGATCTGTCCTTCCAGTGAGCACTCAAGGTTGATTTCCTTTAGAATGGATGGGTTTGTTCTATTTGCAGTCCAGGGGACTCTCAAGAGTCTTCTCCAGCACCACAATTCAAAAGCATCAATTCTTTGGCGGTCAGCTTTCTTTATGGTCCAGCTCTCACTTCCATACATCGCTACTGGAAAAACCATAGCTTTGACTATGCGGACCTTTGTCGGCAAGGTGATGTCTCTGCTTTTTAAGATGCTGTCAAGGTTTGTCATCACTTTCCTCCCCAGAAGCAGGAATCTTTTAATTTTGTGGCTGCTGTCACCATCTGCAGTGATCATGGAGCCCAAGAAATTAAAATCTGTCACCGCCTCCATATCTTCCCCTTCTATTTGCCAAGAGGTGATGGGACCACTGGCCATGATCTTAGTTTTTTTGATGTTGAGCTTCAAACCAATTTTTGTGCTCTCTTTCACCCTCATTGATAGGTTCTTTAATTTCCTCCTCACTTTCTCCCATCAGAGTGGTATCATCTACATATCTGGGGTTGTTGTTATTTCTTCTGGCAATCTTAATTCCGTCTTGGGATTCCTCCAGTCCTGCCTTTGCATATAAAATGACCTTTAATATATTTCTATCTGTGACATCACCAAGCCTTCTTTTTCTGCGTTGGTACTTTTCACTAGCACACAGCTTCTCTATGTGATTCTGCTGCTTACTTGATCAGACACCCATTGTGCTCCTTCATACTGTTGTCTCCACTTCATTTTGAGAAATAACTCAATTTAAGCTTTCTGTCAGAACTCAGGCTCTTACTGCCACCAGTTGTTAAACTGGAGGTCTTTCAAAAGAATTTGTTTTCCTTCCCTTCTTTTCTTTCTTGTCTGAGCTGCATCGAGCAGCTAATATGGATGTTTATGTAGTAACTGCCACTTGAATATATAAATACTGTAGATGTTCAAAGCACTAGACGTGTTTTTATTTTCATAAATAGTTACAGTTGGAAAAGATGGAATTACAAGGAGAACAGTATAAAGATTTTTGTCACAGCTTTTTAGCTAACCTAAGACTAACCCTACTTTTGTAGTCCTTAAGAAAATCTTACCTAATGCTAACTCTCTCACTAACGGGTTGTTGTGGGTTTTTAGGGCTCTTTGGCCATGTTCTGAAGGTTGTTCTTCCTGACATTTCGCCAGTCTCTCTGGCCAGCATCTTCAGAGGACTGGAGTAGGAACTCTGTTCATACTCTCTCACTAACCACTCATCACGTTTTCCCTGTCTCTCCTACAGAACTCATGTATTTCTTAGGACATTTCCCCTAGACATTCAGCCATTCTAGTATACATTCTACACCCTCCCCCTTGGACTGGGGAAAACAGCCAATGGAAAAAGCTTCAACACTTCCAGTCACCGTATGAGTCTTACCTGCACACATCCAGCACTCACTGTCACTCAACTCATTCCATTGAGCAAAAAAATATACATGCACCATCCAAAAATAACAATAAACAAGTGGAGACTGAAATCGTCATAATATAGTTTAAACAGATTATTGTTTGAATTACCCAGGAACTAACCACAACTTCTAAATAAAACAAAGGGCTGTTTGGCAAAACACTGATTAATTTCTGATATATCGCTGTAGAAATGTAAAATAGCATTCTATGGGTTCCATTTAGCTCTGAAATCGAAATTAGGGTTCCTAACAGTATTTAGAATTGCATTATACTCTACTAATGCTATAGGGATGTGGTGGTGCCGCAGGTTAAACCGCAAAAGCCTCTGGGCTGCAAGGTCAAAAGACCAGCAGTTCGAATCCATGTATCGCATTGAGCTCCTGTCGCTTGTCCTAGCTCCTGCCAAACTGGCAGTTCGAAAGCATGGAAAAATGCGAGTAGATAAATAGGTGCCACAACGGTGGGAAGGTAATGGCGTTCCGTGTCTAGTCACGCTGGCCACGTGACCATGGAAACTGTCTACGGACAAATGCTGGCTCTATGGCTTGGAGACGGGGATGAGCATCGCCCCCTAGAGTCAGACACAACTGGACAATTTGTCAAGGGGAACCTTTACCTTTACTGTTAATGCTGTGTGCTACAGAAAAAGGTTGTAAACATAATGTGTTCTGTGAAGCCATTGGAGAGTAGCGCTGAGAGGTCACACAGACATTCTCCTTATGAAGTGAATAATTTGTCACTGGAGTGACATTACACCAAAACTATCTGGACTATTTTTAACAATGACAGTCAAAGGCAACTTCTGGCTGGTGCCAAATAGAGAATAAAAGTCTAAAGGGGCCCTTTTGTAGTGTTGGATAATGAAAAGGATTGCTGCCTTTGAAATCCAAGTGTGGTCAAAATGCATTGGGCTCCATTCAGGTCAGCGAATCCCCCTATTTGGAACCAGCCAGAGCTGTCCTCTTTCTGTTTGCCCCTTTGCTATTTTTGCCATGTCCTCGGTCCGTTTGGTGTTAGAAACAATGGACAGTGAGGTTCAGGGCTGTGAAGATATTCCAGGAAATGGCAGCTACCATTTAAGCAAACACTATAAACATTCCCACTTGCTTCATTCTGTTTACTGAAGCTTACATTTTACAAAACTTGTTAACATAATTAGGCTAAGTTGTTAGGACAGATATTTTTTGTCACAAAAAGCTCTGGCTTAGTTCAAAGCGAACGCACAGAGCGGGTGTAGATGTTTTGAACAGACGTCTAGGAACAAAGACTGTGACATAGCCTGAAAGGTTTTACTGTGAGGATGGGTTAAACATTCAGATCGGTTGTGGGCAAAGTGCTGCCTTCAGATTTTACTGGACTGTCTCTCTCCCCTCCATCCTCCCCACTGGCTATGCTAATGCATTTGCAAATGGGGCGTGCGCTCTAACAACTTCTATAGGGTTGCGCTTTGCCCACCCCTGATTTAGATACAGTGATGCCTTGCAAGACGAAAATAATTCATTCCATGCGTCTTTTTGTATTGCGAAAATTTTGTCTTGCGAAGCGTGGTTTCCCATAGGAATGCATTAAAATTTAATTAAAGAGGTTCCTATTCATCTTGTGAAGCACGGCCATAGAAAAATTTGTCTTGCGAGTCACCAAAAAAAAAATCGCAAGCGCGAGGCATCACTGTAGTGGCTTGTTTCCTATCACATAAGAGAAGTTCATGATAGCATCTCACTCTTAGTGAATATTGATTAGTTTAACATGCAGAGTTGGAACAAATGCTGTTAATTTGCTGACAGGACTGCTTCTGCCAGCTGATTCAGAATGTAAACAGTTATCAGCCCCCACTCCACCCCCGATACCGCATCTGTGTATCCTCAGGTTTTCAGTCAGTGTAGAAGGATGCAGTGGGGAGATGAGGGAACTGAAGTCCCATTTCACCAGAAGATGTAGACTACATGACTTTAGGCCATAGAGTCCATCATTATGGAAGTAAAGATGATAACATAAATGATAGAATAACTCCATATTCAGTGTTTCAAGATTTTGCTTCTTTAGTTCCAGGTACGCAAGGAGTTGACATTTATGTTTTTGACATTTAAGCTTAAAATTGCATAGAAAGTAATTGCCATTCTGCTACAAAAGTATTTCAAAGGACTGGCTTGGCATGAAATAGCTAGACATAATCATTTGAGCATGGATTAGGGCTGTGGTTTTCTCTTCCACTGCAGGTGTCAATTTGCTTAGCACTGGTATTAAGATTGCTAGACTTAGGAATTACTGCTGTTGTTAATGGTCACTTTACTGATTTTTGCATACATTCAATCTGAATTTTCAGTTTGAACTTTGAATTTTCACAATTTTAATTGTGTACTTCCATATTTCATTGCTACTATTTACATTTTGTTTTCCTTGGCATCTGAGTGTGTATCTATTTTTCTTAAAATCTTACTATAACCATGCACCTGATGAAGCAGACTCTAGTCCACAAAAGCATACTTTAAGAAACAAGTTAGTCTGTTAAGTGCCACAACATTCTTTATATAAAGGTATCACAGTACTTGGTTCCTTATAATAGAGAGGGAGGGTCTTCCTCCCACTTCCATCAGGACAGCAGCTATTGGTTGAGTGGAAAGAGTCCTTAATATACAAGCTGAAGAAAATTTAGGTTAATGTTTGCCATATATTTGAAGTAATGTTAAAACCTCATATTCTGCACTGAGAAACTACAAATTTTAGCAACATCACTCAGTAAAGAGAAGCAATATGGAAGCAGTGGTATAGTCTTTGTATGGCTGGTTAATGTAATGACTTCTTACAGTCAGCTGTTTTGAATATGATGGGGTGTACAGTTATAGATTTTCTTTCAAGGCTGAATTAAGGATGCCTTCTTGTATTAAAGGGGAAACTGCAGATACACTGATGGCCTTGCAGTACTGTAAGAATCGTCGCGCTTTGACAGTTGGCATTACAAACACTGTTGGAAGCTCAATCTCCAGGGACACAGACTGTGGAGTACATATCAATGCAGGACCTGAGATTGGAGTGGCAAGCACGAAGGTAACCAGCATTTACTGGCATAGGTGTTTTCTCCTTTGTGCCTAAACCATAGACCCTGGCATGCCTGCATGGGAGATCATCATAACATCCCTCCTTGGTGTTAAGCATCATATTTTGTGCTTAGCACTTGCCTCAGACTGGATCAGTCCATTAAGTCATCCAGCTTAATGTGACTGATAACAGCTTTCCAAGATTTCAGGCAGAGATTTTTTTCATGCCTGCTTGGAGATGTCAAGCATTTAACTTGAAACCTTCTTGCAGAGCACGTGTTCCACCCATGAGCCATGCCCTTCTCAATTTTGCCTAAAATAAATAATTGGTAGTACATGGGATCAAACAGTGGATGAAATCCAGTGGTAAGTCACAACTAGAATAGGCCCATTGAATCAGTGGAGATTTGGTGAATCATAACTTCAATTGATTCCATGAGCCACTCTAATTGCAACTTACTACTTACTGGATTTCAGCTATTATGTCACCAAAGTAATGTTCATTTCCTTTTTCTTTTTAATAATCAGGCTTACACCAGCCAGTTCATCTCTCTTGTAATGTTTGGCTTGATGATGTCAGAAGACAGAATTTCATTGCAAAACAGGAGACAAGAAATAATCAATGGGCTAAAGTCCTTACCTGGTATGCATGCATTTTCTACTTTTTAATCAAAATGGAATTCATTAGCATCTGCTTGAAGAGCATTTATAATTAAAGAATATCAAATAGGACATGTAAAAATGTGTCCTGAAGTGGCCAATGAATTTACATCTTGTGTTCAGACTTTTACAGTGATTTCATCTTAAGTTCAAAACTTTGTTTTTTATGATTTTATCTTAAGTTCAGAACTTTCGGGGGAAAAAATTGTAACTCTGAGAACCATTTAAGTGATTAACAGACTAATGTCCAAAGGGCATTAATTTTAATTGTAAAATTAATCCCAAACTATGTCAGAAACCCTAGTGTGCCATTACATGATCGATGGGGGGGGGGGTCAGGGATTTTCAACAGCTAAAACCTCCCACTAAACTCTGTGGCTTTTCCTATGTACAGTGGATCCTCGACTTACGGAATTAATCCGTATTGGAACAGTGGCCACAGGTCGAAAAGTCCATAGGTTGAGGATCCATATCCCATAGGAATGCATTGAAAACCATTTAATCCGTTCGAGGCAAAGAAAAAAAATCACGGGCTTCCAAAGCTGCACCTGCTGCACTCTGTCTCCCCTCCCTGGTGCCCTCTGCCTTCTGTCCCTGTGTGGACAGATGGCAGAGGGCACCAGGGACAGAAGGCAGAGGGCAGAGGGTGGAGCTTTGGAAGCCTGGGAAGCCGAAAGCCACTCCGCGCCCACCTCTGACTTTCGGAGCTGTTTCACGCCCGCTGCTGGCTTTCCAGGCTTCAACCTCCCCCCCCCCCCCGCTGCCCTCTGTCTCCCGTCCCTGGTGCCCTCTGCCTTCTGTTCTTGTGGGGACAGAAGGCAGAGGGCACCAGGGACGGGAGACAGGGACGGAGAAGGGAGTTGTGAAGCTCCGGAAGCCGAAAGCCAGCAGCGGGGGTTGAGCGGCTCAGAAAGCCGGCAGCGGGTGCGGAGTGGCGCGGCGGGGGACCTCCGGATGCCTTCCCCGCCGCCATGGGAGGCCTCTTGGAGGTCCCCCCGCCACCGATAGTACCTCCGAAGTACTATCGGCAGCGGGGGGGGGGGACCTCCGATATGCCTCCTATGGTGGCAGAGAAGCCCTGCAAGGCATCTGGAGGTACGACCTACGGCCTACGGACTGGAAGGGGGAGGCGGGGAAAGCTTGGCGCTTTCCCCGCCTCCCCCTTCTGGTCTGTAGGTCGATTCTCCGGCCGCAAGTCGAAGTGAAAATTTGCGGCTGGAGAAGTACATAGGTCAAAAAGTACGTAAGTGGAGCTGACCGTAAGTCGAGACTCCACTGTAATCCAGTTCATCCTGTGGGAGCTGTGGGGTGGAAGAAGGAAATCCTTAAACTGAAATTCTCCCCCTACAGGTAACATCAATCACTGCTGGCAATTTCCAGCTATTAAAGGCTTCTTCCTTCTTCTACCTCATGGCTTCTGTGCGATGAAAGAGATTACATAGGAGTCATAAAAGCTGTGGAACAAAAACAGAAAGTGTTTAATTACCAAAAATCATTTCTTGCTGGTGACATGATCACCCTTCTGCAGGCGTAAGTTAACAACAAGAGTTCAGCCTGTGTCATATAATCTTTCTTTCTGTTCCCAGAGAGATGATAATCAGTTCTAAAAACTAAGTATAGAGAGGTGTAGAAAAAAAGTCTATACATTCAATTTGAAATGGTCACTGAAAATCTTTTTTTAATGGAGGCGAGAACAAAGGTCCTCAAGTATTGTGATTTCTTGTGTTTCTCTGTGTAAATCACAATATTTGAGGACTTTTTCTTTTAGAAATTGGAATACGTGCAGTCTTGACTACATTCCTAATATTACTGTCTTTTAAATAGAAACATATTAGTATTGCATTTAAGTAATTCTCAGTTTTAATATGTTGGCAGAGATGATTAAAGAAGTACTGTCCTTGGATGAGAAGATACATGATCTGGCACTTGAACTATATAAACAGCGATCACTTCTGGTTATGGGCCGTGGCTACAATTATGCCACTTGCTTGGAAGGAGCATTGGTATGAGACCTTCCCCTTTACTTTACTGGGAAACACAGATATGAGTTCTAATTGTGGGTAAATTAGTTGGAAGAACATCAAACAGATGGATAATTGTGAATTCTCTTTGAGCCACACACTGGTGCATGAGGAGTATAAGAAACAGGTTTCTCATTTCTCATAATATGGTGCACCAACAAATGTTTTTGTGCAATCAGTGCTATTCATGCAATTCACAGAAAGGTCCACAAAAGCCATTGAAATACATGGAAAATCTAAACATGTAATGTTTGAAAGATTTTTTTAAAATTGGGTTTCATCTTCGTAATGTTGAGGAATCCCTCATTTTCCTGTTCAGTATTCAGGAATGGGAATTGTACATGCATATTAGCCAAAATCTAAAGAACCCCATAACTTGATAAGTAACATCAACAGGACTTTGTACACCAAAGCAAGCTTTTGAAATTTAACTTCTATTGGTGGGCTAAACCCCGTACTAGTGCTATCTAGTGTAGACCCACTGAAATCTACGTGATATTAGATGATTATAAGTAAACAGCTGCAGTCTTTTTAACAGGTCTCCTGGTAAGACGAACATTGGATTTAACCAAATGTTACCAATCTGCAATTAATTAAGAGTCCTTTGATTGTGAATGTGTTTCAATTTCCCCCTGCAGAAAATCAAAGAAATTACATATATGCACTCAGAAGGGATCCTGGCT
This sequence comes from Pogona vitticeps, assembly GCF_051106095.1. Taxonomy (NCBI): domain Eukaryota; kingdom Metazoa; phylum Chordata; class Lepidosauria; order Squamata; family Agamidae; genus Pogona; species Pogona vitticeps. Next base: position 97,098,234 of record NC_135784.1, read on the forward strand.
GGGGAGCTGAAGCATGGCCCTTTGGCACTTATAGATAAACAAATGCCAGTTATCATGGTTATTATGAAGGATCCCTGCTTTACAAAATGCCAGAATGCTCTACAGCAAGTTATCGCTCGCCAGGTAAGCTGTCTGATAAGCATATTGTACACCTAAAGATAGTGTAAAACCTTCAGAATCATTATGTTTGTTGTATCCAGTCCAATCCCAGAACCATTTACTTAGAGAAATGTTGCATGCACAAACTTTTAGTGAATTAAGAATCACAGTTACTAAGGGTGAAAATACATAATTTGTGTTATTACCTTGGGCCTTTCCCAGCCTTGCATTGCATCTCCCATCAACTCAATTCTCAGCCGTCCCATTCAGGTGGTAGGAATTGTTCAGGAACATGCAAGGACCCAGCGCTGAAAAAGGCTGATCTAGGTTCCTGGATAGGATTTCATTATTTAATTTTATCATATTAACTCTGTTTATTGCATTAATATTTTTAAATTTGCATTTAAAAAAGACCAGTATCCCTCCTCCCAGCCAAATAGTCAAGGCCTCTGTGAGGCTTACAGAGTGTGATGACGAGAGGTCTCCCCTTCTGTCAGTCCCAGACGTCTGGTATTCAGATGTATGCTGTATTTGGAGGTTCCTCTTTTGTACCATGGCTAATAACTAATGCTGCATAGTTGCACAAAGCCATAACCATAAATCTAAGTCCCTTTAAAAACATCTAAATAAGTGATCAGCTTACAAAGCATAAATTGGCTTCACTTTGAAGTTATCTAAACTAGTAGTAATCATTGTATGATTTGATGGTGAATTTTGGGAAGTATCTATATTGTCTGTCCTGGACCTGCCAATAGTTTTACTGGGTGATCCCTAGTTCCAGTGTTATAAAGGGGGTGTGGAATTCCTCCACTCCTTCCACATTATACATAATTTTATAAACCTTTCATGTTTCCCATAAGCTGTACAGTCAACCCTCGACTTATGAACTTAATCCGTTCTGGAAATCCATTCGTAAGTTGAAACATTCATAAGTCGAAACCAAATTTACTATAGGAATGCATTGAAAATTAATTAATGCATTCCTATGGGGGGGGAAAAAGGGTCAGAAACTTAAAAATAAATGAAAGAAAGTCACTTACCAGGTACTGTAGACTGAGCCCGGCTCCTCACAGTGCCTTAGTAGCCCCCAAACTGCAGGAAAAAGAGCACCAAACAGCTAAAAGCCAGCACCCAGCAGGGAGCCTGGCAGCCATTTTGTGCTCTTCTCCACTCTTGCCCCCGCCTAACAGCTGATCAGCTGGCTCTTAAGAGGCTTCCCTTGCCATGGCCCCCTCGTACCCCCGCTTTCAGAAGCCTCCCGGGGGCAAAGGAAAAGCAGCATTTTTTAATTTCCAGCTTTATTCCCCTGCCTTTTTAGGTGCTGAGCAAGCCTCCGGAAGCCTTTAAGAACAGCTGAGAGGCGGGGAGGGAGGGGGGCACTTTTTTACTGTTCGTAACTTGAGGGAAGTTCGCAAGTTGAGTTCCCTATTTCCCTATCGGAGCTTTTCATAAATTGAATTGTTCATAAGCAGGGCCATTCGTAATTCGAGGGTTGACTGTACATAAATTTCCAGGGGAAAAGTGGTATTCTGGGCACTTTGGTGGCTCTTTTCCACCCTTTCACCTGCCCTGTATTCCCTGGCCTGTGGTTATCTTTGCAGGCACAAAGAGTTCTAGACAACGCGGAGAATGAAACAGCCTTTCAGCAACTTTTGGCCATGTTCAGCTTAGGAATATGTGCTCAGCAGAAACTACTGCAAGTTTATTAGGCTGCTTCTGTTGTGTTATGCCAACTAATTTACAACTTGGGCAACCCTACAGTATGTGTTAGTTTCCAAAAAGTCCTGTCATTAACAGCCCTGCTTAGGTCTTGCAAACACTCACTGTACTGAGTCAACCCATCTCTCATTTTGTCTGGCTCCTTTTCTGCTGCTTTCAGTTTTTCTCAGTATTGTCTTTCCCTCTAGGAGAATACAAATCACATTCTTAGATTTATACATTTCATTTTTGTTTTAAAAGCTGATATTGTGCATACTTCTTTCCTTACAGTGTTCACCATTTTTGTTTTTGTTTTGGGGGGGAAAGGGTGGAGGAGAATATGGCTAAAAGGTTGTATTATATTTCTAGTAATACATGTTTTCTCTTTTGAGCTTTGGCTATAATGTTACCCTATAAAGATGATTTTGTAACAACATTTACAGTGCATCTCTGTGCACATCTATTCAGACCTAAGTCCCACTGTGTTAAATGGGACAAACTTTCCAGTAAGTGTGCATAGGATTGTACTTATAAGCTGGTAAGATGTCCACTTTTCTAATTAAGTTATGCGTTCATTCATTAGCTGCAAAGAATGAAAAAAAGAGTAACCCTAACAGCCTTTATAACTTTAAAATATAGTTCTATTCTCGGTACATGTCTGAAGAGAAATGTCTGAATTATGCACCAAATACATATGAATTTAAAAAGTAACTTTTAATCACCACTATTTCACTGTTTGTACTTACAGGGTCGCCCTGTTATTTTATGTTCTAGAGAAGATACTGAGAGCTCCAAATTTGCTTACAAAACTATTGAGCTGCCACAGACTGTGGACTGTCTGCAAGGAGTTTTGAGTGTTATCCCTCTCCAGCTGCTTTCATTCCACCTGGCTGTTCTCAGAGGATATGATGTAATTTACTTCTATATTTTGACACTCCAATTAAAGCACTTATACAGACACACTTCGAGAATTCCCTTGGTTTTTTTTTCAGACTGGAAAAAAATGATTGCAAGCTGTTTATGCAAAGAACTAGTTGTGCCCTGCCGAGTCGGAAATTCAGAGCAAAATTGATTTCATTTACCTACAAGTTAGAGCACAGGTTTTTCTGGGGTTTTTTTTAAAGTGGAATAAACAAGTGTACAGGTTATAAAAAATATATAGAGTATATGCCATTTTGCTTGACACTTCTCTTTCCATTATACAAAATCTGACAACATGTCACTCAGAAATACAGACAGTAACAGGTGATGCATGCAGAGGGCCTTATGGAGCAATTCTGTACACTTGTATTCTGCCAACCCCCACAGTTCTTATTCCACTTGTGTCATAACAATAGGAAAGAGCCATATTTCTGCATGACTGTACTTGAGCACTCATCTTTTTGAGAGTAGAGGCTAGGTAGGTGGTAAATGAAGAAAGGACCATCTCAGTTGTGGTCTCCTCACTAGGCAGTGATCTACTCAAGGGCTACCTGATACCAGATTTGCGCTGGAAGGGAGGACCAAATGATTGGCTAATGTTCTTACAATGTTAGTTAGGTTTGTTTTAAAGTCTGTTTATTTCATCCTGTCTCGCTGCTTTATAATAGTTTACACTGGGCAAAATCTTGTTGCATAACTTTGCACTTCTGCAACCCAGATTCAGTCCCGGAAACATTTAATTTAAAGTAATTAAAAGCTTCCAGTCCCCTTTCTTTTAGTTTCCAAGGCTCTCTCGGGGGGCCCTTTGCCCTAGGGAAGCCTTTGGAAGTCTTTGGATATGGGCTGGGGGGAGAGAGAGACTTTAATAAAGAAACGTTGCTGCTAGAATCGGGAGACAGTATTTATGTTACTCAGCTATCGGTTTCATTGAGTGATGGATATAAATGTTGTTAAACAGAAAACATCCCTATGACTTTCTCAGATTTTATTTTTCTTATTTCAGGTGGATTTTCCAAGAAATTTGGCCAAGTCTGTGACTGTGGAATAAACATTATACCATATTATTGGCACCAGTAATCTCAAATTATATTTGTCAAAAAGTCTTATTCAAAATACAGTGTCTTTGCAAAGCACATCATTATGAAGCATAATTCTGTTTCAGTAGAATTTTTTATGATGGAAACCTTGAGCCAGTACAATGGATGTACATCTGACCAGAAAATATTTGAAAAACGTTAAATTTTGTAAAGGTTTGCTTAATGTGCCTTTAAATATTTGTTACATGCCTTGCACCTAAGTGCTCTTGCTTATAGCATACAGTATTAGGGAAATAACAAAATTGCCAAAGAATGGAAGGAAATCATTGTTTACATATAGTTAATGAATGGTGTTTTCTATGACAGTGCAATATATATGTGTATAGCTTTTTCTGACTTACTGTGAATAAATCAACACTATACATGCAGCTCAATTCTATACATGTAGATAAAGGATTTACTCCCAGGTACATGTGCATAGGACTGCTGCCTTATTTTTTAATACATAGTATTTATATATACACAAGTGTATAGCTTTTAAGTTATTTTTCAGCATATTTGGTTTATAGTCATAGTAATGCCTAGGATTTTCATGTGGGTTCATCAAGATTTTACTAATTATGTACAATACCTTTTAAATTTTATATTTTTAAGTATAATGAATTGTATTTCCAGTCATTTCCCACATTCCCCCTACTATAATGTGATTGAGAAAAGTTCTTGTTATCTCTCCACACATCTTTCCATCCATATTGCATTTAGCAACCTTTCAGTACTTTGGCACTGTCAGAAATGAAGTTTGTCAAACATTCATACTGTGTTATTTTCCCTCTTAGTTATCTTTATCAAAAATGCCATTTTACTTCAGCCAATTTTCATCTTCTTGAACGTTATTTAACCCTATAAGGCAATTGGATATTGTGTATGCTCAGTGTTTTTGTACTACAGCCAAGATGCTATGCAATTAAAGAAAATTATTGATTGCAAACGTTTTGTCTCTTGATTTGGTGTTAACTAACAGAATGTTTGTCATATTTGGGACAAAAACTCTGCACAGTTAATTGATGGAATTCACCATTCCAAGATGTAAGACCACTAGGTTTATGTAAAAGAGGACTGAAAACATTAATAGCTTTCTCATTGACTACCAACTATATAAAACCTCTTTGCTCCAAGTTAAGAGTATGGACCACATACTTGGGATCAAATAGAGAGGAGGCAGATGGTGGGCCACTGTTAATCATAGACTATTTATTTATTTGTTTGTTTGTTTGTTTATTTATTTATACATACCCCGCCCATCTGGCCTAAAAGACCACTACTACTGGGTAGCTCAGTGGTTTAGGTATCTGGTTGTAGAGGTTGGGAGTTTGATTCCCCACTCTGCCTCCATGACAGAGACTGGACTCCATGATTTATGGGCCCCCTTCCAGATTTGCAGTTCTAAGATTAAGACAACAACTAGATCAGTGGTTCCAGATGTTTTTGGAGTACAGTTGACAGAAATCCTGGCCAGAATAGTTAGTGGTAAAGGCTTCTGAGAGCATTAGTCCAATAACATCTGGGGATCCAAGGTTGGGAACCACTGCACTAGATACATGTAAGTTGAGTCATGGCAACTGGACTTCTTTCTTCTTAGATTGAAACATTTCATTACTTATCCAGGTAGCTTCTTGATATGTCAGGGGTCTCCCGCCAACTCTCATCTCATCAGACTGAAGAAGATTGGATAAAACACTTCAGTATCATTCATATATATATATATATATATATATATATATATATATATATGAATGATACTGAAGTGTTTATAGTTAACTGTATATATAGTTAATTAATTTAATACAATTATTTTTGGGGGGTTTTTATGAATTTAAATTTTACTCTTACCAGTCCTGAACCGTTGATAATATGTAAGTGAACCAGCACTAGCCAATGAATGATGATGCTGGTTGTTACTGCCTAGCAAGCCCTGCATAGCTACCCATTCTCTAGTCATCGTGTAGAAGTGATAAAAAATAGATGAGGAGGGAATAAGAATAGTGACAAAGAACAAACAGGAAAGCAGAAAGCACTTGGTATTTTATCTCATGACTGGAGAATATTCTTTCTGCTAATTTTTGCTGTGTCAGGTGAGCAGAGTTCTGTTGCCTGATGAATCACATGCTCAAGGATGATAGGATTATCAAATGATATATTAAATAATATATCCTTTTATTCATTCTTTCATACATACATACACACACATCTGGCCAAGCCAACTCTGGGCAGTTTACAGCATATAAATATCACAAAACTTAGAAATACATAATAAAATATAATAAGCAATAAACTCAGAACATAAAAATATATCTATATAAAACATTTGAAAACATTCAAAGCAATTAAAATATTTAAAACATTTAAAATGGTGGACATTGGGCAGATAAGCTAATTAGACTCAGCTGAGTTTGCAGGTATGTTTTCAAACGCCGGACTAAATAGCCAGGTTTATAGTCACTATTTAAATTTCACCAGTGAAAGGGCCAGGCAAATTGGAAGGGAGAGTTCATTTCACAGCTGAGGAGCAACTGCCGAGAAGACCCAGTTTCTTGTCTTCTCCTTCCAGGCTTCTTTCAGGGTTAGCATCCGCAGTTGGCTTGCTTGGGATGTTCTTGTAAGATGGGTAGATCTTGTTGGAAGTAGGTGTTCTGCCAGGTAACCAGTATAAGGTGACCAGAATTGAGAGATATGTTGATACAGTGGTGCCTCAACTTACTACTGTAACTTAATCAGTTCCGGAAGATGGGTCATAACTCGAAATGGTCGTAAGTCAAAGAACCATTTCCCATAGGAATGCATTGAAATGCAATTAATCCGTTCTGGCCAAAGAAAAGAATCACCAAAAAACAAAACAAAAACACACCACTGCAAGACCCATCGGAAACGCAATTGATCCAATCCAGCCGAAGGAAAAAAACAGAAAAGCAAACAAACCCTGCAAGACCCATCGGAAATGGGGGAAAAAACCCAAAAAAACAAACCCTGCAAGACCCATCACAGCACAGAAACATAACCCCACCATCCAGCCCAAACAGACACTGCAAAACTCAGCCAGAACATCCAGTTTTTAAAAAGTAGAAAGCAGCACCTTACCAGGCAGTCAGAAGCCTCCTCTGAACGCACACTCTCTAACCACTGGAGTGAAAGAGCTACAAAGAAGCAGCCTCTTTGCCACCAACGGTTAGCAATTTGAATTCCCTGCCTTTTTTTCTGGTTGTAACTCGAAGCTCCGGTCGTAAGTAGAAGCAAAATTTTGCAGCCAGAGCTGCTCATAACTCGAAACGGTTGAGGCACCACTGTACTTATTCACTCCACTCAGTAGTCTGGCTGCCATGTTCTGGACCTGTTGAGGTTTCTGTGATAGCCTCATAGGTAGCCCCATGTATAGAGTGTTGCAGTAGTCTAATCTTGAGACTACCAGTGCATGGACCAATGTGGTGAGGTACCCAGTGTCAAGGTAGGGACCAGCTGGGCAATCTGCCTCAGATGGAAATAGATGGAGTGGACCACAGATGCTATCTGGGGCTCCATTGATAGTGCTGGGTCCAGAAGTACACCCAAGCTGCAAACCTCATCCTTAGCAGAGAGAGTAGCGCCCCCCCCCCAAAGAAAGGGAAGCACTTAATCCGTAGACAGGCAAGGCATCCACCGAAATACCTCTGTCTTGTACTGGTTCAGCCTCAATCTGTTGGCTCCCATCCACTCCAGTACTGCAGCCAGGCAGCACTCAAGGGATGGGACAGATGGTTTCTCCTAGCGGTCTCATATAGATATTAAACAGCAACAGGGAGATGATCAACCCCCGAGGGACTCTGCAGTCGAGAATCCAAGGGCTGGAGGCCACCTACTCAAGTTCCACTCTATGGGGGCAGCCCTGCAGGAAGGGCCAGAGCCAGGACAAAGCCAGGCCACCAATCTCCAATCCAGAAAGCCTCTCCAGGAGGATGCTGTGGTTAAGAGTATTAAAGGCAGCTGAGAGGTCGACGAGGACCAGCAGGGACATTTTACCTCTGTCAGCCTCCCTCAGAAGGTCATCATGCAGGGCAACCAATGCCATCTCTGTGCCATGATGCAGCCTAATCCCGAACTGCAATGGATTGAGGGCATTGGTTTCATCCAAGCTGGTTGGCCACCACCCTCTCCACTAGAGGGTAGTGGAGAGGGTGAAAATGAGACAAACGCTATATACAGTAGTTGTAACAACTATTGTCCAGTCACCAATGTTCCTTTTTAAAGCTCCTTGCTTTAAAAAAGAACATTGGTGACTGGACAATAATTGTTACAATAATCAGCCAAGCTAGTTTTTTTTCCCTGGTTGGGTCTGATAAGTAGTCTCCTTGAGGGTTTGGGGAACCCAGCCCTGAAGGAGAGATCCGTTAATGATAGAAGTGGCCCATTCCATTGTTATTGGCGTGGCAGCTTTTAAAAGTCAGGCAGGGCAAAGATCTTTGGAGATTGTGGTGGCCCTGCAGCGATCTAGTGCCTTGTCAACCTCAGATGATAAAACAGGATGAAACTGATGTAATAAAACTGGACAAGCTGATGCAGTGGACATGTAGATATCAACTATTACAGTTTATATGTAGGTCAATTTCATAATTTGAAGTATTTTTTCTGTATTACTTTGAATCAGCTGCTTTCCTCATATTTGATGCATCCTCTTGAGATTACCGTATAATTGACCTTGCCCACAGACACAGCAGCCACTGTATGCTTGCAAATTTCAAATTGCTTTGGATTGGATTATAAGGACCTTACTTGTATTTAGACTGGATGCTCTGAAATCAGTGACCAAAATTCTATGCCCATAGCAGTTCCTGGCCATGAACCCAGTTGTGCAGCTGGTAATATGTCCTAGACCAGGATTAGAGGACAGTGGAGTGTGTGATGTACATTTAGCAAACTGTCTCTTATTGCTTGTGTGATTGCTGTTATTGCAATAGGATTCTGGCCAGTGAGACTTTAGTCATAATTTGAAGTCCTGTGATTTTTTGCAGATCTACTTTAAGGACAATTATTGATCCAACTCACTACCACACCGGGCTGACCTGGAGTCCTAACCTAGATTTGGTAAATCCTACATATATAGGATTTATCCTATACCAATGTATATACAAAATGTATATATCAGGACCACCAGAGAAAAGTTACACATTAATCTTAAAATAAAATGTACAGATTCATGTGTTACACAAACATTTTATTTTAAGATTAATGTGTAACTTTTCTCTGGTGATTCTGATAATGTGGCAGTGACGTCTTCCTTCCTCTGAAGAGAGGGAAAGTATTCGTGTCTCAATTATTTAATTCTTAACGTCACTTTATTTTGTCTCAGTGGTAAAACATCATAATAATGTGGAAGCCACCTATCTCCTGTCTTTAGAATATAGTAACAGAAAACTTGACTACTGCGACCTACGGTGCCTGTGCCATTTTTGACTCACTTTTTTCGCACAGGTGACATTACCTATAAAAGCTGTCACTTTCCCCTCCTCCCCCCCCCGTGTCACTGAAGAAGGCGACCATCGCCTCCTACCTTATAAAGTGGCCTTTAAGGCCCGCCTCCGAGGGTTGATTGGCCGAGTCCTGAAGAATCTAACTGTGGATTGGCGCCCGCGGGTGTTTGTCAGCGTCCTCGGGCCTGCTGCGGCCTGTGAGAGACCGAGGGAGGCCATTGCGGCTGGGGAGCCTCTGGGAGCTTGACGAGGAGCCGAAGCGGCGCAGCGGTTTTGCCCCGGGGCGACTTTGGTGGAGGTGAGGCGGGCGCCAGAAACTGGCGTGAATGGGGGCAGGCGAGGAGCGGGTGAGGTGTGTGTGTGTGTGTGTGGGGGGGAGCCAGCGAGTTAGCTGATGGGAGGCGCCGGTGGGGGAGGGAGTGTGGCGGCGATGAGGATGATCATCATCATCATAGGCGTCGTCGGCGTCGTGACTTCAGTCACCCTCCCCCACCCCGAGCTCTGGCCGGAAAGTTTCTCTGCTGTTTTTCCAGCCCCTCGGCGTGTGTGTGTGTGGGGGGGGGGGGGAGGGGGGTGTCGGCTTCAGGGTCTGCCAGGCTCCCTCCCTCCCTCGCCCTCCGCCCCTCCTCCCCGCATGCCGTCCCCACGACACCTTTCTCGGGTGTCAGGGCCGGGGGTGGTCGCTCCGTGGGAGCGAACCCGCCGCGCGTGAAGGGGAGTCCTGGGCTTCGTCGTTGGCATCTCGAAGGAGGAGGAGGAGGAGGAGGAGGAGGAAGGAGGAGGGGGGGCGATCCCCTCCCCCCGTTGGACGTCTTGGTAGCTTCGTCAGAGGCAGGCGGCTGCAGGCCGGCCCGTCCGCCCGCTCGCCCTCCCCGGGGCTGGAGGAATTCGGGCGCTGCGCGGGTTTCTCCGCCGCTCACGTCGGCTTCTCCTCTGCCTTGTCCTTTGGCGGCTTCAGAAGAGGAGAGAGGCTGAAGAGGAGGTCGCCCTTCCGGGGGTTGGACCGATCCCCCCCCCCGTCCCTGGCCCTGTGCCGGGGCCAGACTAGATGACTCGCTGGATCTCATTCTTGGACGAGGAGGAACCAAAGCGTGCAGGGCCATCATCCTTGCCTCCTTCCTTTTCAGGGGCCCAGCATCTTGCTATAATGATAACCAATGAAATATTCGCGTCAGTGTCAAACAACTGGTTCCATAGGATTGTTCGGGAGAGGAGCAGTGATCGCTCAGGTTGCCTTGAAAGTAGAACCCATTGATTTCATTAGGGTTTGTATTCAATTGGTAATATGTAACATTCAAGGAAGTATGCTTGCTGTTACTGTCTGCACATGTCTTTGAATACTGTACTCCCTCCACCCTTTCCCAGACCAGTCCCAGTAGTGGGATGGAAGGAGGAGGCCAGCAGGCCAAGCAGTGTTTGCTATTTAATACAACACCATGTCCCCCACTGTTGTTGGCACTACTCTTGGTGTTCATACTTCCCTGACTTGAGGTTAACTTTGGTTTACGTTTAGTGTGTCAGTGTGTCAGATTGTTCAGTTTGAATTCTGTTAGATGTTGCGTTTGTCTCATTTTCAAGTACATGAATCACCTTTCAAGAAAAGTCTGCTTGTTCTACTTCTACAATTTCATGTGCCAAAACATGAGAAATTATTAAGAACACTAGGTAACAACTTGCTGAATAAGTTGTATGATAGCTCCTGCAATAAGGAGGGTTTTTTAAAAGGGGTGTTTAGTGAGCTTTGTTTGTTTGGTTACACTGGATTCTCAGTGTGGTGGATAGAGTGACAGACTAGGACTCCAGAGAACAGGGTTCGAGTCCCCACTGGCCCATGGAAACTCACTGGGGGGATGGATGTGATAAAGCCACTCCTCAAATAATCTCACTTACTTTGAAAACCCTATTGGGTTCACTATAAGTCAGTTCTGCCTTGAGGGCACAGAACACAGCATAACCTTCACCAAGTGTTACATTTCACTTTTTTTCCACTGCTGTTTTCCCCCTATACCCAGTTCCTAAATTTAAAAAGTATGCAGTAATATTTCTCATCTCAGTGTTTACTGTCAAGGAAGGTTGCACTATTGTATTCTCAATGAATAAATCCTATTGAGGTTTGAAGGACATGCATCTTGGTTCTTTGTAGGTTCCTTCCATATAGGTATAGAGTCTAATAAGACTTCAAGTTTCTATCAGGTTCAGTCTTTTTATATGTTATGTTTACAAACAGTTGTTTATCCTGTAATCAAGAGAGTAACATGAAACCTTACTATAGCCTGTAATATGTGATAATTTCATTTTTACATTATGGTATAAAAACACCCTAGTAAGCCAGTGTTGGCTGTTGCTTTCTAGTATGTATATGCAAGTGTTTATAACACCATAGTGCAAGAAGTTGCTGATTTAAGTACATCAAATAACCACACTACTTCTGCCATACACTTTCAAACACATGAAAATATATGTCTTAATTTAAGAGGTATTCTCCTGCCAACCTAGCAGTTTGATAGCATGGAAAAATGCAAGTAGATAAATATGTACCACCTCGGTGGGAAGGTAACAGTGTTCCGTGTCTAGTCACGCTGGCCACGTGACCATGGAAACTGTCTATGGACAAACGCTGGCTCTACGGCTTGGAAACAGGGATGAGCACCAACCCCTAGATTCGGACACGACTGGACAATTTGTCAAGGCGAACCTTTATCTAAAGGAGTATTAGATTATTTATAGTTCAGATTAACTCTCCTGTATCATTTTGGGGCCATATGTACAAACTGAATCCGTTCAGTCATTTAAACGTGGTTTGGAAGAGTTTCACTCAGTTGTCATTCCATGAACATCATAATATGCATTATTTTATTAAAAAATCTGCACTGTTAACTTGTGAATTTTTATTTAAAGATTTTAATTGTGTCATAAAGCAGTCAAGGTGCAGAACATTTTACAGTCTTTTGTTCTGACAACAGCTTTGTGACATAAGCTATTATTTGGTGCATTTGCAGTGCCATTTAGCTTCTGGTTTATTCTTGGATATACTCCAGTCACTGAATGATTCACACTCGACCAGCTGTAGTTTGGTGTTAAATCAGTACTAGAAGAATCTGCAGTGGTTTATTGCCATTTCCCTAGGCTGTTTCAGAGAAATAGGGTGACCCATACAGGAATGGTGTACTGTATAAGTGCTTTTATGCTGGACAGAAATAGGTGTAGATGTCTCCAATCTTTTACACAAGAGTGTATAGAGTAGCTATTATTTAATTCTTAGCAAGATAGTGGAACCAACAGTAACTTACTATTTGTAGTAAGGAAATAACCTAATTTATTGTTGAATTTATTACCATACTAATTTCTGTTGTGTAACAGTTTATATATTCTCTTTCATTAATCTCAATGTGACATTTTGAAAGCCATTAATCATGGATCATGTGGACCATATCTCTGTGGTCCAGTTCTTTCTCTTCTTGAACTTCTTGGAGCTCTCTTGTTGACATACTGTAAAGGTAGCAGTTGACAAAAATAAGTTTAGCACCATTTTCCTGAAAGAAAACTCCAGGTTCTTCTTCTACTGGAGGTTGGATGTCATCATGATTACACTGCTATGCCAGCTCTAAAAAATTATCTTGTGCTGCATACAATTCTCCAATATATTTTTTCCTTCCTGTATTTCATTTACTTTTAATGTTCAGTTGTAAACATCTGTACTTTTCATTTCTTATTACGGAGGCAACGTATTCTAGTTGTTTTTCAGTTCTGTTGTTTATTGTTCTTTTTTCATTCATTTTAGTACCTCTTCAATGGTCCAAAAAGTTCTTAATGTCCTGCAATAAATGTACATTCAAATGCTTTTATCTTTTTCATGGTTGTCTGTCTTAAAGTCTAAGAATACATGCTATAGAGCAGAACAGAGAATGTGGCACTGTACAAAGTACATCCTGAAAGCCAAATCTACATTTTTGTTGGATGTTATGTTCTTTGCCTTAAGGAAGCTGCTCCTGATTTCTTTTGTATAGCTGTGTTCCTATTCTGTATTCCAAGGTACCTACATAAGTCAACAAGTTCCATACTTTTGTTTAGGACTTTTAACTATTCCCTATTCCCTGGTCTGTCTTTTGACTGACCAGGAGCACCTCTGTCTTGTCTGGATTAAGTTTCAGTTTATTCACCCTCATCCAGTCCATTACTGATACGAAACACTGATTTAGAGCTGAAGTAGCTTCCTCAGATTTAGGTGGCAAGGAGAGGTAGAGTTGGGTGTCATTCGTATACTAGTGACATTAAATCCCAAAATTCTGGATACTCTCTCCCACTGGTTTCATTTAGATGTTAAATAACATACGAGATGAAAGAGAGCCATGAGGGATCCCACATGTTAGCAGGCAGGGTTTCAAGCAGGAATTCCCCAGCACCACCTTCTGAGTTTTCTCCTCTAGAGAGGACTGGAGCCATCGTAAAACAGTGACCCCAAGTCCCATTCCAGAGAGATGGGTCAGGAGGATACTGTGGTTGATAATATCAAAAGCTACTGAGAGGTCCAGCAAAACCAACAGGGACCTATCTGCTCTCCAGTTCCCATTGTAGGTCATCTGCCATGGTAGGTCATTCACCACTCCTCCTACTCAGTTAGTCCCTTTCTGGTGGCTTTTATGGGCCAGAAAGGGCAAGAATGTAGCAGGCACCTGATAGCCTTCATCTCCCTGCGTGTCTTGACCACATTATCAGGCTGCAGAAACTGAAACTCATCCATTAACACAGGGCAAGCAGGGCCCACAGTTTCATTCGCAGGACCTAAAGCAGCTACAGCATCCAAGTCAGAGCAAATCTGAGCTATTTTGCCTGCAAGGTGTTGTGCAAATTCTTCACAGTGAGCTACACTGTGGTCTGCATTATCTGCCTGGGGGCTAGCATGTAGCAGGCCCTTGATCATTCAAAAAAGCTCTGCTGTGTGATTTCATGCAGATGCAATAGTGGCAGAGAAGACTGACTTCTTTGCCTCTACCACTGCCATAGAATAGGCCTTCATTGATGGCACATTACTGCTGCTGCATCTTCTTACAAGGCAAGACTCTTTACTAAAGGCACGAGCTAACGTGGCAGTGTTATCAGACATGGGAAGCTCTTTTTCTGAACTACAGCTTTCAGAGTGCCCCAGTGAAAATGGCCATGCTGGCTGGGATATTCTGGAATCACAGTCCAAAAGATGTAAACAGCCCCATCTTTGAATATTTGCTGTATCCTAAGCCCTATGAGTGGCTAACATTTGATTGAATTGGCCCATAGTTACATAATTTTGTTGAGTAATTCACTTCTTCAAAAAACCCTCGGTTTATGAACTTGAGATATTTTGCTTCTTTAACCACAGTTCAAAACGCCAGGAAATGGCCTGATATTGCTACACAATACTGTCCTCACATTGCCAGCAGCAAAAAGGATGTCAGACTTTACATTGTAAAGAGCAGCATTAATGTTGACAAAACCCATGTCAGCAATCAAGATGGTTTACACTGATGGTTTATACCTTCTTGTGCTCACTTATAGTCATTTTGATTACTGTATTTGCTGGCATATAAGACTACTTTTTTGCCCTGAAAAACATGCCTCCAGGTGGGGGGGTCGTCTTATACGCCGGGTGCACTTCAGTTGGGATAGACATTGCTGTCCATAGTGGCCTTTCGATGCTCGCCCAGTGCTCATAATAGCCTCCCGATGCCTGCCCACATTCTACATGCCGTCCAGTATCGCGTGGTATCCAGCGCAGTCGCAGTGAGCATCAGCAGCGAGACAGGGGTGACAGCCTTTTCAACGTGACCAGCCCGTTCTGCTCGGCAGGAAGCAGTGGTGCTCCGCCCCGCCCCTTGTCTACGCAGAGCTCACATATGTGCATTTGCGCATTAGTGCCGGTCATAGGGAGATGCAGGGGTGGGCCGGAGGTGCTGCGGTCGCACTGCGGCCGTACAATGGTGACAATGAATAGCATCTTTTATTTGGTGTGTGGAAGGTGTGCGGAAGAGGGGGTAGTCTTATACGGCGATTATATAACAAACTCTATATTTTGAGTGGAAATGTTGGGGGGTCGTCTTATACGCCCAGTCGTCTTATAAGCCGGCAAATATACTTTGTGACTCTAAGCAATAGATACCTAGAGAACTTGAAAAAATAGCTCTCATACTTTGTGTTTGGGAGAGAAGTGGTTACCTGATTGAAAAAAGGAGTCAGATTTGGGGATTTCCCCCTGCTTGGTATCTCTTTGTGAATGGTAGTGCCGCCATGGTCAGTATTTCAGTTCCCCATTGCTGTATGAAGTTTGACATCCTTGTTCCTCTCCATTTTTAGAACTGCCTTATAGAATGTTGAATTGCTGTGCCAACACAAGATCATTGCTGCACTCTCATGCACCAATAATGATGAAAGCCAAAGCTTGAATTCTTCTTGTGCTATAAACACATTTTTGGTAATTAAAAATAAGATATTTTCTTCTAGCTCTTTTGCACACTCCTTGCTATAGAAAAATGTCAAATTTTTGTTTGTTGTTTGTTTCAGGATTACTGAAGCAACTAAACATTTTGTGGAAGATGTACAACAGGAGTATGTAGGAGTGCTTTATCTCTAACCACAGTGTACTGAAAAAGGGGTTGAACTAAATTACCACCAAGGTACCTTCCAGCATACAATACTATACCATCATATCACCTAAGCGTAATAACCTACTAGTATTGTGCTTGAGTAAGTATGAAAAGCCATAACACAATGTGTTACATTATTCTTTAATTTTATGCTTGTTTTGTTCAGGTTTGTTTGGGTATCATATCTGAACAGGTACAGTAATGATCATAAACTATGAATTAGTTTATTCAGGTGAACCATAATTGATGGTGACCATATTTTATTCCAATTTTGACATAATGACAAAAAAAGTTGAAAATGTAAATAGATGTAGACATGCTGTATGAAAGGGAACAGGGTGCTGAAGCTCAAATCCACAGCAGTAAATGATGTTTTAAGTTTATTAAATTTGCTTTCCTTGTTTTTATTATTGTGCAAAGATTGTAAGCTGCCTTGAGCACTATTTTGTAGTGGGAGAGCAGGGTATAATTGCAAGTAGTTAAAAACAATAAACAGCAATAACAATAACCCATGGAATTTGAATACAGCCATAAAACATATTGGAACCTTGGGTTGAAATAATTAGAAGACTCCAAGTTGGTGTTAATGAAAGAAAAAACACTGAATGTTTTGTTTGGTTGTTATAGAATCAACATTTTATAAAGCAATTCTAAAAATGGGGGCAGGCCAGGCAAAAATGTATTAACTTCTACTGGGCTGACTGGCATTGTTAATCAGTAGAGCTCATGGCTTGTGGAAAGCAAATTCAGATTCAGTAGTGGAGACCTGATTTAACTGAATTAGACTTAAAGGTGCACATGGTTGGTTATATTTGCTGCTTGCTTCTTGCCAAAGACTGACACATGCTTTCTGTCAAAAAGCTCTGCAAAACAGTTATGGGTATGGGAAGAAAGAAGTATTTTCTCCTCTAGAAAAGCATGGTAAATGTTCCACAGAACTTTGCTGTGGGACTTTTAGAAACTGAACATGTATTTTTTTTCAGGAGCTTTGGATTTTATAATTTATAATCTGTGATCAAGTTATATACATAACCTTGTTTTAGGGTCATTCGTCGTCATCTAGTCGTTTAGTCGTGTCCGACTCTTCGTGACCCCATGGACCAGAGCACACCAGGCTCTCCTATCTTCCACTGCCTCCCGTAGTTGTGTCAAATTCATCTTGGTTGCTTCAGTGACACTGTCCAACCATCTCATCCTCTGTCGTCCCCTTCTCCTCTTGCCCTCACACTTTCCCAACATCAAGGTCTTTTCCAAGGAGTCTTCTCTGATTTCCTTTAGAATTGATGGGTTTGTTCTCCTTGAAGTCCAGGGGACTCTCAAGAGCCTCCTCCTGCACCACAATTCAAAGGCATCAGTTCTTCGGTGGTCAGCTTTCTTTATGGCCCAGCTCTCACTTCCATACATCACTACGGGAAAAACCATAGCTTTGACTATTCGGACTTTTGTTGGCAAGATGATGTCTCTGCTTTTTAAGATACTGTCAAGGTTTGTCATTGCTTTCCTCCCAAGAAGAAGGCGTCTTTTAATTTCGTGGCTGCTGTCTCCATCTGCAGTGATCATAGGGCCCAAGAAAGTAAAATCTGTCACTGCCTGCATATCTTCCCCTTCTATTTGCCAGGACGTGATGGGACCAGTGGCCATGACCTTAGTTTTTTTGATGTTGAGTTTCAGACCGTTTTTTGCACTCTCCTCTTTCACCCTCATTACAAGGTTCTTTAATTCCTCCTCACTTTCTGCCATCAGAGTGGTATCATCTGCATATTGGAGGTTGTTGATATTTCTTCCGGCAATCTTAATTCCAGTTTGGGATTCCTCCAGTCCAGCCTTCCACATGATGTATTCTGCATATAAGTTAAATAAGCAGGGAGACAATATACAGCCTGGTTGTACTCCTTTCCCAATTTTGAACCAATCAGTTGTTCCATATCCAGTTCTATCTGTTACTTCCTGTCCCACATATAGGTTTCTCACCTCTTCTTGATGTCTTCTGCTTCTGTTATGTCCCTCCCATTTTTGTCCTTTATCATGTCCATCTTTGCACAAAATGTTCTTCTAATATCTCCAGTTTTCCTGAACAGATCTCTGGTTTTTCCTTTTCTGTTATTTTCCTCTATTTCTTTGCATTGTTCATTTAAGAAAGCCCTCTTGTCTGTCCTTGTTATTCTTTGGAAGTCTGCATTCAGTTTTCTGTAACTTTCCCCTATCTCCCTTGCATTTTGTTTCCCTTCTTCTCTCTGCTATTTCTAAGGCCTCGTTGGACAGCCACTTTGCTTTCTTGCATTTCCTTTTCTTTGGGATGGTTTTTGTTGCTGCCTCCTGTACAATGTTACGAGCCTCTATCCAAAGTTCTTCAAGCACTCTGTCCACCAAATCTAGTTCCTTAAATCTGTTCTTTACTTCCACTGTGTATTCATAAGGGATTTGGTTTAGATTATACCTGACTAGTCCAGTGGTTTTTCCTACTCTCTTCAGTTTAAGCTTGAATTTTGCTATGAGAAGCTGATGACCAGAGCCACAGTCACTCGAGGTCTTGTTTTTGCTGACTGTATAGAGCAGGCTTGTCCAACCTTGGCCCTCCATATGTTCTTGGACTTCAACTCCCAGAAATCCTGGCCAGCAGAGGTTGTGCTGAAGGCTTCTGGGAGCTGTAGTCTAAGAACATCTGGAGGGCCAACTTTGGACAAGCCTGGTATAGAGCTTCTCCATCTTTGGCTGCAGAGAATATAATCAATCTGATTATGCTACTGCCCATCTGGTGATTTCCATGTGTAGAGTCACCTCTTGTGTTGTTGGAAGAGAGTGTTTGTGATGACCAGCTTGTTCTCTTGACAAAACTGTTAGCCTTTGCCCTGCTTCGTTCTGAACTCCAAGGCCAAACTTCCCTGTTGTTCCTTTTATCTATTGACTCCCTACTTTAGCATTCCAGTCCCCTAGAATGAGAAGAACTTTCTTTGGTGTCAGTTCTAGAAGGTGTTGTAAATCCTCATAAAATTTTTCAATTTCAGTCTCCTCAGCAATGCTGGTTGGTGCATAAACCTGGATTATTGTGATGTTGAAAGGTCTTGGATTTGTATTGACATCATTCTATCATTTTTGAGATTATATCCCATTACAGCTTTTCTCACTCTTTTGTTGACTATGAGAGCTACTCCATTCCTTCTATGGGATTTTTGCCCACAATAGTAGATATGATAATCATCTGAGTTGAATTCACCCA
Source organism: Pogona vitticeps (assembly GCF_051106095.1). Taxonomy (NCBI): domain Eukaryota; kingdom Metazoa; phylum Chordata; class Lepidosauria; order Squamata; family Agamidae; genus Pogona; species Pogona vitticeps. Next base: position 97,117,321 of record NC_135784.1, read on the forward strand.
TTCCTGTCCATTTTAGTTCACTGATGCCCAGGATGTCGATGTTTATTCTTGCCATCTCCTGTTTGACCACCTCCAGCTTCCCAAGGTTCATAGATCTTACATTCCATGTTCCTATGCAGTATTTTTCTTTGCAGCATCGGACCTTCCTTTCACTTCCAGGCACGTCCACAGCTGAGCGTCCTTTCGGCTTTGGCCCAACCACTTCATTAGCTCTGGAGCTACTTGTACTTACCCTCCGCTCTTCCTCAGTAACATGTTGGATGCCTTTCGACCTGAGGGGCCCATCTTCCAGCGTCATATCTTTTAGCCTTTTGTTTCTGATCATGGGTTGTTCTTGGCAAAGATACTGGAGTGGCATTGCCAGTTCCTACTCCAGGTGGATTGCGTTTAGTTGGAACTCTCCACTATGTCCTGTCCGTCTTGGGTGTCCCTGCATGGCATAGCCCATAGTTTCCCTGAGTTACTCAAGCCCCTTCGTCACGACAAGGCAGCAATCCATGAAGGAGTTTAAGGTCATTATGGTTATGCAAATGATAATAATAATGATTATAATCTTAGAACTGCAGAGCTGGCCTGTTTAAGATACAGATCTGGTTATGAAATACAGTGTGTTAATGTATATGAGTAGCCTGAAGACATGGAAATTGGTACAGTTTTGAAAAAACTTTAGAACTAGTGCTGACTTGAAAATAAGTGGCTAAATAATAAAGTAAATGGTGATTTCTGAAACTTTTGTGTGATATCTGCCAGAAGTAAATTCTATCGTATCTATTGTATTATATTTTAAAAAGTACTGCCACTTAGTGAAATCTGTCTCATGATAATTGTTTTTATCCCATCTCAGACTTAACATTCCCATAATTCCATGAAAAGGACAGAGTTGCACAGAGTAGCTGTTACACTTGCAGATATCCCCACCTCCTAGAAAACAGTAGTCACCATGTTTCCCTGAAAATAAGATAGGGTCTTATATTAATTTTTGCTCCAAAAAACGCAGTAGGGCTTACTTTCAGGGGATGTTTTATTTGTTTTCATGTTCAACAATCTACATTTATTCAAATACAATCATGTCATCTTCTGGTTGCTGCACAATGGTGGAGGGTGGAGTTTCACTTAACTAGAGCTTCTTTTTGTGCTAGGGCTTATATTACGAGCATCCTGAAAAGTCATACTAGGGCTTATTTTCAGGTTATGTTTTATTTTCGGGGAAACAGGGTAGGAGGGTCAGCTGCCATCAGTGTTGATTGGCTACTTCAAGTGAGGATAGCAGCTGTTCCTGTTCTTTTTCCCAGGCAAGGATCTTAAAGACATTATTATAAAAGGGTGTGTGGCCTCTATCATTATTATGGATAGTGAGCACAAATTTTCACACTCTCATTTTTTAACGGAGGCAGCAGACAACTCTGCTTTATTTTTCCAGGTAATTCCAGTGGAGGTGGTTAGAACAACCCCTTTTGTCCACATTTCTCACTCTTGTTATTTTTCTTCCCACCCCCTCAAAAGCAGAATCTAGTCTTATTTGTTTACATGGCTTGGTAAATACAGCACTGAAAACGATGTGTGCCAAGGTCTCAATAATTTCTTTCCCACAGGGACAAATCCTTTCACTGTATGGGGTTATTAAAACACCCTTTTAAAGGGCTGAGGGAAAGCAGTTAAATCTAGCCCTTGAAAAGGCAGAGCGATATCTCAGTGCTGTAATTTGGTATAGGTAGTTAGCTGGCGGTGGTGGGGGGAAGTATGTGCATCTTATGGAGCAAATACTGGCTTCCCATTGCCACCATCGCCACCACGCCACCCTTCTCCTCCCCTTCCAGGGCAGGGAACGCTTCCGGATGATGAGCTGGCTGGGGCAGAGTTTTATTTTATTTTTTTAAATTATGTGCGTCTTATTGTCAGATGCATCCTATAAAGTGAAAAATACGGTAGGTCCTAAACCATTAAGGACTTTATAGGCCATAACCAACACTTTAAATCTGACACAGTAGGTAACAAGGAGCCAACGCAGATCAGCTTTTACTTATGATCCCCTTACCATCTCCTACACTTTCTTTTTGTAGTATAATTCCTTCATGTTTCTTAACTTCTCTGCATTTACCATTTCTTTTTATCTAGTTCTTTGACCACTGTTTTTTTTTTTTTTTTTTTTTTGTATTACATATTTTAATTTTACTACAGAATCGGGGATACTCATTTTTGTATGGTTTCCAAGATGCACAGTGTGCTTTATTGTAGCTTAATAAAGCTTTAATACAGTGGTGCCTCACTTAATGATGATAATCCGTTCCAGGAAAATCGCCGTTAAGCGAAAACGTAAAGTGAAATTAAAAACCCCATTGAAATGCATTGAAAACCATTCAGTGAATTCCAGTGGGGTAAAAATTCACCATCCAGCGAAGATCTTCCATATGGCGGCCATTTTCGCTGCCTGTATAGCGAGGAATCCATCCCTAAGCACAGCAGGGAGCCATTTTAAGCACCCGGTGGCCATTTTGAAAACGCGACGATCAGCTGTTTTTGATCGTCGTAAAGCGAAAATCGGTTCCCGAAGCAGGGGAACTGATCATCGCTAAGCGAAATTCCCCTATTTGGACCATCGTTTTGCAATCGCAATTGCGATCACAAAAAGATCGTCGTAAAGCGCATTTGTCGTAATGCAGGGCAATTGTAAAGCGGGGCACGACTGTATTTTTTTTTGTTTAATTCTTTTCCCCCATCCTTTAACGATTTATTGATCTCAGCTTTTTTAAAAAAATTATTTAAATTCAACTAAAACATCAACATACAAAAACAAAAACAGAAAAAAGTGGAAGAAAAAATCCTTCTACTAAATTAAGCCCTCCCCCTGTTTGGAGTCAAAGACTCCAGCCTCGTTAACCCTCCGCTCTCCCTGTTTGGGTTTCCAGTGTGCACTGAATGCATATACATGTATAGTGAAATTTGGCCTACATTCCTGTCTTCCTCTGGGCCCAAGATTATATTAGTTCACAGCTTTGTTTTACATAGTCTCTTGATTGTTCCCTTAGTGCTTCAGATAGTGTGTCCAGTTCTGCTATGTCCCATAGCTTCTTTAAAAACTCTTCTATTGTTGGAGTTTCTTTGCTTTTCCATTTTTGGGCCCAGAGTAGTCTGGCTGCTGTGAGTATGTACATGAGACAGTGTTTCATTTTTTTATCATTAATTCCTGGCATGACATTCAACAATGCCATTTCAGGTTTTATATCTAATGTCTGCTGGGAAGTTCTGCTGGGAAGTGTCCAATAATTTTTGACTTTTTCGCATGTCCACCACATATGATAATAGGTTCCTGCATTTTTTTACACTTCCAACATATATTGCTGTTACTCTGACATTTTTGCTAGTCTTACAGGTGTATAGTGCCATCTATAAAACATTTTAAGGCTATTTTCTCTAAGATTTGATGGTTTGATCATCTCAACTTTTTTTCCACATCTTAGTCCAATCATCAAGATTTATGTTATATCCAGTTTTTTTGCTCATTTTACCATCATCTCTTTCACCCTCTCATCCTCTAAATCATATTCTAATAAGTATGTATAAATGTTTTTAAATTTTTTTTATCAGTATATATCCACAGTCCATCCACCTGTACTTTGCCCTCGAAGAAACCCACATGCCTATCTTTTTTGTATCTTGATTCTAATTTCACCATTGACCACCAATCAACAGCTACACCCCATTTTTCTAACTCTTGTTTGTCCTTTATCTTCTCTTCTTTAGTTAACAGATTTTCATATGTGGTTAGTACTCCTTTCTGGTTCAGCACTTTTAATGTGAATGCTTCTATAGGTGCCACCCACAATGGGATTTTCTATAGGTTTGTGCTTGAAATTTTTGCCATACTATCCCTAGGGCCTTCCTGAGGATATGTTCTCCAAAATGTGAGTGTTCCTTATGTCTCCCATACCATACATATGCATGCCATCCCATTTTTAGATCATGATCCAATTTCATGAGTCTTTGACTTTCTAAAGTTATCCATTCTTTAATCCAGGTCATAGCCCAGGCCTTGTAATATAGTACACAATTCAGTAGGCCTACTCCCCCTCTTTCTTTCAGATCTTGTAACAATTTAAGTTTTATTCTTGGCTTCTTAGGCTTCCAGAGAAAATTCGATGTTAAGCTGTCCAAGTCCTTAAAATACTTAAAGTTCAATAGTATTGGGAGATTTTGAAATAGGAATAAAAGTTTTGGTAAGATCATTTTTATTGTTGATATTCTTCCCATAAATGAGAGTTGTAATTTGCTCCATTCCTCAAGATTTTTCTGAATTTGTTTCTGTATTGCTAAATAATTTTCTTTCATTAAATTGCTTGGTTTTTTGGTGATGACAACTCCTAAGTATTTAATTTTTTTCACCACCTCAAAATTGGAGTTCTGTGCTAATTTTTCAACATCTTCTTTCTTTATATTTTTTGTCATAAATTTTGTTTTTTGATAATTTACTTTGAATCCGGCCACCTGTCCAAATTCTTCTATGACTCTCAATAACCCTTTGAGATTTTCCAGAGGATTTTCTAGTATTATTGCTAAGTCGTCCGCATATGCTTGCAATTTGAATTTTTCTCCTCTAATTTTAAACCCTTTAATTGCCTAGTTATCTCTAATCTGTCTGTTAAGTATTTCCAATATTAAGATGAATAATAAGGGGGATAGTGGACATCCCTGTCTTGTTCCTTGTTCAATCTGTATATTTCCAGTTAAGTTACCATTAACTTTTATCTTGGCTACTTGCTTGCTATATATTGCCTTAATTGTTTGTAAATACGTTCCTTCGAAGCCCATTCTCTTCAGTAGTGACAGCATAAATTCCTAGTTTACATTATCAAGGCTTTTTCTGCATCTAGGAAGATTAACATCATCTGCTTTTCCGGGTGCATTTCATAATATTCCAATATGTCTATTATCGTCCTTATGTTTGATGACAATTTCCTTTTAGGTGTAAAGCCTGTTTGGTCTTTATGTATTATTGTTTCAATTATCTCCTTTAGTCTTGTTGCTAAAATGATTGTGAAGATCTTGTAGTCAACATTCAGGAGAGAGATCGGTCTGTAGTTCTTGGTTTGCTTTTTGTCGGTCCCTTCTTTATGTATTAGAGAGATATATGCTTCTTTCCATGAATTGGGGATTTCCCCTTTAATCTGGACATCTTCAATTAGTTTCTTAAATTGTGGGCTTAGAATTTCTTCAAATGTAATATTCTGCTGGTAATCCGTCTGGACCAGGAGATTTACCGCTTTTTTGTTTCTTCCATGCTTCTCCGATCTCTTCTGTTGTAATTGGTTCATTCAATTTCTCCAGTTGTTGATGACTCAGCCCCCATTCTGGAATATTATTTAAATATTTTTTTTGTCTCTCTTGTTCTCCTTCTCTTTTCCTGTAGAGTTTGGTGTAGAATCCATGAATTTCTTTTTCAATCTCCTTTTGTTTATATGCTTCCTTTCCTTGCTTATCAAATATTGCTGTGATCATCGTTTTCTCTCTCTCCCTTTTTATTTTGTAAGCTAGCCATCTTCCCAGTTTGTTTGCATTTTCAAAGAATTTTTGCCTTGAAAATTTGATTTTCTTCTCCATCTCTTCCTGTTCTAGTAAATTAATTTTATGCTGTAGCATATTTATTTTATTAAGTAATCCCTTTTTTGTTGGTGCCTTCTTTAGCTCTGCTTCCTCTTTTTTAGAGATGTTATTAGAGTTTGATATTGTTTATTCCTTTCCTTTTTCTTTGTATATTCTATTCTATTGCATAACCTTGAAAGTATGCTTTGGCTGCATCCCATACCACTGTCATCTTTGTATCTTGAGGTTTATTGATTTGAAAAAAAATCCCATTTTTAATTTTATTCAAGGAGGTCTCTTCTCTCAACAATTGCATGTTGAGTCTCCAAAAGCCACTCCTGTCCTAATTAAATAACATTGTACTAAAATAGTATATTTGTTATTTATTCAACATTTTTTCTATCCAATTCTTTATTCTTATAATTAATCTTTATGTATATTTATATTTATATCTATATTTGATATTAATTTGTTATATTTATTATCTTGGAAGACCTTTAATTTATATCTCATCAAATTACATATTCATTTTTAATCACATCAGTAAGATTTTTTTTGATTTTTTTAACTTACTGTACGTAGTTCTGGTCAACAATTTGGAGTTTTCATTACTAAACTCAAAATACTATCTTCCCAAAGACATTAAATTCCTCTGATTTTTTTTCTATTTCCATATTCTCTCATTCCTTTCTTCTGCCACAATTTGTGCTATAATTTTATGATCTTTATCTATTTACTTTAAATAAACACAACCTTTTTGTGTTTTTCTCATTCTCTTTTAAATTATGTGATTCCCCGATACTGCTCCCTCTTATCATCACTTTCATAGTATCCCATATATTACCTTAATGCAGCTTTCCCTATCGTTTATATACATATTTCCATTTCTTTTTCTGTTTTTTCTACTATTATCTTTTACTGGAGAATATTAGTATCTAATTACATCTTCTAGCTTCTTTATAATTGCATCTAATTTTAATATCCATATTTATTACATTTCATCTTAGCCAAAAGACTGAGAAGTGATATATATTACTGTATAACTATTTGTACTTATGTTTTAACTCAGAAGCTGAATGACCAAAGTAGTCAAAACAACAATAAACCATTAATTCATTCAATATCCATATTTAACAAAGCATGGTATATGACATGTATTAAACCAACTTTTAGCTATTCTTGAAATCAGGTTATTAGAAATGATTACATAATTTATTCTGTAGTAACTCTTATGTATGGAGGAAAGGGATGTATTTAACCTTCCATCTCATTTCATCACTCTCTTTCTTAATTATTCTAATCAAGAACATATCACTGTTATTTTCTGTAGGGTTTGATTTGTATTTCTCTTTATCCTCCTGTCAACCTAGCAGTTCGAAAGCATGCAAATGCGAGTAGATAAATAGGTACCAACAAGGTGGGAAGGTAATGGCGTTCCGTGTCTAGTCGTGCTGGCCACGTGACCATGGAAACTGTCTATGGACAAATGCTGGCTCTACGGCTTGGAGACGGGGATGAGCACCACGGACACGACTGGACTAAATGTCAAGGGGAATCTTTACCTTTACCTTATCCATTACCATTTTAAAATTACCCAGCCATTACTATAAACCCTTTCCATATCTCTTTTACCAGTTTAAACACTTCTTTTAAAAAGGTTTCTTGATTTCTATTCAGAGAGCAAACATTGATCAAAGCGTAGTCCTTTCCTCTCAGTGTTCCTTGTAACATTATATATTGTTTTTTACCATCTTTCTTCATAATTATATTTTCAATCAGTTTTTAGACTAATGGCAACCCTCTTGATTTTGAAATTCCACATGCTTTTTCATAAATACTAGATCAGTTTTATTTAACTTCACCTTCTTTGGCTTGATGTGTTTCCTCTAAAAATTTTTGTCTGCTTTATTTTTATTAAGTAATGCTTCTATTATTTTCCTATTAATAACACTCCTTAGACCCTTCACATCAGAGATGATACTGTATTCTTAATCTATTAGCCATATCTATTTACCCTCCTTCTGCTTTCAAATACCCTCTCATGAGTAAAAAAAAAATTAGAATTAAAAATAAAAACAAAAACAATTCCTTAACCCTACCACTGTCATACAAAATCTTCCCCTGCTGAGACTGCCAAAAACCCCTCATTTTGGTCAGATTTTGTTTACAGGTTGTATGTATTGGAATGTGTACAATTTGGCTTTTAAAGATAATGTCTGTGGAAATTTCTGAACCTTTTTGAGGCAAATTTCCTTCTAAAAGCTACACCTTTTACCTAACTGTGAAATAGGATTTCAGCCATTGTTTATAATGATTCTAAAGCTGCTTGGATACAGGGCTTTGTTTACATAATGCCCAAACAGTCTCTGGGCTGTGCAGGCCTTTGGCGAGACACAGTGCTTTTGGGATTTTAAAAAGCATGGGGTATCTTCCTGACTGTCCTTGTTGCTCACAGAAGGTGCATTTTACTTCCAGGATATCTACTATCTCTATTCAGGACACACTTGGCTGTTTTCACAGTCTAATTCTTATGTTTGTATCATTGAACATGTACATCTCCAGAAGTGCAGTGACATAACTAGGAGAAGCAAATAGCTACTGGTTAATGAGTCCTGAATTGAATTCCTAGTTGTGCACCAGTTACTTGACTTTGGACACAAATAGGAATTTAGTTGCAGACTTGTTACATCTCATTCACAACTCTAAGTTATGTCATTGCAGTTACATAAATAAATATGCATAAATATTCAGTTGGATTCTAGCAATGGTTATGTCCTCTTCCATTTCTAATACAGTGGGGTCTCGACTTACAAACTCAATCCGTATTGGAAGGCAGTTCTCAGGTCGAAAAGTTCTTAAGTCGAATCTGCATTTCCCATAGGAATGCATTGAAAACCATTTAATCCGTATCTGCTCTTTTCGTCCATAGAAACTAATGGGAAGCTGCTATTCCGCCTTCTGCCACTAGAGGGGGATAATTTTTCTTTTTTCCTTTTAACCTAAGATGACTTAGCTTTTAAAAAAGGGAAAAAAGTTCGTAACTCGAATCTAAGTTCGTAAGTCGAGTCCATATATTCCTATGAGAGCGGTTCGTAAGTCGAAATGTTCGTATGTCGAGCCGTTCGTAAGTCGAGACCCCACTGTAAATGATTGTTACAGAACAAGAGTGTGGCATTTAGAAAGCAGTATCATTGTTTTGGTCCCAAACTGGACAACGAAAAGTCGGCATTTGGATTACTTTACCACAGGGAATGGTTGGAGTTAAGGTGCCAGATTCACATTCAGTGACTGTAACCTTGTGGCAATCAAGGGACATGTATATGTCTTCTGACATTACTGAGTCCTTGGTAGTTTGGTCTCTGTTTCTTCAGCCTGCACTTTAAATGGAGACGTCGTTTTATTTCCACTTCAACACGCCTACACAAAGAAAATATGAGGAGAGCAAACCTGGGTTTCCAACTGAAGTACTGAGTATAAAAGCATGACTGTAAGGTTCCCTTTAGTTAAATATTTGAAATGGATGTTCTGTAATTCATGTTTTTTCTCCAGCCCTATGCAAGAAATTGTCTCTCACTAGTCTACTGAGTTACAGTGGGGTCTCTACTTAAGAACGTCTCTACTTAAGAACAATCCAACTTAAGAACAGCTCCATTTGCTAAATTTTGCTTCTACTTGAGAACAGAAATCCAAGATAAGAACAGGAAAAAAACCTTTCCTGCTCTTTTTGTAACCTTAGGTCATCTTAGGTTAAAAAAATAATTCTCCCCCTAGTGGTAGAGTACGTATTAACCAGCTTTGCATTAGTTCCTATGGGAACTAATGCTTCAATGTACGAACGCACCTCTACATAACAAAAAAACAACCAGAACGGATTAATTAGTTCTCAGTCCATTCCTATGGGAAATCTTGCTTCAACTTAAGAACGTTTCAGCTTAAGAATACCATTCCAAAACGGATTAAGTTCTTAAGTAGAGGTTCCACTGTAGTTTCTATGGACGGAAAAGAGCAGATACGGATTAAATGGTTTTCAATGCATTCCTATGGGAAATGCAGATTCAACATAAGAACTTTTCAACTTGAGAACCACCTTCCAATACGGATTAAGTTCTTAAGTAGAGACCCCACTGTATCTCTTTATGATGTCAGATTACCTTATTGATGGTGTGATAACAGATAACCTCTAGTGTGTAAGATGTATTAAAATGCATAAAAGGAATCTTGCTGTATCCTGGAAAACCTGTGGGATGTGTGTGATTAAGATGGTGTCGCAATGATAAGTCTTTATGCTGTAGGATGAGTATCTTAGATGATTTTTAATATTGGTCAAGACTTCTAGAGGCAGTGTCATGGGCCAGTTTAAGTAAAGGATGCCATGTTTTTGGTTCTCTTCATACAGCGCTTGCAAGACTGTGCCAGATCTTGGAAGGAAAACTACATGACACTACATCATGAGTGAAAGTAAATGTGACAGTCAGTTTTACAGTGTTCAAGTTGCAGACTCAACGTTCACTGTATTAAAACGCTACCAGCAATTGAAACCTATTGGCTCTGGAGCTCAAGGCATTGTTTGGTGAGTAACATGAACCCAAACCAGGAGAAAGGCAGGATAAAATATTTTAAATAAATTAAATAGGTAAGTTCAAATGCATATCTGAATATAACTTATCCCTTGAAACAAAGAAAAGGTAAAGTTCACAGAATATGAATTACTTGTTGCATATATATGTTGCATTAGACTGTCAAACCTGTGTGTTCTGTCACCTTTGTGGGTGAAGGTCTGATTTTAGTGCTATGGCACTTTCATCCATTAACTAGAACTGTAATTTAGCAAATGAAAACTTTTCCAATGTTCTTTTCCCCACTTTCCCTCTCCATCCCAGTTTTAATCTCATTGAGGGGATGTGGATGGTACAAGATAGGGACATGAATTAGATAGAAACAACAGGAAAGTTGCCAGTTGGTGGTTTCCTTCCGTCCGTCCTTCCTTCCGTCCGTCCGTCCGTTTTTAGTCCACCTTAGTGTGTTTGTAAGGTGGCATAAAAATACTTTAAAATCAACATTGAATTAAGACATATTGATTTTAAACTGGTATATACATATTCAAAGCATCATTTACAAATGGTAAATTTTAAAATTCATCCCCATCTCACTTGCCTTCTGCCTCTTTTAAACTATGTCTCCAGTACTCTCCAAATTCGACACATAATAGGACCACACTGTTTTCTACTACTACAGTGGCAGATTTGATGGGGATCTGAAACTTGGTGTCAAATAGTATTGGCTTATGGAATGGTGTTTGACTCAGCTGTGCAAATATCACAGTCAGGCTTCTAGAGTAGACCATAATTCATGCGTTGATAGAAGGGAACACAAGATGGAGGAAGGGAGAAAGTGGGTAGAACTACCATGTTTCCCTGAAAATAAGACAGGGTCTTATATTAATTTTTGCTCCAAAAAACGTACTAGGCCTTATTTTCAGGGGATGTTTATTTTTACAGTCATGTCATCTTCTGGTGGCTGCACAGTGGTGGAAGGCGGGGCTTCACTTAACTAGGGCTTCTTTTTGTGGTAGGGCTTATATTACGAGCATCCTGAAAAATCATACTAGGGCTTATTTTCAGGTTAGGTCTTATTTTCGGTGAAATGGTATAATTGAACAGCAACTTCTAAGAGTTCTTTATATAGCCTTTTGCATGAGCAGAGATAATAACATCATTCACTCTTGCAACTTTTTCAGTGTTTGGTCCTAATTTCAGGGAATTGAAATTATGTTTCTGTTTCGACCTTTCAGTGCTGCATTTGATACAGTCCTTGGAATAAATGTTGCTGTGAAGAAGCTTAGTCGTCCTTTTCAAAACCAAACACATGCAAAACGAGCATATAGAGAACTTGTGCTTCTAAAGTGTGTCAATCATAAAAATGTGAGTAATTTTAATGGTTCATGGCTAATTTATGAATTGTATCACCATGTATGTAGGTTACACACACACACACACACACAATATAATATATATTACTGTATATCACTGGTTCTTAACCTTGGGTTACTCAGGAGTTTTGGACTGCAACTCCCAGAAGCCTTCACCACCAGCTGTCCTGACTGGGGTTTCTGGGAGTTGCAGTTCAAAAGCATCCGAGTAACAAAGGTTAAGAACCACTGCTGTATATAATACCATCTCGGAGCCAACGTGTCTAAACAGATATCCATATCAGTCCAGGATAGAATCAAATTCAAGCAAACTCTAGTAACATTTACTAAATCATTTTTTTAAAATTGATCTGAATATAGTAGAAGTTTCATTTGCTTTTTTTGCCTTTTGAGTTTATTATTCCAGGATACATCTTTATTGAATTAGTTTCATCATATAATAAAGTCATGGAATAAATCTAAATTCAAATATCCCTTTAATTTTTTTTTCTGTTTGTCTTCATTGTGTGCTCTTTCTGATACACAGTTTGTGTTCAAATGTTACTAGTAAATTTAGTTACAGTGCAACAATCACAAGCTATTTCCAAACAACTGAAAATATGATAACTGCAGTATTTTTTATTTATATCCCGCCCATCTGGTAGTACAGAAGATCTACTTTTATACATTGCTTTTTAATTTGATTTTCCTAAACTAACATACATTCAGATTTTTATAAGGTTTATTTGTTATCTACTTTCACATATACACAAAAGGATTCCCTCAAATTGGAATTATGTAACTGTGAAGCTATTAGCATAAACTGGCAACAAATATTTCTGCAAATATGGGCTATTTCTCTTTAAGAACATTTTTAAGACCTAAAAATTGTCCACTGAATGCAGGAGCATAATACAGATAGTAACACTGATTACGTAGTGACTTTTAATGCACAATTCTGATATTATTGAATATTCTCAACATCCATGGACAACTCCTGTTTTCTACACTTATACACTGACACCATGATATCTAGTGCCTTTTTCTTTGTGACAGTGGTTCCCAACCTTGGGTAACCTAAGTGTTCTTGGACTGTAATTCCCAGAAGTCTTTATCACTAGCTGTGCTGACTGGGCATTCTGGGAGTTGCAGTCCAAGATCACTTGGGTTACCTAAGGTTGGAATCCACTGCTTTATGGATACAACATTGTACCTCTGGCATTTCTTAGTTCATGCATGACAAAAATCTTTGTTGCAGCATAAAAATTAATGTTTGGTTTCACATAATTCTATGAATCAGTCTCCTGCTTCGCTTCTGATTATGAGGCCAAATTTTCTAACAGTGCTTGGTTCTTCTTTATTTCCTACATTTGTGTTACAGTCATCTATGATTATTAGCACATCCTATTCTGTTGTGTGTTTGATTTCTTCCTGGACAGTTGCATAAAAACTTTTGATTTCTTCTTTAACATCTGTGGTTAAAACATAGACCTGAATGATGATTATGTTGGTATCTTTTCAAGATGATAATGTTTGCATTATAGCCCTTTGGTTTCTTTATGCCATTTTTTAAAAGTTTCATTTCTAGCTTTCCAGTGTCAGGTTTTACTTTGATTCATACTTCTCACATTCCATGTGTGTCCTGCAGCATTGGGCTTTTATTTTGCCTCTGTACACACTGGCAACTAGACATAGCTTCATTACCATCAGTGCTGTTTGTGATTGTCCTTTGTTCTTCCCTGGTAGCCAGCTGAGTATCTACTGATCTGGAAGTTTCATCTTCCAGCACTATAGCTTGTTTCATTTTGAATTTTTTTTTCCACTGTAGAATTTTCAAGGCATAAAATAGTCCAGATTGGTTTATCAGTACCATTTTATGGGTTATTTGCAAGATTGGCATGAGTATCATTGTTGTTGTCTATGAAAGATCACTTATTAATTAAGTCCAAGCTACATTTGATTATTCTGTTCCATCATCTTAACTTCTATCCTTAATCACTTTCGTTTGACCCCTCCACCAAAAAAACCTCAACATGCAAAATGCAGTTTGCATATAGTGAATTTCCTCTAATATTCGGATATCACTGTATTAACCATTGTGTTTCTAGATGTTCTTTAAAATGCTTATGAAATTCTTGAACAGTGTGGTCTGTGTGCTGACATTGCCACACTGTAGGGTTTTTGTTGTTGTTTTACAAGCATAGTTGTGGAGAGCCTGAACTTCTTTTTCTGCTCTTACAGATTATTAGCCTATTAAATGTATTCACACCACAGAAGTCACTAGAAGAATTTCAAGATGTGTAAGTTTAGTTATTTTGCATTTTTAATAAATATATCAGATGTTAAGGCCTAACTGTCCACATTCAATTTGATGGGAACTACCTCAAATTAGTTATTGAAATATATGTTGTTTGCTGTAGAAATCTTTATTAGTTTTCCAGTAAATATTAAGACAATTAAAATAATAAATTTTATTCTTTCTCCTCACTTGAGTTTTAAATGCGACAGGAGATATTTTTCCTTTTGATTTCACTAAGAGATAGTTTCTAGCTAAAACAATTTATTCCTCGAGTCTGAATGGGTTTCATATAGTTTTATTCAATACATACCGTATTTTTTGCTCCATAAGACGCTCCGGATCTTAAGACGCACATAATTTTTAGAGGGGTTAAACAGGGAAAATATATTCTGAACCAAATAGTGTAATAAAATATTTAATACACTATAACAGAATAACATTTGAACCATGTAAAGTGAACAGCAGTCAACAGTGGCATTAAGAACCATTACCACTGTCATTAACAAATGGAGAGACTTAAAGCTTTGTGTTCTCATGTACCATAAATTTAATTCAAGTACATATAGACCATTATCAGCCAGTGATAAGACCTATACCACGCTACCTATGTTTTATATTTCCTTTCATCCACCTCCTCCCCATGCTTATAGAAATGACAGATGAGATTGTTGTGCAACGCTGCCCATCTACAGCTCAATCCTATATTAAATTAGAAATGGTTTGTCTGATTGGGCACTGCATTGAGAGGTCCCTTTTAGTTGTGTGGAGGATAAATAGTGGAATTAAACTTTTTAACAGCTGGTTTTCCTTATTTACTTTCGTTCGTTCAGTCGTTTAGTCGTGTCCGACTCTTCGTGACCCCATGGACCAGAACACGCCAGGCCCTCCTATCTTCCACCGCCTCCCGGAGTTGTGTCAAATTCATGTTGGTTGCTTCGATGACACTGTCCAACCATCTCATCCTCGGTCGTCCCCTTCTCCTCTTGCCTTCACACTTTCCCAACATCAAAGTCTTTTCCAAGGAGTCTTCTCTTCTCATGAGATGGCCAAAGTACTGGAGCCTCAGCTTCAGGATCTGTCCTTCCAATGAGCACTCAGGGTTGATTTCCTTTAGAACTGATAGGTTTGTTCTCTTTGCAGTCCAAGGAACTCTCAAGAGTCTCCTCCAGCACCACAATTCAAAGGCATCAATTCTTCGGCGGTCAGCTTTCTTTATGGTCCAGCTCTCACTTCCATACAACACTACAGGAAAAACCATAGCTTTGACTATTCGGACTTTTGTTGGCAAGGTGATGTCTCTGCTTTTTAAGATGATGTCAAGGTTTGTCATTGCTTTCCTCCCAAGAAGCAGGCGTCTTTTAATTTCGTGGCTGCTGTCTCCATCTGCAGTGATTATGGAGCCCAGGAAAGTAAAATCTGTCACTGCCTCCATATCTTCCCCTTCTATTTCCCAGGAGGTGATGGGACCAGTGGCCATGATCTTAGTTTTTTTGATGTTGAGTTTCAGACCGTTTTTTGCACTCTCGTCTTTCACCCTCATTACAAGGTTCTTTAGTTCCTCCTCACTTTCCGCCATCAGAGTGGTATCATCTGCATATCAGAGGTTGTTGATATTTCTTTCTGCATTCTTAATTCCAGTTTGGGATACCTCCAGTCCAGCCTTCCGCATGATGTATTCTGCATATAAGTTAAATAAGCAGGGTGACAATATACAGCCTTGTCATACTCCTTTCCCAATTTTGAACCAATCCGTTGTTCCATATCCAGTTCTAACTGTTGATTACTGTCCCACATATGGGTTTCTCAGGAGATGGATAAGGTGGTCAGGCACACCCATTTCTTTTAGGATTTGCCATAGTTTGCTGTGGTCCACACAGTCAAAGGCTTTTGCATAGTCAATGAAGCAGAAGTAGATGTTTTTCTGGAACTCTCTGGCTTTCTCCATAATCCAGCGCATGTTGGCAATTTGGTCTCGAGTTCCTCTGCCCCTTCGGAATCCCGCTTGTACTTCTGGGAGTTCTCGGTCCACATGCTGCTGAAGCCTACCTTGTATGATTTTGAGCATAACCTTGCTGGCGTGTGAGATGAGTGCAATTGTCCGGTAGTTGGAGCATTCTTTGGCACTGCCCTTCTTTGGTATTGGGATGTAGACTGATCTTTTCCAGTCCTCTGGCCACTGTTGAGTTTTCCAAACTTGTTGGCATATTGAACGTAGCACCTTAACAGCATCATCCTTTAAGATTTTAAATAGTTCAACTGGAATGCCATCACCTCCACTGGCCTTGTTGTTAGCCAGGCTTTCTAAGGCCCACTTGACCTCACTCTCCAGGATGTCTGGCTCTAGGTCAGCAACTATATTGTCTGGGTTGTCTGGGATATCCAAAACTTTCTGATATAATTCCTCTGTGTATTCTTGCCACCTCTTCTTGATGTCTTCTGCTTCTGTGAGGTCCCTTCCATTTTTGTCTTTTATCATGTCCATCTTTGCACAAAATTTTCCTCTAATATCTCCAATTTTCCTGAACAGATCTGTGGTTTTTCCTTTTCTGTTATTTTCCTCTATTTCTTTGCATTGTTCATTTAAGAAGGCCCTCTTGTCTCTCCTTGCTATTCTTTGGAAGTCTGCATTCAATTTTCTGTAACTTTCCCTATCTCCCCTGCATTTTGTTTCCCTTCTCTTTTCTGCTATTTGTAAGGCCTCGTTGGACAGCCACTTTGCTTTCTTGCATTTACTTTTCTTTGGGATGGTTTTTGTTGCTGCCTCCTGTGCAATGTTACGAACCTCTATCCAAAGTTCTTCAGGCCCTCTGTCCACCAAATCTAGTTCCTTAAATCTGTTCTTCACTTCTACTGTGTATTCGTAAGGGATTTGGTTTAGATTATACCTGAGTAGCCCAGTGGTTTTTCCTACTCTCTTCAGTTTAAGCTTGAATTTTGCTATGAGAAGCTGATGATCAGAGCCACAATCAGCTCCAGGTCTTGTTTTTGCTGACTGTATAGAGCTTCTCCATCTTTGGCTGCAGAGAATATAGTCAATCTGATTTCGATGTTGCCCATCTGGTGATTTCAATGTGTAGAGTCGCCTCTTGTGTTGTTGGAAAAGGGTGTTTGTGATGACCAGCTTGTTCTCTTGACAAAACTCTTATTAGCCTTTGCCCTGCTTCGTTTTGAACTCCAAGGCCAAACTTCCCTGTTGTTCCTTTTATCTCTTGACTCCCTACCTTAGCATTCCAGTCCCCCAGAATGAGAAGAACATCCTTCTTCAGTGTCAGTTGTAGAAGGTGTTGTAAATCTTCATAAAATTGTTCAATTTCAGTCTCCTCAGCAATGGAGGTTGGTGCATAAACGTGGATTATTGTGATGTTGAAAGGTCTGCCTTGGATACGTATTGACATCATTCTATCATTTTTGAGATTATATCCCATTACGGCTTTTCCCACTCTTACTTTAGGTTATGCAAAAGAACAGCAACACAAAGCTTAACCTGATCCCATTCACCAGCAGTAGCACATGCTCAGCATAAGACCCAATCTCCATTTTCTGACATAATTGAACGTTTATAGCATGCAAGGCACAACACACAAAGCCAGGAACAATGTTCTTGACCAGCCAAAAAAACTGAATACAAACTATAGTAACTGAAATCAGGAAGCAGGTACTGTAATCCAGTTAGAAGTCACGAGGCAAGGTTAGTTTCCTTGCTGCAACACCCTTTGGAAATACATTCTCTATTAGATGCCCAGAACTAGTTGAAAAGTTTGCCAGTTGAATCCAAATTTCCCATAGAAATACATTGAAAAAGGTCAGAAACTTTAAAAAAACCTAAAAGAAATTCACTTACCAAGTATTGTAGACTGAGCCTGGCTCTTCACAGTGCCTTGGTAGACTCCAGAACAGCTAAAAAAAGAGCCCCAAACAGCTAAATGCCAGCAGGCAGCCTGCAGACAGCAGCCATTTTGTGCTCTTCTCAGTTCCTGCCCTTTCCCCACCTAACAGCTGATCAGCCGCTTCCCAGGCAAGCAAGTTTCAACTCAAAGGGAGCACCTTTTAATCCAAACAGGGTTTAACTCAAAACAAGAAGCTTTTAAAGAAAAACAAGCAGCTCTCTAACTGCTTGGACTAGCAAGGAAGCAGACAAGCAGCCTCTTCACTAACTGAACGTTTCAATTTCCCCTGCTTTCCCCGCCTTCCCCACATATTAGGTATGCTAATATATGTGCACTGGAGGATTGTGGGAGGAACATCTAGCCCCTGATGGGGGTCCTGTGGGGCACCCCAAAACACTGAGGAGCTCTCCTGGCCTCTTTCAGCACTGGGGCTGTGCAACCCTGTTCTGATCAGGAGGTGCAGCCAGGCGGTCACCATGCCTTTTGAGGGCAGGGCACACAAAGGGCCAGGAGGCTTAGGGGCCGTTCAAACTCAGACCTGGCAGGGAAGATACCATTCTTGTAAGAGTGGTTTTCCCAGGGTAAGGCTCATCTATTGCACTTCAGATGAGCTGACCCCTGTGATTTCCCCAAATGTGGGAAAATCAACTGCCTAAATGGGGGACTGTGTTTCTGGTTTCCCCTGGTTTTTATAGAATCACTCCTTCCCCTTTGGTCCTTGGCTGTTTGCATTGCTTGCTGCCACAGGCCTGTTTGCCTTGCTGGTTTTCCAGTTGAGCTGCAGGGAGCAGATCTTGGAAAGCCAGCAGTGCAGAATGCTGAGGTCTGAACAGCAAACAGTCTCTGCTGCCAGTTCAGAGGCCTCCTGGCATGGCAGTGGGAGGCTTTTGGGTGGTGGTGGCTGAACCCTGGGTTATTGCATTCACTCCATAAGACGCACGTACTTTCCCTCCCACCTTTTTGGAGAGAAAAAGTGTGTCTTATGGAGCGAAAAATACGGTATTAACTATAATTTTAAAAGTCTGCTGTTATTGTATGCACAGTGTGATACTTTATGAAAGAGTGCTTATTTGTTTCCAAACTAATTGTTTCCTTTAAACCAATTTGGCCTCAGTAAAACAACTCTCAGCTTTGCACATAGTCCAGTGAAATGTAGTTTCCTTCCTGGGAAGTGTTTCTCTGTTTTTCCTACAATGTGCATTTGTATGGGTGGGAAGAAGTATCATGTCATCATCATCATCATTAGTATTAGTGTTATTGTTTCTGTACCACCTTTTGAATCTGAGTACTTAATAAGATCATAAAAGGAACAGTAACTTTTTAAAATACAGTATTAATATTAGTTCTAGTGCTCCTTTTTGACATTTTATTTAGACAGATGTTTGTGGTATAGTTTTAGGATGCTGTTGTACTCAGCCATTTTTTTTAAAAATTATGCATTTTGTTTCTTTTTTGGGTCACTTTGAGATTGATTTTTATCATGGGCAGGCATGATATAAATAGCCATATAAATATCTGACTGTCTAAACAGTATAGGGTGTGTTTCACTGGAGTTACCTCCTATGTAAGCAAGTTTGGCAAATTTAGCAGTGGTTCCTAATCTTTTTTTTAAACTACAGTATTCATCTGGAATAAAATTAATGAAGTAAAATGGTAGGAACAGAATTTTTGCCTCACCTGTGACTAGACTACATGCTGTAATGCATAAATGTCTTCTTGCTGTGAAGTCAGTTCTTATTTAACAATGATCATAGTAGGGTTTCCAAGATAAGCGAGACATTTAAGGAGTCTTTTTACTAGTGCCACACTGCAGTGAGTTTCTGTGAGCAGAGATTGAGGTCTCTAGAGTCCTTGTTGGACACACTAATCCACTACATCAACGCCCCTCAATAAAATTATAATCCTGTATTATACTTTTTCATTGTGATGGACTTTCTACAGGTAAATTGCATATATCTCTGCTTAAACTACAAGAAATATTAAACGTTAAATATTGTATTTTAATTTTTCAGGTATTTGGTTATGGAACTAATGGATGCTAACTTGTGCCAAGTTATTCATATGGAATTAGACCATGAAAGAATGTCCTACCTTCTGTACCAAATGCTGTGTGGCATTAAACATCTCCATTCAGCGGGTATCATCCACAGAGTAGGTAGAGATATTACATAAGACTGTCTTTGCCTTTACAACTTATCCTGATTCACAGACTCCGCTAGAATGTGTATCACAGGCCAGGAAGGTGGTACAGGGTTAAGGAGGTCACCAGTGTGGCTGACAAGTAACGTGGTATAAGCTGTTATAGAAATAAAGAAGGTTCCTTTCAAAAACTGTGTTAAAGAGTCCTTCATATACCCAGACTTGGAAAGGGGAATGATACGAAGACTGAAACTCTAATCGTTTTTCTAGTTCAGTTTATTTTGTGTTCTTTTCCATCTCCATGACCCAAATGCAGCAGTTTCTTATACGTCCTTCAGCAAAATGTATGGAAGCCTGTTGTTTCTAAACAAAAGCTATTCCTAGACAAACTACGTATTTATTTATTTAAATTATTTTTACCCCGCCTTTCTCTGTAAAAAGGACCTAAGGCAGCTTACATAATTAAAAGACTGTATTTAACATTGACAATAGTGTGTATACAAATACAAAAAGGATCAAACAAATAACCTGAAGTAGAAATTAAATCAGGTTTTGTAAGTATAAAAAGTTATAAGAATTAAAGATTGGAATAAGAAGATAATATAATATACAGTGAACAAAAGAGATATTAGAAGAAGGAATGTAAGACAGATAGATAGTTGGACCCAGGAATGGGAAAAAAAGGAAGGAGAATGTAGGGGGATGACTAAATTTGAAGAAACTGTTGAAAAGAGGGAAGAAAAAAGGGAATATAAGATGTTAGTAGAGGGTGAATATAAAACAAATAGCTTTGAAAGAGATATGGCAAGGAGATGTGAATAAAGAAATTAGTGGAGAAGTTTGGACCTGGGGAAAAAGAATAATGAAAAATATGTCAGGTAGGATAAAGGACAATTGTTATGAAGTAATATGGAGATGGTATTTAATGCCAATTAAATTAAATATAAGGAAAAAAGAGATACCATCTGAATATTGGAGGTATGAAAAATAAAGGGGAACATATATGTGGTGGACATGTGAAGAGAGACAGAAGAAATGGATGATTGTATTTAATGAGATTAAAGAAATTCTAGGAAAAAAGATGTCCAATGGTAGCATTGTTGAATATATTTGGAAACAGTCACTTAGATTAACTGATTCTTCTGTTTCTTTAACTATTCCATCTTGGCAACGTATATAGAAATAAGTGTTTGAGTTTTGTAGGATTTTATTATGTGTGTTATATTGTTGTGTTTTATTATTCATGTAAGCCGCCCCAAGTAGACTTTGTCTAGGGGCGGGGTAAAAGTCTAATAAAAGTAAAGTAAAGTAAAGTAGACAGAGGAAAATGAAATTGATATTTTAAAAGAAGCAAGATTAATATTTGCAAGGAACTGGAAAAATAATAATTAATTGATGTTGGAAGAATGGTATAATGAGATGCGGAATCTAGCTATTAAAGATGAATTAACTTGTGAATTGAACATTAGAAAAGGATAAATGAAATAAAATAGTTTTAATGGGATCTGAAACCCTTTTATAGAAAACCTATTTACAAAACATAAAGGTTATACTCCAACATAAGAATTATATGTTTGGAAAGAGATAGGGCACATGATATAAACTGAGATGAAATGTGTCGATGAAGATATATATAAATAACCCACCTTCCTGAAAGTGGTGAGTTACACTGTATATTTGAGTTATGACTGTACAGTATTAGTCATTCATGTTTTTGTTATCAAGTATTGTTTGATGTAAAAAAAATTTAAAGGATCAAACAAATACCGTACAGAACATTTAGCAACACCAAAACATATCCAAGTGGTAAAGTACAACATCCATTTAAACCCCCCACTCAAGCAGCTAGTCACTCAGGGAAAGCTTGCCTGAAGACAATATATCAGTCTGCTTTGATGTGCCTGGATATGTATTTCCATCTGTGCAATTTTGCATGCATTACTTATTTTATTTCCATTTTGTAATATTCTTTCTGGGCCCTTGGGGTAGGTTAATAAAACTGAAACTGATAGAATGTCAATACGGTAGTAAAATGTCCCAAGAAGGATATGATTCCAGAGCGAAACATTAAAACATATCTGTTTCCTGAATTTTTTGAATAAATTCAAGCCTCCCAGCCCCCTACTTTTATCTAAAACACACTGATGTTGAGGTGTGACAGAGTTATATGTTCTTTCTCGGTTCCCTATGGTACCTCACCTGAACAGAACGGAGGTTGAATGGAGGGACTCTTTGGGTCTCTCAATAAAATGGGAATTATTCAGTGAGCTTTATGATTGATATGGGATGTGAACCTAGATTTTCCTCATCCAGGTTCACTGACTGTGGATATTCTATTTAACTGAGCAAAAGAGTTTGCATTGTAAAACCACATCTGTCTCAAACTGGTAAATTTGAAATAGAATAATAATATCTGTTGACTTGTGTGGATTATATCATTTCTTGAACATTTATTTGAATCTGGTTTTTTCCTTAGGATTTAAAACCCAGCAATATAGTAGTAAAATCAGATTGTACTCTCAAAATCCTTGATTTTGGACTGGCAAGGACTGCATGTACTAATTTCATGATGACTCCGTATGTAGTAACACGATACTACAGAGCGCCAGAGGTTATCCTTGGCATGGGATACAAAGAGAATGGTAAGTCACAGGGTGGAAATACAGTATTTGTCTTCTTGCTGAAGTTTGAGAAAACCAACTATGATAGGCTTAAGACGGTGTAGCTTCACTGGCATAATGGCTATATAATTGAATCAGTGCTACATGTTTGACAACTTGAGGAGTCAGTTCTGCATTTGAATCCTCTTTCCCTGCAGAGGGCAGTAGAGATAGTAAGGTAGAGCAGGAAGATGGTACTGCAAACCCCTTGCTGAGCAGCTTGTAAGGGAGGAAATCCAGTTGAAGAGCATGGGGCCTCCAATATGTTGTATTTAAAGCAAAGAACACTGTTGATTAGTATTTTTTTTATTTATTTATTTATTTATTTATTTATTTATTTATTTATTTATTTATTTATTTATTTAACTTATTAAATGCCCATCTAGAACGTGTCTACTCTAGGCGGTTTACATTAAACATAAAAAGTAAACTAAAGGTAAAATCCGAATTAATCACAGAGTCCACAATGAAAAAAAAAGGAGAAAAGGAAAGAAATAGGCTAGGTGATGGCTGTGGGGACAACCTCATGCCAGACCCAGCTCTTTAATTGCTGGTCAACAGCTGCTGATGGATAAGGACTCCTTCATGCCCTCTTTCATTAGCTATCAACAACCAAAAAAGAGGCAAAACAGACCAAGGTTATAAATTTAGCAAACTGAATCTGATGCACAATGATACATTATATATACAGTGGTGCCTCGCTTAACGGGCGCTCCGTTTAGCGATGAAATAGCTTAGCAATGACTTTTTCGGAGCGTTTTTGCGCTTCGTTTAGCGATGGTGCCTGTGGCCGATTTTCACTTAGCGATGGTTGGGACCATGCTTCGCATAGCGATTAAATTTTGGGTCCCCTGTTTCGCTTAACAGTGGTTTAAACAGCCTCATGTTTGCTGTTTTTTAAATGTTTTTCTGTTATTTATAAAGTTAAAGTTTACTGTTTAAAATATTTGAAATAATAAAGTGCACTTAATAAACCCTTTGTTAACCAAATTTGACTTTGTTCTGACTCTTTTTTAATTTGTTGTTGTATTCCCCCCCCCCTTGAGATGCATTGAATAGGTTTCAATGCATTTCAATTGGGGAACCGCGTTTCGCTTAGCGATGTTTCCTATGGCGATTTTTGCTTAAGGACGGCAATTCGTTCCTATTGGAACGGATTATCCGGTTTTCAATGCATTTCAATGGGAAACCATGTTTCGCTTAGCGATGAAATCTCTTAGGAGCGATTTTTTTGGAACGAATTAACATCGCTAAGCGAGGCACCACTGTATATCCGTACCCACACCCCTGTAGTAAACCAGTGATGAATAAAATGTAGTTTTAAGTCTGTGGCCTGGATAGAGATTTTACTAGAATGGGACTTTCAGAAAGAATGTGAAGAAGGGGCATGGGAATGGCATGGAGGTACTAGGGCTACTCCATGTCTTGTGATTTCTACAGCTTCCACTCCCATAAATCAGTTTGGGGGGTTCCCACTGAACCGGGGGGCTGGGGGTTCTTTTTTTCTCAAAGCCTCCTCCCTAATTGTATGTGTATGCAGACATTGCCTTCAACAGCTGCATTTAATTCTTGGCAGTTTGTAGTGCAAAGTTAGTGACAGATTACTTTCCATCAGTTGCAAGAGGCTATAATTAATTGTTAATGTTTAAAGGATTTATGAATTATTTGTCTACTCTCAAAGTGGTATTTTTTCTCCTCTTTTTTGAACTGGGATATACTTTAATGAAGACTGCATAAAGTAACCTCTGTCTCAAAAAATACTATTCCGGAGTATTCTTAGTGTGTATTACTTTCTTGAGCAATGTTAAATACTCATTAAAATGTATTTATAGATTTTAAATTATCTTTAATTTTTTCCCCATTACACCTAACATTTAATAGTGGATATCTGGTCTGTTGGGTGCATAATGGCAGAAATGGTCCTCCATAAGGTCCTGTTTCCAGGAAGAGACTGTATCCTTCACAGCGCTTTCAGGAAGCACAAATGTGCATTATTAAAATAAGATTGAATTACATATTTGAAGAAACGGTAGATGTGCCATAGTAGGATGTTGTTGTTGTTTTAACACAAGTCCTTCTTCGTCTAAATTTCAAATAAATGTTATTGTTTCTATTGTTTAGAAACATTGTAGCGGTTCCATTTTCTGCATTGTTGTGTTTTTAATGTAAAAAATGTTTTTTGTTTCTACTTTTGTTCATGACACTCCATAATTTTATCATTTCACTTTTACTTTCAGTTGATATCTGGTCAGTTGGTTGCATCATGGGAGAATTGGTGAAAGGTTGTGTGATATTCCAAGGCACTGATCGTATCCTTCCCTAATAATCTTTGACTCCTAAACCACATTTATCAAATAATTATTTCACTTCCTTATAGATGTAGAAGAATGCTAAATCCTGCCTTCAGCATATTTCTCTTTCCTGTATGGATCTGCCACACATGTTCAAATTTGTGATATTTACCACAAACAAACTTTTATTCACTTATTTATCACGTCTAATTATACTGTTTGAACACTAACCATTTATGTTAAAAACTTCACCTTTTTGCAGTCTTGATGCTGCAAATTTCCTTAACAATTATTGCCACTGTTTAAATGAAAGATTCCTCAAAATTACTACTAAAAATTTATACTGTTCGCTTTTTTGTATTTCTTTGTGTAATTGAAGTAAACTCACAACAATAGGTTTGTTTTGTCAGTCCTTCTCCTGTTATCTTCAAATAGACAGTGAAGGCACACAAGGTTAGAAAAGTTCAACTCTGAATGCTTAATTTTATGAAAGCTTAATGGTTGATCACATGTTAACCTAATAACACAACTAAATAAAAAGAGCTTTACTTTCATTTTTTCCTATTTTCTCCCATATATATTATTTTGTCTTCCAAAGCCTTATGACCAACCTAACACAATTCTTCATGTATGTTGTGTCTCCTATCAGTTGCATGTTGTAGCTAATTTTCATGTCTACTGTTTTTTTTTCATATACTGTACGTGTCTTTCATGCTTAACAAATCTCAGTGCATTAAATGCATCCTACTACTTTGAATTCCACCAGTCTGATGTTAGTGTCTTTGCTCGTTATTTTATGTTGATATTAATAGATCTGTTGATCTCAAAACCAATTACAGAAGATTGTGATTTCTTCACATATCATTTATGTACACTATTTCGTGATGGAAGTGCTTTTTAACAGTTGAGAAAAGTATGAGACTTTTCATTGTAATACTTTGGGATTTTTCCTTTTTACTCTCCTATAGTGGTTTAAAGGGAACTGTAATTTGCCCTTAGGTGTGTAAACATAAGTTTGTTAATTTTTTTTTATGTTTGCAAATGTGGCTGCTTCATCAGATAAATGTCTCAGTACATTTGGTAAGGGTTTATATACCATATATTGGGGTGGGGGTGCAGGATCATGGGAGTGCTGGTCTAATGTGCTTGTGTAACATCTTAGTTCCTTTCAACTCAGAGGAAGATAGAGAACAAAAGATTAATGCTGGGCAGTCTAGTAAAATGATCACAGTGAAAATATAGTATCATGCTGTAGCACTACTTAATCTTAGTGTCCCTTTAACTGCATTAGTTTTGAGATACAGGAGATGTGGTACAGATGGGGAGGGGGACAGATGGAGGAATCCTGAATCAGAGATGGATTTAGAGAAAGACGTGGATACAGAGGGGTATGCAAAGGAACTTTCTGGCCCAGAAAGAGAGTTTGGGGGAGAGCATGAAGTAAGTAGAAAGAGACTTCGTTCAGAAACACAGGAAAGCAGAGTATAACTGTCAGTGAAAGATTGACACAGAAAGAGGGAGGTAGAAAGGTTGAGACAGATGCACAAAAAAGTGAGAGAAATGGAGATGGCCAGAGACATTAATAGGGCCATTGCGTTTATTTCCCATGTAAGTAAAGTGATGCTGAATGTGTTGCAGCAAAAACTTAAATGGAGCGAGAAACACATGACTTTCAAGCTGCATTCTGAAAAGGAAGAGGCACTCAAGATTATATTGCAAATATATGCTGGATACTTGAGCACAGCAAAGAATTTCAGAAGAATATCAATCAATGCTTTGTAGACCGCAGCCAAGCCTTTGACTATGTGGATCACGAGAAGCTATAGATGGCTCCGAAAGAAATAGTTGTGCCTCAACATTTGATTATCCTGATGTGTAACCTGTACTGTGGACAAGAAGCTACTGTTACAGCAGAATATGGAGAAACAAAATGGTTTCCTATTGGTTATTTATTTATTTAATGTTATTTATATCCCGCCCATTTAGACCAAAGTCTACTCTGGGTGGTTAACAACAATATTAAAATAAAATAAAACAACAATATTAATATTAATACGTTAGACGAGGATGGTGAAATAAGTTAGGTATTGACAGGAGGGAAGGCCTGTCTGGGGGGAGATTGTTCCAGAGGCGAGGGGCCACTGCTGAGAAGGCCCGCTTTCTTGTTCTTTCTCTTCGGGCCTCCCTCAGCATTAGGCCCCTCAGTCACCCCTCCTGGCTAGAGCGAGTGATACAGGTAGATCTAGGTGGGAGAAGGCATTCCGCTAGATACTGAGGTCCTAAACCGTTTAGGGCTTTATATGTCCTCATTAATACTTTGAAACCAATGGAGAAATGAGCAGGTAGCCAATGCAAGGGGACCAGAGTGGGGGAGATATGTTGATGTTTTCTCACCCTAATAAGAAATCTGGCCGCTGCATTCTGCACCATTTGAAGCTTCCACATCAATCTCAAACGTAGCCCCACACAGAGTGCATTACAGTAGTCTAATTCCGAGACTACATGCACATGGACCAGAGTGGTGAGGGCCCCAACATCAAGATAGGGATGCAGCTGGGTGATCTGCCAAAGATGGAAGTAGGCGGTGCGGACCACTGATATCTGAGTTTCCATGGTAAGCGCCGGATCAAGTTGTACCCCCAAGCTTCAAACCTCAGTCGTCGTGGTGAGAGTCACACCCCAGAGAGTGAGGGAGTTTCCCAACCCCCCAGTGTCTGGGCCACCCACCCTCAGGACCTCCGTCTTGTCCGGGTTCAGCCTCAGACCATTCGCCTGCATCCATCCCAGTACGGCATCCAGACAGCGCTGAAGGGACGGAACGGCATTCACTGTTGTTGGGAAAAGGGAGATGTAGAGCTGGGTGTCATCAGCGTACTGATGACATGAAGCCCCACATCCCCTGATGACCTGATCCAGCGGCCTCATGTAGATATTAAACAGCTTTGGGGAGGTAATTGAGGGTGTCAGGATGTATTTCATCTCCCTATTTGTTTAAACTGCACATAGAACATATACAGAAAACGACTAGATTCAGTTGAAGGAGGAGTGCAAATGTTGGAAGAAAGATATATAGATAACACTATCCTACTGGAAGAAAACAGCAGTGATTTCAGACAAATTCCAATGAAGGTGAAGGAAGACAGTGCAAAAGCTGGACTGTAGTTGAACATAGAAGAAGAAAAATCATAACTGCAGAAGAATTTTAGTTAATCTAAACAGTGAAGTAATTGAAATTGTTAGATTTTGTATCATTAATCCAAATGGAGACTGCACTCAAGATATTAGAAGAAGACTGAGACTCTGAAGGACAGCAATGAAGGAACTAAAAATAAAGTGTATTTTTACAGTCATCAGCACTGCTGTATTCAGTTACGTACTGTGTATGGGTGTGAAGCCTGGGCAATGAAGAAAACTGACAGGAAAAAAATGATTAATTTGAAAGAAGGTGCTGGAGAGTTTTGCAGACAGACTGGACTGTCAGAAAGGTGAACAAGGGAGTCTTAGATGAAATCAAGCCTGAACTATCTCTGGAGGCAAAAATAATGAAACGGAGGCTGTTCTATGTTGAGCACATCATGAGAACGTAGGATTCTCTGGAAAATACAGTAGTGCTGGAAAAGGTTGAAAGCAGCAGAAGAGAGGAAGACCAAATATGAGATGGATTGATTCCATAAAGGGATCCACAGGCTTGATTTTACAAGAGCTAGGTAGGGCTATTAAGGACAGGACATTTTGGAGATTTCTCATTCATGGGATTGACACAAGTGAGAGGGTGACTTGATGGAATGTAATAACAAAAACAAGAACACACAGAGAAAGTGGCAGACATGTACACATTGGTGGACACCTGAAGAGAGTAAGGCAGACACAGACACATGCGCATGTCAGCGGCCTGAAAAAATATAGGCACAGAAATAGATAAGTGGAGGGGAGACAGGAGGGATACATAACACAGGAGTGTTACTAATGATCATTCATGCCTGTGCTAATGAAAGGTGTAGTGAGGCCCAGGAGACTTCAAATGATGTCTGTTTTTTGGCACTTACCAGTGTTGCTGAATTTCATTTTTTAACCCTGTGAGGAAGCTAAAAAGTGACTTCATTTTTGTAAAATTATGTGTAAAGACACCACAGAGCAACAACTGTACAAAGTTATTTTTCAAGATATACTGCAATTCAGCTGTGAAATATGGTTTATATGAAAGCTATCTGAGGCTATAGTTGTTTACAGTAAGAAGTAAATCCTGCTGAATTCAGTGGCACTTTTCCTTAGGTGGAATTGCATGGTGAATGATTTAAACAGAATATTTTCAATAGTGAATCAAGATTGGTGGAATTCTTTAGTAGAAAATGTTTATGTATGCAGATCAAAAACTGTATTTGCATGGTTCAGCAAATATATTGCTTAGTTCAAAAATGCTTTTTTTCATCCTTTATAGTATATCTAGAATTAAAGTGTCATCTGAACGCAAAGGCAAGTATAAGCTGACTTTACAATATGTAACCATATGGATCACAGTGGTTCTTTAAAAAGCACCCTAATGGCAGTCATGTTAAAATTAATATATTTTAATAATGAATGTAGACATTCTTATATGGGATATTCTCAGCCTATGTTCTTTGTTGTGTTCTTTGTGTAGTCCTACTTCTGGAGTTGCTTCTAGGAAGCTTCTAGGACCACAATAGATAAGTCATGGTAAGTGTCAGATTAGCTGGGTGCAGTTTCTCCCAAAAGGTGATGTGCTTGCCTTGAGACCCTAATCAGCAGAAAGCTTGATAGCTACATATAGTCCAGCACATTATCATTTCCCCAAAAATAAGACAGGGTCTTATATTAATTTTTGTTCCAAAAAAAGGCATTAGGGGTTATTTTCAGGGGATGTTTTATTATTTCCCCTATGTATAACAATCTACATTTATTCAAATACAGTCGTGTCATCTTCTGGATGCTGCACAATGGTGGAGGGTGGGGTTTCACTTAACTGGGGCTTATTTATATTACAGGCATCCTGAAAAATCATACTAGGACTAGATCTTATTTTCCGGGAAACAGGGTAGCACTGCCCATCCAGATCTGTGCAACTTGTCAACAGCTACTGTTCTGATGACTTCACAACAACTCTCTAGGAGATTGAGAATGGAAGAATTCATGATCAATTCCACTGAACCACTTCTAAGGCAACCTTGTATTTATATATCAGCCACATCTTAAGTAGAGTCATTTGAAAACAAATTGTATTCCAGCATGATTTTAAAGTATCTCCCATAAGAAGAGTGATAGTATCAAAACAAATGGCAAGGATGTCGTAAGAGCCCACAGGATATCCAGTTGCATTCTGAAAAGCTCATTTTTGCTGTTCAGTCATGTCCGACTCTTCGTGACCCCATGGACCAGAGCACACCAGGCCCTCCTATCTTCCACTGCCTCCCAGAATTGTGTCAAATTCATGTTGATTGCTTTTATGACACTGTCCAACCATCTCATCCTCTGCCGTCCCCTTCTCCTCTTGCCTTCACACTTTCCCAACATCAGTATCTTTTCCAAGGAGTCCTCTCTTCTCATGAGATGGCCAAAGTATTGGAGCCTCAGCTTCAGGATCTGTCCTTCCAGTGAGCACTCAGGGTTGATTTCCTTTAGAATTGATAGGTTTGTTCTCCTTGCAGTCCAGGGGACTCTCAAGAGCCTCCTTCAGCACCACAATTCAAAGGCATCAATTCTTTGGTGGTCAGGTTTCTTTATGGTCCAGCTCTCACTTCCATACATCACGACAGGAAAAACCAGATCTCTGGTTTTTCCTTTTCTCTTTTTTTCCTCTGTTTCTTTGCATTGTTCATTTAAGAAGGCCCCCTTGTCTCTCTTTGCTATTCTTTGGAAGTCTGTGTTTAATTTTCTGTAAGTTTCCCTATCTCCCTTGCATTTTGTTTCCCTTCTCCTCTCTGCTATTTCTAAGGCCTCGTTGGACAGCCACTTTGCTTTCTTGCATTGCCTTTTCTTTGGGATGGTTTTTGTTGCTGCCTCCTGTACAATGTTACGAGCCTCTACCCAAAGTTCTTCAGGCACTCTGTCCACCAAATCAAGTTCCTTAAATCTGTTCTTCTCTTCCACTGTGTATTCATAAGGGATTTGGTTTAGATTACAGTGGTGCCTCGCTTAACGATATTAATTGGTTCCCAAAAAACATCGCTATGGGAAAACATTGCTAAGTGAAACACCATTTCCCATAGGAATGCATTGAAAACTGGATAATCTGTTCCAATGGGAACGGATTATCGTCCTTAAGCGAAAATCGCCATAGGAAACATCGCTAAGTGAAACGCGGTTCCCCCATTGGAATGCATTGAAACCTTCAATGCATTTCAATGGTTTTGACAGGTCCATTTTCGCTATTTTTAAATTGTCTTAAAATGTTCAAAAACTGTTTAAAATGCTTGGAATCCTTAGTGCACCCTGTAAAACTTTTGCAAACTTAATTTGTCTTTGTTCTGAGTCTTCGTTATTTTTTGGTGAATTCCCCCCCCCCCCATTGGAATGCCCTGAACTGTAAGTTTGACATCTACAGTTCAGTGCATTCCAATGGGGGGTGAATTCATCAAAAATTAACGAAGACTCAGAACAAAGCCAAATTAAGTTTGCAAAGGTTTTACAGGGTGCACTAACGATTCCAAGCATTTAAAACAGTTTTTGAACATTTTAAGACACACTTAAAATAGCGAAAACGGACATCGCTATGCGAAACAGGGGGACCTAAACTGTCATTGCTAAGCGAAGCAAGGTCCCGAACATCGCTATGCAAAATTTCCCCATAGGGAACATTGCTAAATGGAGCACAAGATTGCTCCAAAAACTTCATCGCTAAGCGAATACATCGTTAAATGAGGCAATCGCTAAGCAAGGCACCACTGTATACCTGAGTAGCCCAGTGGTTTTTCCTACTCTCTTCAGTTTAAGCTTGAATTTTGCTATGAGAAGCTGATGATCAGAGCCACAATCAGCTCCAGGTCTTGTTTTTGCTGACTGTATAGAGCTTCTCCATCTTTGACTGCAGAGAATATAATCAATCTGATTTCGATATTGCCCATCTGGTGATTTCCATGTGTAGAGTGCTTGTGATGACCAGCTTGTTCTCTTGACAAAACTCTATTAGCCTTTGCCCTGCTTCATTTTGAACTCCAAGGCCAAACTTCCCTGTTGTTCCTTTTATGTCTTGACTCCCTACTTTAGCATTCCAATCCGCTAGAATGAGAAGAACATCTTTCTTTGGTGTCAGTTCTAGAAGGTGTTGCAAATCTTCATAAAATTGTTCAATTTCAGCTTCCTCAGCAGTGGTGGTTGGTGCATAAACTTGGATTATTGTGATGTTGAAAGGTCTGCCTTGGATTCTTATTGACATCATTCTATCATTTTTGATATTATATCCCATTACAGCTTTTCCCACTCTTTTGTTGACTATGAGGGCTATCCATTCCTTCTACGGGATTCTTGCCCACAAAAGCTCTTAGACAGATGTTATTATGGATAAATGTGAGGTGTAAACCAGTGGAAGAATTTTGGAATTTCATCAGGTCTTAGTAGGACCACTCTAACAAAGAAGTTTGGGTTTTATTTCTCAAGGCATTTTCAATGGACTTCATAGCCTTTGGGGAAGACTATATGTTTTGGCAACACAGTCCTTTCTGAACTATCAAGTCCAACCCCCTTCTCAATGCAGGAAATCCAAGTCAAAGATTTCCCCCCCCTGATACTCAACTGAAATCTGGCTTCCTGTAACTTCAGCCTATTGTTATGTGTTCTGCACACTAAGGTGATTGAGAACAGATCCTGCCCCTCCCCTCTATGACAATCTTTCAAGTACTGTATTTGAAAAGTGCTATTATATGTCACCTCAGTCTCCTTTTGTCAAGGCTAAACATGCTTTCAGTCTTTTGTCATAGAGCTTGATTTCCAGTCCCCTGATCACCCTTGTTACCCTTTTCTGAATTTGTTCCAGTTTGTCAGCATCCTTCTTTAAGTGTGTCCAGAAGTGGTCATAGTACTCAAGTTGAGGCTTAATAAGTGCAAAATAGAGGGAAGCCAGTACTTCACAGCATTGGGAGATTATACTTCTGTTAATGCAGCCTAAAATAAGATTGGCCTTTTTGCAGCAGCCACATTGCACTGTTGGCTCATATTCAGTTTGTAGTATTACTGAGAAGTATTTCCATATTATAACTGTGTTTATTTGTTTTTCTCTAGATTTGGACTTTACACGTATCTCTGTTCAATTTCATTCTGTTGTTTTTAGCTTAGTGCCTGAGCCTATCAAGATCATCTTTGAATGTTGTTTCTGCCTTCCAGGGATTAGCTATTCCATCCAATGTTGTGTTTGGTCTACAAATCTGATAAGCATTGCCTGCAACCCCTCATCCAAGTCATTAATGAAAATGTTGGGAGAGTACCAGGCCCAGGACTGAGACTTATGATACCCCACTTGTTAGCTTCTCCCAGTTTGAAAAGGAGCCATTTATTGATCAGTGGAGGGAGCTAGTTTGTGATTCTTTGGCACAATCAGTTGATCAGCTTGAGAACCTCTACTTCCTGCCACTAAAATGAGGGTTCACAAATGACGCTTGAAACACAGATGGTGTTTTTCATATACAGATTATGGCCAACAGCATATTTGCTCAGCATCTTCTTCCCCTCATACTTCTACCACAACCCTTAATGCTGATGCAAAACTAGCTTCTTGCGCTGAAGGGTTTTTAGAGTTGTCTAGACATTTAAAGTTGCAACCCAGTTCACACATTAAATCTAGTTTTTCAAGTAACTGTATGCCCTTCTTCATCCCAGGAAAAGTTTTCTTACTGTCCACCACAGCAAGAGGGAACTGATCGTCAAGAGTATCAAGCCGTAATTTAGTACCTGTGAACATAACTTTATGCTGCTTAATTGAGAGGCCACACAATCTGTTATCAATGCAGCACTTGCATTTTCATGGGCTGTGGAAGCATCTCACTATATAGGTCTGCACAGAGAACCAAAGGATGGACAGTAGTCGCAAGTAATCTGCCTTTTTGTTCAGTCATTGAAAATATTATTGTGTATTCCTTGTAAAGGGATGAAATTAGACTGTAAATATATACATTTGAAATTTGACAGCTTATGTCCTTGAATATTAAATATTAATATTTAATATTATAATATTTAATAATATTATAATATTTAATAATATTATAATATTTAATAATATTAAATATTTAATGCCTCCTCCCAAATGTTTTTAAGCATGTCATTACCTTGTGTGTTTTTACTGTATTATGCTCTGCTGGAAATTTTAGCTTCTGTTTCTAAATTATCAGTTTACTTCAAGTTATAATCCTAAATTCAGCTACCAGTGTGAAATATAGTAAGCACTTTCAAATTTTCTGGAACTTTCTTCTGAGTTAACAAATAAAGGATTGTGTTGTCAGAGGATTGGATCCAGATACAGTAAATTCATTTTTAAATGGACTAGCTATTGCTGATTCTTGACTCCCCAAAATATTTCCTCTATTATCCAGTACTTTATCTGGAAAGAATCCAACGTATTTTGATAAAATAATCCAAAATTAATTCGAAAAGTTTATTCACACAGATTAATCTTGTTGTACTCACAATTTGTGAAATAAAGGTACTTTCCTAGGTAATAGTTCTACCAGGTTCCTGATTGTTCTGTTATATAGAATTTGGGGGCAAGAGTTACCTTATTTTCCTAAATGTTTGTAGATATTGACCAGTGGAATAAAGTTATTGAACAGTTAGGTACACCGTCAGCAGAATTTATGAAAAAGCTACAGCCTACTGTGCGGAACTATGTAGAAAACAGGCCAAAATATCCAGGTATCAAATTTGAAGAGCTCTTCCCAGACTGGATATTTCCATCGGATTCTGATCGTGACAAATTAAAAAGTAAGATTTTGTTTGTGTGTATATTTTATTTATTTTATTTATTCTATTTATACCCCGCCTATCTGGTCTTGTGACCACTCTAGGCGGCTTGAAAAGGTGCTTTTCATAAGCACCTTTTCAAGAATATGCAAAATAAATATTCTATTATTCTCAAGATTGTAAAGCAAGTCTAATTTGTTGTGGAATTTTTACAACTTCAGGTTGCAACAGAGATGTTCATACACTAGTTTTTTAAAACATAAATTATTAAATTTCCTGTTTTGGAGTATATAAATTCTACCTTTGTGCTCATTAACATTTTAACTGTATGCATTAGTTTTGTAGGTATTAGTTTTCTTTGCCTTTGTTGGTTTTTGTTTTGATTTAGCTACTCAACAAGAACTCACTTGTCAGCTTCAAAATCAAACTTTCAAAATTCGATAACCCTGAAGTGCTGCTTACCATACGTTTCTGTGTATAAGACAATACTTTTTTCTAAAACCTTTAGACTAAAAATTGAGAGTTGTCTTATACACAGAAGTAAGCTGAGGAGAGAACAAAATGGCACATACCTTTCCCATGCAAACAGGCTTCCTCCAATCACGAGCCTTATGTAACTGATCTTTGATGCTGAACAAACCAATTGCAACACACCTCGTGGAGACTGTAGTAGGCTCAGATTCAACAGGGACTCGTAATGTCTGAGTGTTCTGAGCCCAGAGGCTGAATACTCAAAGCTACCTTTTCTTAATTTTCAGTTAGAAAATGGTGGGGGTCTTATACACAGAGGTGTCTGATAGACAGAAAAATATGATAATTATAAATAAAGCAATATTTTCAAAATAACTTTAGGCTGAACTAAAATATTTCTAGTTGATACAGTATGTTTCTGCAATTGTCTGCCCTTTAAGAAAATGCAGATATTCCTTTGTGCTGTTTAAGTTTGTTGCTTGTGCCAGAGTGATAAATAAACATTCTATATTTTTATGCTTTCAGATATTTAGCTTCTAATGATTAAATCTTTTCTCCTTTCCATTTTCTAGCCTGTCAAGCTAGAGATTTACTATCAAAAATGCTAGTAGTAGATCCAGACAAACGAATTTCGGTAGATGAAGCTTTACGTCATCCATATATCACAGTTTGGTATGATCCAGCTGAAGCTGAAGCAGTAAGTTTAATGTTTATTTATTTGGATTATTTGTATACCTTTCACATTTTCTGCGTCATAAAAAGGAAAAACTCAGACATTGTCTAATTTTTTTTAAAAAAATCAACAAGAGGCAATAACCCTAATATTATCTAAGAATGTGAAAAACCATAAAATATTTTAAGATTGAAAGCATAGGACATTTGTTCAAAAATAAAGATGATGTCTTTAAGACCACAAAGGGGAGATGCCAGGTAAGCATCTCAAAGCAGGAGGAGAAGGGCAGTAAAGTGTATAAATGAAGATCAAGAAATCATTAAAAAGTTAGGGCACAATTGTGTAGTGTTCTATAGTGGTCCGCATGATCCCCAGCTCACAGTTGTGGGAATTGGAAATACCCTGTTTAAAATAGTGGGGGCTTCCGACCGTGTGATGTTGAGAAAATTTGTAATGTTGGGGGGAGGAAACAGCTGTTAATGCACAGACCATTGGTCATGCAGTATAAGCAAAGAGGATTTTGTCCATAAATTCAGAAAGCTTGTATACTTTGCTCACATTATGAGAAACAAAAACTATAGTTGTTTATCATTGATGATTCAATGTAACATTAAGAAAGCAGTAGACCTTATTGGGGGTTGAAAGCTTGGAGAGTGGTTTGAATGAAGCACAGCAGTCTGTTGTTTAAAGCTGTTACATTTAAAATCAGGGAAGAAATATGAGCATCCATTCTGTTTGAAGGAACAAATCATTCTGTGATAACCATGGAAACTAACCACAGTAAGAGGCCCATAAATAGCCTCTTACGCATAGCCATGTTCTTGGGCACCTATTTATTTTGCTGTCTTTCACACAGAACTTCCCAACATGATCACTAGCTCAAAAATATGTTTTCACTCTTCATTAGCTGTATATGTGTAAAAAAGAATGAAATGAAATTTTAAAACTTTGTTATATTCGTAGCCACCACCTCAGATCTATGATGCACAGCTGGAAGAAAGAGAACATGCCATTGAAGAATGGAAAGGTAAAATCTACAATATGTTAAAATCCTCTGAGAATGTTTTGCTAAGTAATGGCCTCTAGATAATATTTAATGAAATATATTTCAGTGACAGAAAGATGATTTTTAAGCTTAATTCGAATAAAATCAGAACATAGTAATTTAGTCTGCCTAAGTTACTAACACCTACTATAATAATGAACAAGTCAGTAAAATACTTATCTTATGACTGTTCCTATCTTCCCGATTTTTAATTTGTTTCTCTTTTTCTTAGATAGATGGCTAAACAGACTGTTGCATGGGGCACAAATAATGTAAATACTCAAATATTTGAATAGACTAAATAAACTTTGAGCAAAATCCTATGAGTTCTGTTCTGCCAGTGTAAACCAGATTAGATTGCTGAAAATAATTAATTTTAATTAATTCAGAGCTTCAAATCCTCCTCCTGTTTCACTTTTCAGGGCTCCCTAGAACTTCCTTTTGCCCTGTGGAAGCCTTTGGGAGCCTTCGGACCTTGAAAAAAACCTTTAATTCTCAACACTCATGACCAGATAGTGACCAGTAGACAGTGATAATCCAGCAGTGATTTTTGCCTGTGAAAAGCTCCCTCCATTTTGCTTCCTTTAGAGTATATAAATGTAATTCCTGTGTTTTCATATTTAACAGTTTTGTACGTTAAATATAGAAACCCAAGAATTAAATTTAAATCCCAAATATATTCTTTTTATGCAATATAATAAGAACATGCCCTGTTTCCCCAAAAATGACCTAACACGATGTTCCTAATATAAGCCCTACCCCAAAATAAGCTCCAGTTAAGTGAAACCCTGCCCTCCACCATTGTGCAGCAACCAGAAAAAGATGACATGACTGTATTTGAATAAATGTAGATGGTTGTACATGAAAAAAAATAAAACATCCCTTGAAAATAAGCCCTAATGTGTTTTTTGGAGCAAAAATTAATAGAAGAACCTGTCTTGTTTTCAGGAAAACAAGATAGTAAAAATATTGAAAATCCCTACTTTAAAAATATGCTTTTAATTTGGAATAGGTACAGTATAGAAAAATACTAATTTCATCAATTTCTCCATTCATTGGTGGAGTTGGAGAAATTTCCAGTAAATTCAAAAGTTAGAATTGGGAATAAGAAGGAAACAAGTTATTGGGATAAAAGATTAGTTAGAAAAGAAGGGGAATAAATAATACATAAAGGATTGATGGAATGGCATGGTCAAATCTTACATGATTAGAGGGTTTGTGGAGGAATATTCTCAGATGTTATTCCAGGCAAAAGGGGGAAAGGAAAAAAAGCAGTGAAATAACTCTTCTGCTGTTTTGTCTCATTTGTCTTCCTACCCTCTCTCTTTCTATATATAGAACTAATATATAAAGAAGTAATGGATTGGGAAGAAAGAAATAAGAATGGTTTGGTAAAAGAACAGCCTTCAGGTTAGTCATTGATGTAATAGTCTTTTAAAAGTTGTTTATGCTGTATTAAATTTATGTGTCTTGTCTTCCTAATTCTTCTGATTCATGTTCCTGTATGTACAATTTTTCCCATTTAAGAATGTGTACAGGTCCCTAGGAATGGTTGAGAATGGGTCAAAGATAGTTACTAACACTCAGAGATAAATGTCACTCAGGTATACTGTATATCACTCAGTACTTAGATGCAGCCCAAAAACAAGGCCAAGGTAATTCAGGTTACACAGGCAGGTCACACTAAGAGACGAGAAATAGACAGCACAAGGCAAAGTGAAACAATGTGAGGTCACTTACGGGGTTGCAGAGTGCACAGTAGCCAAGGAGCAACTAAAAGCATGGTCAAAGACAGTTTGAGGTCACACACAGGGCTTCCACTAGAGAGTCAGGAAAGCAAGCTCACATGAGGAATAAAAATTATATACCAGCAATTCCTCTAGCCTCAGAAACCTTTGAAAAGTAAGTGCCAGATCCATATCAGTGATCCAGCTGTAACATAATACAGTCTTCCTGAACAAGTGATCCACATGAGAAGTTCTTTACTCATTAAGGCCCTCTGCTGCAGACAGGCATTTCTGAGCTTAAAGGCTCTGGCCTTCCTAGTTACGATGTTTATGGTCTTGGAAGCTCTGGGCTGATGTAACAATATTTTCTTTTGCAAAGGATGGCCCTTCAGTTGTCCTTTCTGAGAACCTCAATAGTTTTGAGGGAGGTTAGAATTTTCTGGGACATTGGATTCTCTTCTGAAAAGGACTTTTAAAGACATAGGCCCATGACATATGCATTATTTCCCTATACTCAGACTACTGGTCAAAATAGCTTGTTGTGTGCATGGTTTGGTAAAAGCAGTCTTGGATTATAGGGAATAATATATACCTCTGTCTGGGGTGAAGCAGTAACTCTAGCAGTGCAGAGTCCACAATTTCTTTAAAGCAGGGGTAACCAACCCCAAGTCTGTGGCCTGGTAGTGGCAGGACCTGGTCACAGAGACAGATCGCCCGCCCCCACATATGCACGTATGCACATACACTGCTCCACATACACACATGGACACATGCATAACCCACCCATACATGCACAGATGCCCCACGCATGGACACACTCAGCCCCCAGATGCATGCATGCCTCGCCCACGCATGGACGACGAATCCCCAACCCCCCCGGACGGTAAACCCTCCATGGTGCAAAAAAGGTTAGGGAGCACTGCTTTAAGGTGTCAAATGAAAATAAGGAGCCTTTCCTCACTGCTGAGTGACATTTGTGTGTTATAAGATACAGTATAGTCTTCCAGAACCAGACAGATATATCATGATGAAAGAAGAAATGCATTCCTTAGAACAGTAAGAGATGGGTATTCGTGAAGGCTTTCACGGCTGGGATCTAATGGTTGTTGTGGGGTTTTTGGGCTCTTTGGCCATGTTCTGCACAGAGGAGAGCACAGAGTGCTGTCCTCTGAAGATGCCGGCCACAGAGACTGGCAAAACGTTAGGAAGAACAACCTTCAGGACACGGCCAAAGAGCCTGAAAAACCCACAACAGCCAATAAGAGATGGGATTTATTAATTTCGAAAGAGCACTGCACCTAGGGAGGTGATATAGAAAGGTGTTCTTCCCTCCTTTTTATGTTTAGTTGCTCTGTAAATTAATGAATGGAAGCACTGCCTGGCTTGCCCCTCAATGAATGAGGTGAGACAGAGGACAAAGGTTTTTGTATTTGACTGGCCCTGAAAATTTAACCTTTATATAGTAGCTTTCGATCATTGTGTCAGTGGTGACTGTTTACCAGCTAGCCGAATTGTAGTCTGATAACCTTTGTCTGGCACTGTACTGTGGATATTGTGATACCGTGAAATAGGTTGGTGTTGGCTGAGAGGTGCTACAGAGTATTCTTAGCTAAACAAATTTCTATATCTTGCTCCAGATAGAAGTCTCTGCTTTGCCACATTTGGGATTGCATAGCAGCCACAAAGAAAAAAAATTCTGAGTGATTGGATGGTTGCAAAGCCATGTGCCTGATCACACCAGAAAGGATTGCTTTAATGGGAGCAATCGCCCACAAGATGATTTTTCTATCTGCTGGGAATCGCTTCAGCCTAGCTTCAAAAAGTAGAAGCCCTACAGCCGAACCAAAAATCTTGAGCGTGGACATGGGTCAATCTGGAGCACTTTTTCCCATGTATACTATGATAACTAGAAACAGATTGCACCAGACCACCCACGAACAGTCCAAATGAGCTAACATCCTATGTTTGCTTTAAATGTTTGTTCTGGGTGATTGTACTGTCTGTCATATAGCTTTTCCATATGTCCTGCTATAGAAGCTTTGGTTTGGAAATTAACAGGTGAGCTGCTGTTCCTGTTCTTTGGTCAGTATGCTTGGTGCTTACTGTATTTTCCATGTATAAGATGATGTTTTTCTCTAAAATATTTAGATTAAAAAATTTAGAGTCGTCTTATACATGGAAGTAAGGAGGGCAGAGGGATCAAAGTGCTTTGATCCTTGCTTTACCCCTCCACTTTCTTTTCAAAAAATCATCAAAGTGCTTTGATCATTGCTTTCTTCCTCAACTTTTTGTGAGGAAAGTGGAGGGCAAAAGGACTTTCCTCAAAAGCAAGAGCTTTCTTGTGAGGAAAGTGCTTTTCCCCTCCACTTTCTTTGGAAGAAAATGAAGGGGAAAAGCAGGAATCATCAAAGCAATTCCTGCTTTCTCCCTCCACTTTCTTAAGAAGAAAGTGGAAGAGGAAAGCAGGAATCAAAGCGCTTTGATGATTCCTGCTTTCCCCTCCACTTTCCTTGCAAGAAAGTGCTTTCCCCCTCCACTTTCCTCTCAAGAAAGCACTTTCTTGCAAGGAAGGTGGGGGGAAAGCACTTTCTTCTGAAGAAAGTGGAGGGGGAAAGCAGGAATCAAAGTGCTTTGATCCCTCCCCCCACTTTCTTGGGAAGAAATTCTAGGTTAGAAAAGTGGGGGGGTGTCCTTATACAGTGGGCGTCCTATACACGGAAAAATACGGTAGTTTGTCAAGAAGAAGGAGAGGGAAATTCCATGTGCTAGGTTTGGAAACATGCTGTGAGCCAGTTTGCCCATGCACAAATCTCATATGTGAGAATTTTCCATTCGCCCACATCCACATGCCTTTTGACCTTTTCAAAGAATTCTGAAAGGTTTGTGAGGCAAGACTTAACTTTATAGAAGCCATGCTGATTTTCCCTCAGCAATGCTTGTTCTTCTATGTGTTTTAAGATTTTATCTTGGATGAGGCTTTCCACCATTTTCCCTGGAACAAATGTTATTCTAACCGGCTTGTAGTTTCCCGGGTCCCCCCTTCTTCCCTTTTTAAAGATTGGCGTGACGTGCTATGCTCCAGTCCTTTAGCACTTAAGGACAAGTTGTATATTTTAGTTAAGAGATCAGCAACTTCATTCCTCAGTTCTTTAATAGTCTTGGGCTGGTACCAACTGGGCCTGGTGACTTATTGATCTTCAATTTATCAATATGTAGTGCATTATTTGTAAAACACTAGCTACCATTTCTAACTTGCTCAGAATCCTCTTTCTTACATATATTTGATGCCTACATCTCTTTGACATTAAAGAAGAGGTCTGCATATTGGCTGAAATCCTGTTTGTGTGAGTTCTGTAGCGCAAGGATGATTATTTAATCAGCTAAGGCAGTGGTCCCCAACCTTGGGCCTCCAGATGTTCTTGAACTACAACTCCCAGACGCCTTCACCACCACCTCTGCTGGCCAGGATTTCTGGGAGTTGAAGTCCAAGAACATCTGGAGGCCCAAGGTTGAGGACCACTGAGCTAAGGGGATTTTTGGAAATTAAACATTTCTTTCTTCCCTTTTCTGGCCCCCACATGTCCCTAGTAACTTCTTTCATTGTCAGGATCCTTTGCAGGGCAGGAGGGGGAAGTGTTTAATTGCTGATAATCACTGCTGCCAAAATAGTGGCAGCAATTTTCAATAATCAAAGACTTTCTCCTACTATCCTGCAGCCCCCATGGGTCCCACTGAAGAAAGAGATTGTTTGGTACCCATGGAGGCTAGGGGATGGGAGGAGGACACAATCAGTTTCTTTAAAATAATGCCTCAGCTGAAGACATCATCAGCCTCATTCCACAGAACTTATGTAGATAGGATTTCAGTCAGTATATTGTGTTTTCATATGTACTCCTTCCATAAATGCCAAATACTATGTTTTCAACCATGTCTTTCCTCAGATTTTCTTATGCTTGGTTTTCTTAGCACAGATGCAGCAGTGAATAGCAATACCAGCCCTTCCCAGTCATCATCGATCAACGACATTTCATCCATGTCAACAGAACAAACACTGGCCTCAGACACAGACAGCAGCCTTGATGCTTTGACAGGAACACTTGAAGGATGTCGGTGATCAGTGTTGAAGATTGAACGTTGGCAAAGAACTTTTGCTTCTCTTGGGCCTGAAACACTTGTAAGTTTTATGGAACCAAGTAGAAAAACTCCATGTTCTGCATGTTCCTCTAAAATAATGTCTGCGATTTTATTCAGTTGCCACAGACTTTCTGCTTAATGTTTTCCCATGAAAGCAACTTTGTATATCAAGGCAAAATAAGTGTAGACATTACTATAACTTATTCTGTTTTAACCTATATCAGGTGAGCAGTTAAAATAACTCCACACCCAAATGAATTCATGGGCATTCTCTCAGACCTCTGAAACATGCGCATTGTCAATATAATTTTTAAAATAAGAAAGCCATTGTAAATCTTGTTGAATGTATATCCTCTTTCTTATCTATGTGATTATAGACATATGCCATATCAATGTGTCTTGCTGGCATTCTCAGTACAGTAAAATATAAAGGCATAGTTTCTCTGCGTAGCACTCTTTTCTTGAGGCCTTTTTCTGTCCACCTCCAAATAATTTTGTATACCTTCTTGTACAAGAAGCAGATATGTGAATTTTTGCTTCATCTTTACATCTGAATGTAATTTTGCTTCTCTGAATGTGCTGTTCTAGTGCTTTTATTTCAAGGGGTAGACAGAATAAGAAAAATGCTAGTGTATTTTTTAACTCTTGCATGGTTTGTGAATTAGTGTATGTTTTAAAATAGATATTTGGTCTTTTTAAAGGGCTTGTAAACATCATTGCTCCTTTCCCTATTTTGGCATTGCCATGGAAAATCTGACGAAGCTTGAGAGTATTGTGGGGATATAGACCCCCTGGACAGATATACAGATACCCACTTAGTATGTGTGTTTTGAAGGGACCACCATATGATATATGAGAAAATTTGCACAATAGTAAATTAACCATAATAGAAAAACAAGAGAATAGCTTTTTAAAAATGGAACTATGTAAGAAAAGGTTTTTAAGTGGAATTTATACACCCTCTGTAGCAAATTCCAGAGACAAATGCCAATCTTGAAACAGTTTGAACTGGTTCTTTTTTTTTCCTGGTTCCAAAAAATTGTGATGTGTCACAGATTGAGAATGAACAAAATCTATTCACCAGATATTTGCAAGGAAACATATTTGTGTGAATATGTTCTATATTTATTGATAGGATAGTAGCTTCAACAGTGTTGAGAGGCTATCCAAGTTTGGCAACTGAGACTTATCAGTAAGTCTTGAACAATGAAGATTTTGGATTGCCACAGTTGGGGCATAGGGTTGCCACATTAGTAAAAGGTGGGTTTGGTTCATTTCTCTAATAACCAAAGGCGCATTTAATATATGACCTTCGTGCTCTGGCACCAGCACTTTACTAAATGTACAATCTTTTGTATGTTTACTTGGAAGTAAAACCCATTGGGTTTAATGAAGCTTATTCTGGATGGGTCACTATAGGTTTACAGTCAAATTAAT
Source organism: Pogona vitticeps (assembly GCF_051106095.1). Classification (NCBI taxonomy): domain Eukaryota; kingdom Metazoa; phylum Chordata; class Lepidosauria; order Squamata; family Agamidae; genus Pogona; species Pogona vitticeps. The sequence goes on from NC_135784.1 coordinate 97,161,472, forward strand.
ATGTATTGCAAGCTTTTCTGGCCAGAGAAAGGTCAACAGACCTTTTGAGTAGATCTAGCATGAGTAAGATTTCTCCTACGGTTTTCTCTTGAGTTATAGGGATGTTTCAGACATGGATGTATTGAAAGGAACAGGATTAGAAGATCTAGAACACTGGTTCTTAACCTTGGGTTACTCAGGAGTTTTGGACTGCAACTCCCAGAAGCCTTCACCACCAAGTGTGCTGGCTGGGGTTTCTGGGAGTTGCGGTTCAAAAACATCCGAGCAACAAAGGTTAAGAACCACTGATCTAGAATAAGAATTGGAGAGCATCCCTGCCCCCATAGCTTGATTAATAAAGTTATATTACATTGGACTAACTGATCATTTTGAAGTGGCTTCCTAAAAAAACCCTGTTAGCTGAATAGGGAAGATCCATTGAGGCTGTGCTTGGACATCACACTAAACTATCGTTCAGCAAAATGTAAAGAGTGTAGCTATCTCTTACATTTGCTTGCTTGGCCCTCTCCCCTCTCTTTGAGAAGTTTTTGGTTGTACTTTTGGATAATTGCGGTTTTTCATGGTGCCTTTGTGTGACAAGGTCTGGTCAACACTGCATTATTTTCAAATAAGCCACTGCTAAAAAATCTCACTTCTGAATTTGATTGGTGAAGCTAGCCACAGTTGGTGTGATTCCCCGTTCATGCTTGGGATGGGGTGTAGGGTGAAGTGTGCTAATTTAAAAACAGGCCAAGTTATATCATGCCTTCCTCGAATGTAATTTAGTGTGACATCCAAATACAACAGGAGGAGCTTTACTACCTTCTTTTGGCAAATCTAAACATAAACAAGAAAGAGAAACAGAGTGAATCCCCTGGTTTAAAATATTGCCTCCCCCCCTTTTAAGTTTCATATCCCTATACTTAACTGAAAGTTTTGGAGGTATACTGTTTCAGATTAACTTTAAGGAAGTCAAAGTGGCTTTTGTATGGTGAAGCTGTCAGCCTGAATTCTGAATGGTTAGAAGACACGCTATCAACTGAATTCAAAACTGAAAAATGGACATCTGTATTTCACTGATGATAATTTATTCCCCATGTCTGCTTTTTTAAAAGAACTTTCCCATTCTATTGTCAGTAACATTCACTCTGACATAAATATATTACCAAAATAAGTTACCATGAATTATGTTAATGCATGTGCGCTGGAGTAATATAGGGTTTTCAGCGTTTATTTTATAATTCCAAAGCCACTACAAAAATCAGTGCTGTTGTTTTGTAAAAATGAGGGATTCAGTGCTATGTTTGTATCTTTTGTATATAGCATTTAGTCTTGGAATACAGAACCTTTCTCTGTGCATTCTGTTTTGCAAAATATCTGTTGGGCATGGGATTGTGTCTTCAGCTCCTGACACTCCTTCACTGTCCAGGAACACCAAAATTCAAGTGACCCCAACCCCCAGTCCAATTTCAGGAGAATTTCAGAGATTGTGAATGGAAATATCCACGGCTCCAAAATAAATGATACAAATACAGTGGTGCCTCGCAAAACGGGTGCCTCACACAATGATGAATTCACACAACGATGCCTTTTTCTGTTAAATTTGCCGCCTCACACAGCGATGCTTCCTATGGGGGATTTTCACGCAATGATGTCTCTTTTTCGTTCCTGTAAAAGTGTCTTACAATGTTTGGAAGTTGTTTTAAATGGTTGCAATGGTTAGCCCACCTCCTGAAACCTATGCAAACTGATTTTGGTGTTGTTCTGACACTTCGTTAATTTATGGTAATTTTTTGTTTTCCCCCCTCATTGAACTCCATGCATTTCAAAAAATTACCATTAATTAACGAAGTGTCAGAACAACACCAAAATCAGTTTGCATAGGTTTCAGGAGGTGGGCTAACCATTTCAACCATTTAAAACGGCTTCCAAACATTGTAAGACACTTTTACAGGAGCGAAAAAGGACTTCGCAAAGCCATTGAAATGTATTGAGTCGGCTTCAATACATTCCAATGGAGGAAACATTGTTTCACACAGCGATGTTTCCTATGGGGATTTTCACTCAGCGATGGCAATCCATTCCAATTGGAACGGATTAACCGGTTTTCAATGCATTCCTATGGGAAATGGTGTTTCACAGAACGATGTTTCACACAACGTTGATTTTTTTGGAACCAATTAACATCGTTGTGTGAGGCACCACTGTACTGGGATACATCAGATGTCAACAGCAGCCAGAGGCTTCAGTTCCATGTTGTAGTGCAAGAAGTTGGCTTTCCCAGTTTAATTTAGATCAAGGTTTTGCTATTTAATTGGGATTTTCACTGTCTAATTGGGATAGCCATGATTTCCAGAGTTTTGTCGTGGACACATCTATCTCCCCCCCCCCCCCATTTCTTGATTTTAGAGAAACAGCTACCCTGACTGAAGCTGCCCTTGGTTCTCTGCATGGGATGATTCAGGAAACAGCTGTTTAATAGTGACAGAAATGCACTCCATAACGCTTAGGGATATTTTCATATACATAGCTTAAGATTTGTCCCTGTTTCTGAAAAAATCCTGGACAATGCTCTGATGAATTCTAGTAAAGGTTACTTTTGGGGGGTACTGAAGAGCAGGAGTGGGTTGTAGGGAGCTGTTTCTGAAAGCAAAGTGAAAAGGGGAATTAGTAAATTGCAGCATAGAGGAGAACATAATATATGCGTTACCTCAGTTGCTGCTCAATTTCTAAGTTCAGGACTCTGTTGGAGAAACAGAAATACAATTATGCAAGTGTTCTCACCGCCAATGAGCTCTCCCTCACAGTGGTCATGCACTGGTTGCAGAATTGGGTATATGACCAAACATGTGAAGGATAGCCTGCCCGAAAGGAAGAGTGCTGCGATTGTCCTTGCGTGTGGGTTTTTTAAATTAGGCTTCTCACCTAAAAAGTGAAGTGTTGGGACTATAATCCAGTGTATCAGTTCTTCTTCTCACTTCTAGGCATGTGGAAATCGAATACAGTTGCTCAGTTGTAAAGGAAGAAGACTTAAGGCACATTCTTGATCAGAATTCTCTGTCTCTAGTAGTTATTTGTCAGAGAATCATGGAACTTTAGAGCTGGGTTATCAAGTCCAGCCCTCTGCCAAACCAGAAGGTCTGCAGCTAAAGGATCTCTAACAGGTGGCCATTGAAATTTTGTTTTAAAATGTCCATTGAAGGAGAGTCCGCTATCTTCCAAGGCAGTTTGCACTCTAAGAGCTCCTACTGTCAAGAAGGTCTTTCCGATGTTAGGCAAAAATCTCCTTTCACAGATTTGAAGCCAGTGATCAGGTTTGTAGTCCCATTTGTATATAGCAGAGTGCACAATGGCAGAGACTTAACTTGAATAAAATTAAAGTTATTTATTTTACAAAAGCATGATTCACATTTAATTCATGTGAGTTAAATACTTGTAGTACAAAAAGTGTAATAGCTTTTCATTGCTTATTACCATACTTGCTTTTAAATTAGTTGCTTGTAGCCTCTGTGATTTCAAGGCTCATCAATCCTTTAACAGTTTATTTTCTGTTCTCTCTTTCACTCATGAGGAAATATCCATGCAGACCTCTCTCACTTTATCTGGCAGTATCTGGCAGTATATTTTCGTTCTGCAGATCCTTCATCTTCCTTCCTTCTTCCTCTCTCCTGCTGGTCTGCTGCTTCTTCTGCTCATGCTTTCACTCACACATACACACACATGGTTTGCTGCTGCTGCTGCCGCCGCCTTTATACTGATGTTACTCAGTGACATTCAGCATTTCTCAAGGTTAATCAACTCATCAATCTCACCTGCCTGTCTTTCTCTCTTGTAACTTTACTGAGCAGAAACGCTCTTGGTAAAATATAACCCCAATAGCCAGGTCCTAACCTTTGGCACTCCATATATCAAGCTGCAATTATTTGGATAATACTGGGCAAAGTAGGACTTAATTCTGATTAAATGTGCAAATGATGGTACCATTAGTGTTCCTCAAAAATAAAATGGGACCACTTCCTTTAAAACAGGTAACTCTGTCTTTCTGAATGTTTTTGGACTGCTGATTACTTACATCCTTATCCGTAGCTGTTCTGCCTAGGTTGGTGGGAGTTTTGGGCCAGATATACATATACAGTGGTGCCTCACAAGACGAAAGTAATTGGTTCCGCGAATAGTGCCATCTTGCAAAATTTTTGTCTTGCGAAAAGCAGTTTCCCATAGGAATGCATTGCAATGCATTCCTATGGGAAACCTAGCAAGACGAACGAATTATTTTCGTCTTGCGAGGCATCAGTCTTATGGGGGAAAATTGTCTTGTGAAGCACGGCCATAGAAGAAGCCGTCTTAAGAGTCACCAACACGATCGCAAAACACTTTGGTCTTGCAAGTTTTTCATCTGGCGAGGCATTTGTCTTGCGAGGCACTACTGTATATGGATAAATGGAACAATTGTGGCTTGTTTCACTGCTCTTGTCATTTGACACCAGCCTTGTGAGCCTCTAGTGGTGCTTTCTGTGCACTTGATTCTGGATTCTGTTGACTTCATATTCAGTCTCACTATTGGGCATATTCATCTGCAGGAATGACTGTTTTTTCACTTCTGACATGTTGGATTATATGCAGTAGTTCACTAGAACTCATCAGAATCAACCGTTTATCTCTGCCCCATGAATGTTGAAAAGTCTCACCTAAAACAAAGTTCAGAATTGTTGCAGGTATTCTGAGGAGTGAATACACATTTTCCCCCTGAAAGATGTGATGTATGCACGTGAGTTCAGCTCATGAGTTCAGTTCACTGTATGCACATGAGTTCAGCATATCATTTTTCACTAAGGAGATTAATTATTTTAATATTCATAATCCAGAAGTCTCACAACTCTGATTGTGTTTGGTTGCAAAAAAAAATCATGTATTTTGATGGGAACAGCCTAGTTTCCCCCAAGGTTCACATATTCCCTTTCTTTCCAGTATTGCTACTAGAAGGAAAGTTGAAACTTTCATTTCTGTGTATTCTCGAAGGCTTTCATGGCCAGGATCTGATTGTTTTCCAGGCTGTTCGGCCGTGTTCTTCATTTCTGTGTAATCCAATGCCTAAATAGTGGTTCAATTTAAGTATGGTTTGTCTGGGGGGGAAATGATCCCAGAAAATTAACTAGGGTTTATCAATATGACAAATTATGGCTAATCAAAGTCTAATACAGAAGGTTCCAAGCTCATTACATATTGGAAGAAGGCTAGACTCATTCATGTCATAATAACTCATCATTTAGGCCATGCCACGGCACGGAAACAGCTTTGGTCGACCTGCTGGATGACCGTCTTAGGGAGGCCGACGGGCAAAATGTCCTTGCTCGTCCTCAGTATCTCAGCCACCTTTGATATCGTCGACCATGGTATCCTCCTGGGGAGGCTCTCCAAGTTGGGGATTGGTGGCCTTGCTCTCGCTTGGCTCCAGTCCTTTTTGGAGGGCCATCCTCAGAGAGTGCAGCTTGGGGAGAATGTATTGACCCCGTGATCCCTCAGCTGTGGGGTTCTGCAGGGTTTGATCATCTTCCCAATGCTGTTTAACATGATATAACAATATATGAGGCCGTGGGGGGGGGGTCATCTGGTGATGTGGAGCTTCGTATCACCAATATGCTGATGACACCCAGCTCTACATCTCCTTTTTTCCATCTGCAGTGGATGTTGTTCCATCCCTTGGGTGCTGCCTGGAGGCCGTTCTGTAATGGATGCAGTCAAATGGACTAAGGTTGAACCCAGACAAGGCGGAGGTTCTGCGGGTGGGAGCCCCCAATGTCAGTGGTTTGGGGAACTCCCTCTCTTTTGGAGGGGTGACTCTCACCACAAAGAATTTAGTTCACAGTCTGGGGGTCCATCTTGACCCGGCGCTTACCATGGAGACCCAGGTAGCGTCTGTGGTTCAGTCTGTACACTTGCATCTTCGGTGGAACGCCCAGCTGTGTCCCTATCTAGTCACGGGGGCACTCAGCACGCTAGTCCATGCGCTTGTAGTCTCGAGAATAGACTACGGTAATGCTCTCTACGTGGGGCTTCCTTTGGGACTGATGCGAAAGCTTCAGATGGTCCAGAACACGGCGACCAATCTATTAACAGGGGTGAAAAGATCTTTTCCCCACTCTGGTCACCTTACACTGGCTACCTATCTGCTTCCGCATTGATTTCAAGATGTTAACCATTACATATAAAGCCCTTAATGGTTTAGGATCTCGATACCTGGCAGAGTGCCTTCCACCCAGTTCTACCCATATCACCTACTCCAGTCAGGCTGGGTGGCTGAGGGGCCTAACACCAAGAGAGGCCCGGTGGGAAAAAACCAGACATTGGGCCTTCTCGGCAGTGGCCCCTTGGCTTTAAAACAACTTACCTGTTGAGATCTGCCTGGTTCCCTCGCTGACTAACTTGAAGACATGGCTATAAATACATCGAGATCCTAAACCTTCCTATGGCCATTACCTAGCCTATCTCCCTTTTTCTTCTTTTTATTTTCTCTCCTTCTTCCTCCTCTTCTTTCCCCCCCTTTTTCTTTTTCCTTTCCCATCTTGAATTAATCTGGATTTTATCTTAGTTTATTTTTTATATTATATGTAAACCGCCCAGAGTAGACACGTTCTAGATGGGTGGTAAATGAATGAATGAATGAATGAATGAATGAATGAATGAATGAATGAATGAATGAATGAATGAATAAATAAATAAATAAATAAATAAATAAATAAATAAATAAATAAATAAATAAATAAATAAATAAATAAATAAATAAATATCATTTGTTGTGATGCCTGTTAATGTTGTGACTCCTGGACCATGCCCTCTGCTGCTCTCCCCACCCACCCTGTTCCTCTGTAGAAGCCAGTCAGATCCCATCTTTGTAAGGTGACCTTTATAGGATGGTGGTCATCTTATTGCCTCCAAATTTATTGGAGTTAATGTACCCCTTTCAGGGCAGCAGCAGCACAAAGACCACAAATGTATGCATGGAAAACACACACAAAGATCGAATGTTTCAAATGCTTTTATGACTTCTGATGCCAATTATTTTGTGATGGTACCATTGCACTTAAAACAACAACCTTTTTGTGCCCACTGACCCCAAAGGTGTGGGGATCCCTGGTCTATACCAATTTTTTAAAGTCACAATACATTATGTATGATAGGTACTTTACATCTTTAATAGTATCTTTGTTGGTTGTCATATATTTTATCTTTGTGCTTGTTTCTATAAACATGGGCAGCACTACTCCAGATTAGAACTAGGAGCCTGAACAATTAAATATACCTTAATAATAATAAAAACACTTCCCAGGTAGAAAACTAGGGTATTGGGGAAAAGTGTTCTGGCTCACTTTCTCCCTGATGTCTTGAAGACCCCTCTTTTGTTTGCTCTGGTGAGAAAATGCATGTGCACATGAATATGCCCCACGATTTCAGCTGAAAAAGTGTCCTCATCAAGTCAGAGGTCTTGTTTCCTTATAATGTTGCTGTATCTCAGTAAGTTTATGTTCAATTAATTAACTTGCATACTGTGTTGTGAGTGAACTAAGTTAAATTAAAAAGGAATGGGGCTGATCGAATGAATTGAGTTTCAATCTCACTAGTTGTTTTCTTCCAAATAGTTAATGTTCCTCAGATAAAACAAGTGATAGAAAATAACAACAAATCTGAGCGTAACAAGGAAGGGGTGAATAGTGAAACACATACTCACTTGGCCCACTCCCATAACTTTATTAGTTCTCTTAATGGCCAGGTACCATGATGTTTGCACCAGCCTCAGGACAGATGATGGTTTAAATCTACCACTGGTTCATACAATTAAGAATCTACAGTAAATCTTTTCAGTGAATAAGTATTAGGACTAAAATATAAGCGTGAAGGACAAGTTTGCATGATTGATCTTGTCATAGAGGAATGTAAGCATGAATTAAACAAATCAGTGCCATTCTTAATGGTAGGAAAGCCTGTACAGCAGTACATTCATTTCTTATTAATATTTAGATCAAATATACCTATTAAATACTTTCTGTCTTCTGTAGTTTGGTATGTTTAAGTCGTTTTGGTGTTTGCCTTTCTAGAAGCTATTTGCGTATATGTAAACGGTTACGGTTCTCTTTCAGTACTAAAATTCCATCATGAAATTGACTACTATAGCATGCTTTTGACATTACTGCAAAATATTTAAATAATGTGTCGATAGTGAGTTGTTTGTCTTACACTTAACTGCTCACCTGACAGGGCAAATGAAGAAAATTGGCTGTTGAATTTTCAGATTTTGTATTCTCCATTTTATTTCAAACATATACTGAGTAGCTGAAGGTCATTGCAGAGATGGAGTAGATCTAAAAGCTGTTTTCACGTGTGTCCTTGTCACTTGTTCAGAAACAGAAATCAGAAGCAACCAGTTTCTTACTCTGAGCTGTTTAAAGAAAGTGCTTTAAGTAGATTGTGTGAACATTCATATTGGTGATTGCTTCTATAAAAGAGGGGCATGTGCCTGCAGGAGTCACATCAAATGAAAAAAGGCTGTTGAGAGGGTGCCTTTTTAGCGGTAAGGAAGTACAGAAAGCTTTCTGTGGGTAGATGCATGAGGTTCCATTTGTGTGCTACCACCGTGTAACTAAGAAGAGAGAGCACACAAGTTACTAGTGCTTTCTACAGCTTTTGGTTACATGTGAGAAAGATCCACCTACTTAGATTTATACACAGTCTTTGCAAAGGTGCCATTTTATTTAAGATAAAAGTAATCTTGGTCTAGATGAGCAGGATAGAAATCTAATAAATAAATGAAATAAATGAATAATCTGAGAAGTTGGGCTGATTAAACCTAATTATAAGGGCTTATTTGTGTACCCGAAAGCCTACTTTGGCACCTGTGTGCATTAAGTTCAGTGTTAGTTTAGAAACAATGTTCAATCACCCATCCTTTCAGGTCCCATGTTGCAGTGTGGGTTACTAAATTCTAATCCTTATTGTACATCTCATGGAATTACATGAGTTTCCATGGAAAGCATATGCATTTAGACAGGGGGGGCTAGGATCCAAATCGCTACTTTAGCTTAGGTGTGCCCAGTGTGCCTTGAGACTCTTTTCCCTTTGGACAGACTACAATCCATATTACTAACTGCTTTCTGAAACTTCCCATACTTTCAGATGTTTCCCATGTACTGAGGGGTGATAGCTACAGTACAAAGCTCCTTTGGATCTGTGAAAGTAGTGTGTGATGCTTTGGATTCAGGCTCATGGTAGTTGTAATAATGTAGACCTAAAGCTTTGGGTTTTGTTTTAGCTCTCCATACATTACATGGGAAATACGTGTGCAGTGTGTACATTTGAACTAGGTCACATTAAAGCCTACCAGAATTCAGCATCTTTAAATTGAGATTCTGGTTTCCACAACAAAATAGAGGGCCTTTATAGAGTGTGAGATGTATGCAGAAAAGCATTCCTTATAAATGTGTAAAAACTTTGTTCCATAGTGTGGACACATCCTTCCTGACCAGGCCACGTGGAATACAGGTATAATCTTTCAGTGATACAGTTTGTATTAAATTATGAAACATAACAGGTGCACAATGTATATCTGCCCTTGTGAATCTGATGTCAGTGGTATCTATTAAAGTCTACACATAAATGGAGTTAATGTGGGCAATATGGAACTGATCATGCTGTATTTAGCGATACTGTTTGACCTAAATTATTTCCTGGGAATGTATGTACTTTGAGAACATACTAGATGTGCACATCTGTCTGCTACCAAGTATGAAACTTACTTTTTGTTAAATTTCCTGAGCTGACTTCCCTGATCTTTCATTTTATCCTTCATCCTGAATGTTACAAGGATCACTCTTGTTATGTTGCGATGTAAAGAACAGTGAACTAGAAGTTTAAGAATTTGTTCAGATTCTTCTTTTCATGCTGTTGTATATGAAATCCTTTTTTATGGTCCCTATGCATGTTGAAACTCTCTTGTGCTGAAGAATGGCAAGCCCTCTGCTCGTAATTAATCTGCAAGACAAGAGGAAATACTCATTCCCACTTTGAGCTATGAAACAATTGCATTTTATTTTTATACTTGTAATTCTGGTTGTGGTAATTTCACTGCCACTAACTCATTGTGGATATTGTAGATATTCCCAGTCCTATATTTCAATACATGGATTTAAAACAATAAAGAGCTCTACTTTGGAAGTAGTAAATTTAACTGGTTTCTCAATTCAGTTTCTTCAAAAATTCAACATTGATTTGGCAGCAAAGTTGGAAAGTAATCACTTAATAGATTTGAATTGTTCTGTATTTAAGGCTTTAATTTTTCTCACGCTGCTGCTTAATTTTGACTGAAAGAGTGCCTGCATTTTTGCACAGTTGGATGTGTTGTTTTTAAAGCACTTTAGGATTCCACTGAACACAAACATGCCTCCTCTCTGTTGTTACATAGTCAAGAGTTTGGGTGTTGATGCAGTCTTGGACAAGCGCAGCACCTGCCCCCTGAAGGATCTCCGGAGCAAATGTAACATGATCTCCCATTCACCTCCAGTGAACAGGTGGGGCTGTATGGATTGGTCCTCACTGGTCTGTTTCCTTTGCTCATCTTTGTTTGTCAAGGACAGCTTGATGCAAAATGGGCTGGTGGCGGGGGGGGGGGAGGCATACATACCAGTCCTGGTAACAGCCTTGAGTGTTAGCATCTATCCTCTGTTACAGCGTGATATCCTGTGCACTTTCTGTGAAAAGAGGGCAGTCAAACGAAGACTTTCATGCCTACAGGGGTCTTTCTGTGCTTTGGAATGCTTGTTGTGGTCTGTATTAAGATCTTTATGTCTAGGACTTTTTTTTAGGGAAGGAAGAGAAGACATTAATTATTTTAAAGTATTTCTGAAAGCTTCAGGCATACCTTTTTGGGGGCTGAAACTCAGTGTGCTAGGATGTTAGGTTATTTTTCTGAAACATAAAACTAAATTGTAGAATCCAGAAAATGGAGTGAAATTAGCATGCATGGAGGACTTAGTTGTGAGTTTCTCATATTAATTTCAATGGGACTGAAGTGCATTATACCTGTCTGTATTAGATGAGGCGCATCAGTGCTACCAGTTTAGATTTCCTTTGTTAGATTTCACTGTTTCCAATGAAGCTTTGGCTATGCATCTTCATTCAGCATTCAAGGTTTACAGTATACAAGTACCCCTGATTTTACACGTTATAGAGACAACCTGTGTCACACATAAATGAAAGGCAGGATACCATCTTTGAGAAGGCTTCCTCCTTTCAATAATTCTGCTCTCACAGGTGCATCTGAGTTTCTCAGGGGGTAGGGCTCTAGTGCTACAGAGTGCGTGCCTTAGACTGAAATACAGAAGACAGCTTGATCATATTTCTCCCATTCTTAATTAAGGTAAATGGTGCTTGTTAATGATGGCTATATTTGATTGCTGTAGAAGTGCACAAGGAGGAGTGAAGCTGTGTCTTTCTAGCTGTTTCATAGCAGATCCTACCATGAGGAGCTATATAATCTAGGAGAAAACAGCGGTGACTGCAAAACAAAAACACATGTGCACAAGTTTTTTAATGAATTTTGATGCCTAGATAACTTTTTCAGCAAGAGTTGGCATAGCAATATGATTGACATTTTTATATACATATATTTTTAATGGTGGTTGTTTTTATGTTTAACTATTGAAATTTTCCAGAGTGTTTAGTTTTTCTTTAAAAAATATATTATTGATTGTTCAGAAAGTGTAAGGTTGTTGTTGTTGTTTTAAATAAAAGGTTGCAGTCTATTTGAAGTCTTATTGGATACTGGATAAAATCATTTTTAGGGGCCAAATGTGACCGGTATATTCAGAAGTGTCATATATCTAAATTTTCATCAATGGAGTACTTAAAAAGTGGTAGGCAAAGCCATCCAGATCAGTAAACTGGTCTGAGGTTTTAGAGGATGTTTTGATTAGACTTCCACATATTTTTACCCTCTCTGAAAATAAAGTATGATGTAATAGAATACAGTTAAGATACGACAGATTTCTGGAATGCTTCAAGTGCTTTCTAAAGGTTGACTCCATACTGTTTTAGACTCCTTGTGCCAATTATAATCTGAAGTATTTGCAATGGTTTGCAAAATCCAGGAACCGGATACGTGTTAAGTGACACATTCAGTGCTAAGTGACCACTTCCTATGGATAAATTTTCTATCTAGAAAACCCAGATATGGCTATGAATTGAAAAGTAGTTAGGTGAACCAGTTTGAAGACCTGACATAATATAGAAATATTACCTAATTAGTTAAAGACACTAGGTGAGCTGTTGAGGGCTCTGCATTAAAATGTTAATTTTAACAGTGGCCTTAAATTGTTTCCTCTTGTCTTTATTGGTATAATTTTTTTTCATAAGCATTCATTTTTACTGTATTATTTGTTCCCTGTAAAATGTGTGTTGCACTGTATGTGCCTCTGTTCCAATCATTATATATACAAATTGTCACAAAAATAGCATCAAACCCTAATACCTGTGTCATATTTGGAGTCTTAGACTGTCATTTCCATTAGTTTGATAACACAAATCCTTTGACATCTAAATGTATAGATTACATGAAGCAGCCTCCTAACAGAGACTCTATATATTATTCTAAATGCTTATGCAATAAGGACATGTTTTGTGGGAAATGAAAGTGAATTGTTTTATATCACAGTAATCTTTTTTTTTAAAGATCAGTTGCCACCCCCAACAGAAGTCAACTTTTGAAAATGTTATTGATAATAAATTCTTAAATGTACATTTTCAGTGTTATTTTAATTTGGGTTTTCATTTTTCCTGAATGGTCTTGCCTTATAACATCAATATTTTAAAAACTGTAACAAAAATGAAATAAATGTTGACAAACAGCATATTCAAACTCTGGCTTATTGATCTCTGTGTATCAAAATAAACATTTTATTTTTAATTACAGGGGTAAGATATAGATAATCTTAGAAGCCATTTTTAGTTGAGTTCCTTTCAAGCATTATTTTTAAGTGGTGGGGAAATTCCTCTTCCTTGGTATGAATAACTTTTAGAATGCTCCTGGCATTCAGGAGGGGCAAAAAAATCTACAAATACCTCAGATGCTACTGCAAATATTTAGAGATACAGACTATGTGTTCTACAAATGATATTTCCTTACAGGTCCATGTTTTAAGTGCAGTGGTGCTTATTTTGTACTTAAAGCAGGCAAACTGACTTGAACATGTACAAAACACTCTCAGAATTATTACTGTTCATTTACTATCACAATAATCAAATCTCTTTGAAATATTAAAAAGGCTGGAAAGGGATATATAATTTGTTTCCACGTTTTTTAATGTTGTGAAAATTTTCTGGTTACACAGAGGTGATAGAAAATACACCATAATAGAGCTAGCAGAGTTAATAATAAAATGGAAAATAATTAACATTCCATAAAATACAGTGGTGCCTCGCTTAACAGGTGCCCATTTAACGACGAAATCGCATAGTGATGAAGATTTTGCTATCACTTTTTTGCAATCGCTTTGCGATGGTGTGAATGGGGTTTTTTCGCTTTGCGATGATCGGTTCCCTGTTTCGCTTACCGATCATCGCAAAGCGACGATTTTAAAACAGCTGATTGGCGGTTCCAAAATGGCCACCGGGTAAAAAAAATGGCCTCCCGCTGTGTTTAGGGACAGATTACTCGCTTATCAGGCAGCAAAAATGGCCGCCGTATAGAGGATCTTCGCTTAAAGGTCAGTTTTAAGCCCATAGGAATGCATTGAAGGGGTTTCAATGCATTCCTATAGGCTTTTTAAAATCGCATAGCAACGAAATAGCAGTGATTTTTGCTGCACCGATTAAAGTCGCTATGCGATGCACCACTGTATGCTAATACACTTAAGACACAGGATAGACTTTAGAGACTTTTGTAATGACTCTGTGAATTGACCCTTAATGTCATGAATTTTAACATCTCCCAATACTTTTTTCAAGATGCAGAGGATCCAGTGGATTTCATGATTGGATTCTATAAAATAAATTTTTGGAAAGGTACCATACTGTGTTAATACATTGTGCTGTGGAAACTACCTGGTTTTTCCATAGGTGATTCTTGGTGTAAAATTGACCTATTATGATGGTAAACCATTCCACTATCCCAGTTGATGCACTATGGGCAGCTAAATGATTCCTCTGTTGTGGTTCTGATTAGTAGCCGGGGCCCATTAGGGCACAGACTTCCACCATGAAGCTGCATGATCAGCTGTCCAACCCCTTTATATTTGGGGTTTGAAATAAACACTTAAGTGTCTTACACTGTTTTGGTACCTCATCTAATACTTGGATGTATCACAAACAGCTAGAAATCACACCCTTCAGTGTGATTTTCAATATTTCATCTTCCTTTTTTAATTCTGTAGTGGGACCTATTCCAGCTTTATATTACCTGTTGGTTTACAACCTTAAATATACAGCTCTTGCCAGCTCTACATTTTTCTAGAACCTACTTCATTCTTGTTCTTCCTCTTGTATCAATATCTTTTCTCTTTATTATACAATACAGTACTACTGCTGGTATTATAAATCACTTCTTTACAATAAACAATCCCAATTAATATACAACCTATATTTAGCATTTGTTTTCTACAATATAATGGCCAGTATCCTTTTCATGTTCACATCAGATACACTTTGCCAGTGTAAACAATGAATTTCACTCTGCACTTTTGTAATCACTTGCACTTCGCTGGGATGACTGATAGCACATGCACTAGGATAAGAGTTTTGGGGATTGCACTTCTGCCTTAGTACTCATGCAGATACCACAGACACAACCTCAAGTTGTGTGCACATAGTTGTGCAATAGGATTTTGGCCAACATTTAAATGTGCAAGACTTTGTATACTAAAAAGCAAAGGGATTTGCATCAGCATTATGTCTTCCAGCATTTCTGCCTTTTGTGTTTGAATTATAATGAGAAGGTGGTTGTTTATTTTCAGGTGCAATTAAGCCCAGGTAGAGCTTAAAAGCACTGGGTAATTTGCTCTGGTATCTTCATTTCATTTGTTAGCTCTCCAAAAGTATTAAAAAACTCTTCCATTTCTTTCTGAAGTGCTTCATTCCTTCTCTCTGCATCTTCATATGCTCTCTCTGCATTGCGCATTTTAATTTCCACCAAACGAAACCACTTCCGTTGCTGACCCAGTTTTGAATGCAGATTCTTAATCTCTAACTGTAACTCATTGTTCTGTTGCTCCAGGCTGTTGGCATAAACACAGACAGTGCAGTTTTGCCCTTTGCGATCCTTGTTTTCTTGGCTTTATCTTTAAATAGTCATTTTTAACACTTTTCTGCTACTTTGACTTTAGCCTCCAACTCGGGACCCCACTACCCAGAGAAAGTAGTTAAGCACCTCTGACATGTCATAATCTTAAGCAGCTGCCTATGATCAGACCAATTTCTATATATTCCTGTCCCTTCTTGCAACCACCATTTTCACTTACTCGTTATTTACACAACTTACAGAAGCAAAATTGACATTCTGCTGATAGCTCAAATCTCACTGCAGTAGGAACAGTCAGTTTCAGCAAGCTTTCTGCTGCCACCTTTTGCCCAAGACCCCTTTCCCTCTTTTTATGTCATGGAAGCCAATCCCCTGAAACATGATATTCCAGACTGCTGTCCGCTGCATATACAGTGGTGCCCTGGTTGACGATTACCTCGTTAGACGAGGAAATCGCTTAACGATGAAGTTTTTGTGATCACTTTTGAGATCGTAAAATGATGTTTTAATTGCTTCATGATGATCGGTTCCCTGCTTCAGGAACCGATTTTTCACTTAACGACAATCTTTACAGCTGATCGTCGGGCTTTCAGAATAGCCGCCCGCTGTGTAAAATGGCTCCCCGCTGTGTTTTAGGAAGGATTCCTCGCTTTACAGGTACCGGAAAATGGCTGCCCTATGGAGGATCTTGGCTGGACGCTGAGGTATTTCGCCCATTGGAACGCATTGAACCAGTTTTCAATGCATTTCAATAGGATTTTTACTTTCGTTTGACAACGATTTCGTTCTACAGCGATTTTGCTGGAACAGATTATCCTCATCAAGCGAGGCACGACTATAAATTACATGCTGACATTTTTTTATTGTCATTTCTGGAGGAAAATATTAATGTACTCCTGCCTTTAGTGAACACAATTTAATCACCATACTTGATCCTTTTAGAAGGCTTATTTAAAATTCTAGCAGATGGTCAAAGCAGGAGCCATACTATTATTTGCATTCATAGTGGATTTTCTGTGTAAATTATTCTGTTTTAATCAAAGAAGTTTGTAAGTGTGCCCAATATTTATGAGCCAATATCATTACTTGTCTTTTCATTGCACTAGCAACAGAAAGCCAAAGCAAAAGACCCAAATGCATATGTATCATAGAGTGAACTTTTACCTTGAAATTTTAGCTTCGTACTCTGCCTTCTGATGGGCCATCTGGTGCTTTAGACTTGCAAAGTGGTGTTCCAGGGAACTTGGACTTGTTGAGATGCTGTTGCTTGAAAGAGGACATTCATTGCAGTTGTTCATTTGGCCGGGTTCCAAGTGGTCCTGAAACTCCAAAGCGTATGTTATGGCCTTGTTAGTTTCTCCCAAATCTTCTGTGCTCTCAGTCCTGGTAAAGAGCTGTGAAACTAGATCCTCTTCAAACATCAAGTCCTCGGTGCAGTTCTTCCAAGAGATCTCAGTGCTATTATTTATATCCTTTAGGCTCACCAGACAAGTACATTCAGCTTAGTTTTCGGTGATAAGTGGCTTTGATCTGTGTTTTGTTTCAGTTTGAAGGAGGAGGCTCCTCATCCTTGTTGCAGCTGTTTGAAACGTCTCAGATGCTTGGAAAGAATCCACTTTATCAGAGCCTGGGTCTTGTTTCATTTCCAGAGTCTGTTTTTGATATGGAACGGGGAACGCCCCAAAATGCCATGCTTCATAAGTCCTCTTCAAGTAAGGGCTTGTTTCTACCCACCAGAGACACTGCCTTCTTTATTTTTATCTATTTTTTTCTCTAACTGACACAGGAGGAAGAACACTATCTTGCCCATGATTTGCTAGTTGATAGCTTCTGCTGAAGTTTATGCAAAGCTGCTGTTTACTGTTTGGTCGCAAGAGCACAAAGGAAGCAAAATTTGAATGCTCGTCTCTTCAATGCTCAAGATCTTCTGTGTCTTTCATTCACACAAAAGTATGCTAAATTTGTACTGAATTTAATATTGTGAATTGGAATAATCTCATTATCAAGGCTAGCTAAAATTCCATAAGTGCTGAAGTGCTTCAAATTACTTAGAACTCTTCATCAGACAAAGTGATGTAAACAGTGAGTAGGAATTTTTTTTTAAAAAAAATAACCAGCTGTTGTGGCTGTGATATCTCTTGTTAAACTCAGGAGCACAAACAATAGAATATGTGTAGGTTTTTGTGGGATTTTACTTGGTCCTAAGAAAAGTATTGCTTTGTGGATTTTGATTTTGTTCTTAAGTTTAGCACAACATTGTAACTTTTTAACAAAACAGAACAATGGAATTTAAAACAGAATAATAAGATGGAAATTCTTGAACAGTGTACAAAAGCAACATTTTCAAGTGTGCATTCTCTTATGCAAGAGCCAAACTTTCTGTGACCATTTTTCGTTGGGTTAATAAAAATGTTTTGCTTTTCCCTAATGTGGACCAGTGGCTCTTCACACATACAGTGTGTGTCTCTCTGTGTGTGTGAAAGAGGAGGCCTTGCAGGATTACATGAGAGGGACTGAAACTCAGCTAAGCACAGACACAGAACCTAAAAAAAGGGAGAGAAGAGTAGTTGAAATAGGAGACTCCCTACTGCATGGGATGGAAACTGAAGTATGCCGGAAAGATCCATGGACCGACCAGGTATTCTGTCTTCTTAGAGCACAGATTAGGGATGTGATGGATTACTATCACTCATAAAACCCACAGTTAGATATCCTTTTCATTTCATCCATATGAAAAGAAAGAAATGACACAACCAAGATCAACTTTGAAGAGATCACATCAGACCTCAAAGCTCTGGGAAGGAAACTTAAGGACTTTGGAACCCAAACATAAATTGTTCAAAAAGAAGGAAAAGAATAGAAAGGGAGGCGGAGTTGTATGTATGTCAAAAATATACATTCCTTCACAGAAATACAGGAGGAGGAGATTAGCTGTCCTATTGAGAGCATCTGGGTCAATGTAGTTGGGGCGAAAAACAAAAGGAACATGGTAGTTGGAGTCTACTAACGATCACCCAATCAAGAGTTTGTGGATGAAACTTTTGAAAAACAAATTGCAAGGATTTCAAATAGACACGATGTACTAGTGATGGAAGATTTCAGTTATCCTGATATATGTCAGGAGGCAAATTCTGTCAAGTATGGCCCTTCCAAGAAATTCATGGCTTGTGTAGCCGATAATTTTCTCCTACAAAAAGTAGAGAAAGAAACTAGAGGACTAGTTAATCCTTTACTTGAACCTAACCAATAGAGATTACTTGGTGTAAGAAGTGGCAGTAAGGGAAGTTTTGGGCAAGGGTAACTATGTTCTACTAGAATTCTTGATTTCAAAAGGAGCCAATGCAGAATGTAACCACACATAATATGCTAGATTTTTTAAAAGCCAGTTTTAATGAACTCAGATAAAGGATATGTAATGGCAGGAGATCCTAACAAGAAAAGGAGTATAAGAAGGGTAGGAGTTTCAAAAAAAAGGACGTTCTAAAGGCACAACTACAAACAATTCCAACAAGAAAAAAAAGGTGGGAGAAGGGAAAAAAAAGGCCAGTGTGCCTTCATAAGATGCTCAGGGAGGACCTGAAAACAAAACAAAAATGATACATATAGGAAGTTGAAAGAAGGCCAGGTCACAAAGGAGGAATACAGACAAATAGCAAGGAACTGCAGGGATGGCATTAGGAAGGCAAAAGCTGAGGATGAGCTGAGGTTAGCTAGAGACACTAAAAGCAACAAAAAAGCATTTTTCAGGTATGTGCATAGTAAAAGACAAGGAGAAGAAACAGTTGTTCAGCTACTCAATGGAGATGGAAAAATGAAAACAGAAGACAAAGAAAAGGCAGAAGTGTTCAATTCCTATGTTAGCTCAGTCCCCAAAGGACAGACTATGACCCTCCAGATAAATGTGAAGTGCAGGTGGGGGGGGGGACAAGATTGCAGCTGGATATTGATAAACAAATAGTCAATAATTTTTTATTATCGTGAATAAATTCAGATCTCCAGGACTGGATGATCTATACCCAAGAGTATTGAAGGAACTGCCCAAAGAACTCTCAGAACTGCTGTCCACTATTTTCTTGAAATCATGGGAAATGGGTGAGATGTCAAGATGACTGGAAGAGGGCTAATGTTGTTCCTATCTACAAAAAGGACAAAAAGGAGAATCCTGGAGAGCAGTCAACCTGCCATCAATCCTAGGGAAAATTCTGGAACAGATTATAAAGTGGCCACTATGCAAACACCTAGAAAACAATGCAGTCATAACTAGAAGCCAGCATGGATTTGTCAAGAACAAATGCTGTCAGACTAATCTAATCTCATTTTTTGATCAGGTAACCCTGATAGACAGAGGGGACACAGTAGACATCATATACCTTCAGAAAAGCTTTTGATCAAGCCACATGACATTCTGATTAGCAATCTAACTAGGTAGGGCTTGATAGAACAACTGTCAAGTGAATATATAGTTGGCTACAGAATCATACTCGGAGGGTGATGATTAATGGTTCCTTCTCCAACTGAGAGGAGGTAACAAAGGCTCAGTCCTGGGCCCAGTGCTATTCAGTATTTTTATTAATGACTTGGATCATGAATGCTAATCAAATTTGAGGATGACACAAAATTGTGTGGAACGGCTAACACCCTGGAAGACACAAACAAATTCAAAATGATCTAGATAGCTTGAGCACTGGGCTGAAAACAACAGAATGAAATTCGGCAGGGATAAATGCAAAATACTATAGGAAATAGAAACCAAACACAGTTACAAGATGGTGAATAACTGGCTCGGCAATACTACAAGTGAAAAGGATCTTGGAGTCGTTGTAGATCAAAAGTTAAATATGAGCCAGCAGTGTGATGTGACTACAAAAAAGCCAAATGCTGTTTTAGGTTGCATTGACAGAAGTCTCCAAATCCCATGAGTTACTAGTTCCTCTCTATTCAGCAGTGGTTCAGCCGCATCTTGAATATTGTGCCAGTGCTAGACACTGCACTTCAAGAACAATGCTGACATACTGGAACAAGTTCAGAAGAGGACAACGAAGATGATCCGGGGGCTGGAAACGAAGCCATATGAGGAAAGAATGAAAGAATTGTGCATATTGAGCCTTGAGAAAAGAAGACGTGGGGAGATGTGATAGCATTTTTCAAATACTTGAAAGGCTGTAATACAGAGGAGGGGCAGGATCTGTTCTCAATGATCCCATGCAAGGACAAGCAACAATGGGCTCAAGTTACAGGAAGTCAAATTCGAGTTGAATATCAGGAAAAACTTCCTGTTAGAGCAGTACAACAGTGGAAACAATTACCTTGAAAGGTGGTGAGTGCTCCAAGACTGGAGGCATTCAACAGAAATTTAGACAACCAGCTGTCAGATGTCCTTTGATTTGTATTCCTGCACTGAGTAGGGGGTCGCAGTAGGCCCCTTCCAACTTCATGATTCTATAATTTCTATTATCTATGACAGGGGTCATCAACCTCCAGTCCGCACCCCGGTGCCAGTCCGTGGGCTTGCCGGAACTGAGCCGCAGATACAGATCTCCGCCGCCCCCACACGCACACGCGGTGGGCATGTCATGTTTGTGCAGGGGCGTGTTGCGCATGCACACTAGCACGACACACCCACCGTGCAAGCACAACACACCCACTGCACTTGCACGGGGTGCCCCCGTGCATGGAGCTCACTCCCCCCATCCGGTTCGCAGCCCCAAAAAGGTTGGGGTCTACTGATCTATGATACACACACACACTGCAGTAAATTCTCAACTACAGCTCCCCACTACCTTAAATGAAATTTCATATTGAAGGTTCCTGTGTCACCAAGCCTACAAATCCATCTGCTAGAGCTGTAGAACTGTCAAAAGCTCACCAATATGTAGAGAGGCACCTATAAATAGTTTCAAAAGTCACAGGAAATTCAAATACCTTATGACATGGTGGAGCCTTTATTTTTGCTATCATATCACACACATATGCAGTTCAGTCTTTGGATATAGTACCATCTGTTTCAGGCTTATTGTAGTTTAAGCTTGCAGAAAGGAAGTCGTACTTCTGTCTTCTGAAGCGAAGTTGCCCTCCTTGAAGTTTTCTTTCATAGTTTATTCCACCTTTTTAGTGGTATCTTGCTTTCTTTCTATGTAGGTTGATTGCCTAGTAGTTCCATCCTGATTCTCATCAATTGCATTTGAAGCCTGTTTTTTCAAATACATAACTTTACAGCTATCTTAATATGTAATGTGTCAGTCTCTGTTCTAAGAAGAATAAAAGGGGCCCTGCTGGGCACACCAAGACATATTGTGAGCTTTCCTGGGCACAAGAGTACAGAATTATATTTCTCCCTGCCCCTGCTACCTGGTTACTGGTGAACATGGATGCATTCATGAACTGCAAAAAAGGAAACAAAATGGTACACATATAAAGCTCTACTTTTGTCTAGAGTCTCTTGGATGTCTCTTTCGTGCTTACCAAAATGCACAAGTATGTCATGCAGTGGTAAAACCACAAGAAAACTAAAAAAGCATCCCAGTGCAAGCATGACACATACTAGCAAATAGTAATTATGTTAGCAAATACTGTAGCTGATATCCTCAATTCATGCATATGTGGGAGTACCAAGCATTTTTTATAATGCCTTCACACCCCTTGTCACTGAGGCTCTATCTAAAGTGATGGAAAGTGCCAGCCCACGTACAGTGCACAAAGACGAGATGCTTCAGACTTAATGTGTTTTCTGGAGTAAAGAAGAACTAGGGATATAAATTATATTTACATTTACATTTATTTATATAAAATACTAAAATATTTTTAAAAATATGAACAAACAAACAGTTGTGCTTAACAAATGCTAAGAAGGCTACCCGACTGCCAATTTTAAGGTGAGGCACTGCTTGGAGAAGGAAAAAAAAAGTCAAGACATCTAGGCATAAAGAAAAGAAAATTAACCACAATGCCTTAGGGTACTGTGAACCAATGAATGGCTTGCATACAATGCACAAGAACATGATTTGGATTCATATGTTTGCCAAATTGAGTGTGCGTGCAGCTCTGTTTTTTAATTTTGCTACTCCTGAATATTTTTAATGGTCATACTGAATGTGTATTTTTGTATTTTAATCCAGAGATTCTGAGCCATTTACATGGTTTTGATGGTAACCTTCCATTTCTTTGCAATATGGTAAGCCCAACAAAGAGACTGATGATGGTGTCTTGAAGACTAACTAGTTTCATTTGGCATAAGCTTCTTTCCGATGGGGCCTGGTGCAACAGACGTCCGGGAATTTCTCCTCTAGGCAAAGATTGACCTGATTTCTCTTACTACAGATAAAGGCATCTATGCCTGAGTGGGAAGGCACTTCTGTATATTAGGTCTTAGCTGGATGGTGAAGGAGATCAGTGCTTGTCAAGAATCGTAAGCATGCTTACTAACAAATAAACCTAATTTACAGAAGAAGGAACATGTGGACATGAAATATACATGAAGCTGAGTCGGCAATCAAAGCTTTGTTGCCTTCGGCAGCAAGGTATCAGAAAGAAACTGTCATACAAAAGGTGTGAAACATGCAATTAAAAAAAGAAAAGCAAATCTAGACACACTGTTCAACTGACTTGTGGGGTGGTTCATCTGCTGTTACAGCCGCAGAACTGTATTATTAAGATGTGATCACTAGATGTCACTGTTACACTTTATAGAATAATAGAATGCTCCATAAGAATTTTTTGGCTGTGCAATGCAAATTGTAAGTATATATTTATTATATAAACTGTTAAATGTTATGTGCTCTCTTGCTTTCAAGTGTGATCAGAGTTACCAATTGTATCAGCATATAGGCAAAGGAGTATGCCACTGGATCTGGTGGTGTCACTGCTGTAATTGTGTTCTAAAGTTTCCATTTTCCAATTCACTGTTAAAAGTACATTCAGACCCACTTCCAGTTAAAAGAGAAAAGGCAGGCATGTGTGCTACTCCACACCACAGTATAGGCCATTCGTTGGGCTTTTGGGATGGGATGGGGAAGCCTGTTGATATAAGCCATTGGTCCCAGCATGATGTTTTAGTAAGAAGAAACTTGGAATCTTCTTTGTATCTGTTTTCCAGAAACAACTTTTTGATCCCTTCTCCCTTTTGAAACACACAATCTTTGCCCCATTTAATAAATAGGACTTCAGTCAGAGGAAGTCATGGATAGAATAGATCTAGAATTCTCCTGCACCACCCACCTCCTAGCTGGCAAATTGGCATAGAATAGAAATGAACACTTCCATTGACCTGTTTTCCTAAGTGGTGGTGTAGGTCACACCTGGGACTTTTGGGGGGAGGGGAGAGTCCTGGGCAGGATATCAGCAATGTGAGTGTGGAAGAACCATAGTTCCATTGTCATGGGCAGACCATCACCTTATGGCATGTAAATTCACTGGAACGCAGCGCCTCTGCAGTTGTGGAGGACTGGTTAAGATGGTTCACCCTGTGAAGCTAATGGATCTGAATGGTTTCCTGACAATTCTTGCTGAATTTCCTGTTGCTTCAGCAGGCAATTCTGCCAACAACCTGGCTGACCTCCAGCATGGGGAAATGGCCAGGACACTGGATGCAACTTGTTTTCCTGGTAATAATGAAACAAAGGTAATGGAGGCTAGACTGACAATGACACAAAACTCAGACCAGATCAAAAGGAACATAGACTGGAGCTCAGTGGAAGGTCGACTATATTCACGAAGGCTTTCACGGCCGGGATCTAATGGTTGTTGTGGGTTTTTCGGGCTCTTTGGCCGTGTTCTGAAGGTTGTTCTTCCTAACGTTTCGCCAGTCTCTGTGGCCGGCATCTTCAGAGGACAGCGCTCCAGCATGACCAGAGCACAGAGTGTTGTCCTCTGAAGATGCTGGCCACAGAGACTGGTGAAACGTCAGGAAGAATAACCTTCAGAACATGGCCAAAGAGCCCGAAAAACCCACAACAACCAACGGAAGATCTGCTCTTTGGCAGTAAAAGAGACTTTCTTTTCTGCCACCATTCTGTTTGCACAGAGTTGCTCACTGCTTCTGTCTGGAGCGGTCAGAGGCCTGTTACGTTGTAGCCCACAAGGAGAGAACATGGAGCACTCATCAGTCTGCTGTGAAGAACTTGCTCAATACATTGCAGGTAAGTGTGCAAATCCACACTTGATACTCATCCTGCAGATATAACTTTAGCTCCTGTTTGTCCTCTAATAAGGGATACATTCCAGCTCGTACAGTCCAAGGATGTGGACAGGATCCTTGGAGAAATGAGTATTCATGCATTCTGGATCCTTTGTATTTCCTGACTTACAAAAACAGTCAGAGGGGGACTGGCTGAGTGGGTAAGGGGAGAGATGAATGCTTCTGCAGAATGAAGACGAGTCTCCGCCTGTCTAAAAGAAGCAGTTTTATACTGTATAACTTTTGTTGGGAAAAGCTGTCCTTGGACCCCACTATATTAGCGCTAGGGGCCTCTGGATGATGTGGGTTATCGATTCATTTCAGTCTGGATCCTGGCCTGGCCATAGGATAGATACAGCTTTAATTGCCCTGGTGGACCATCTACAGATTGCTCAGGGAGGTTTCAGGGATGAAGGTAGGCCTTCATTGATATTTTGCTAAGGAATTTGCTTTTGTCTTTGCTCCCTGCACCACATGGTCCTAGAGGGGGCTGGGCCTGATGCCCTGAATTTGGGTTTTTACTGGGAACTGTGCCCATTGCTCAGGGAGGTTTCAGGGATGAAGGTAGGCCTTCATTGATATTTTGCTAAGGAATTTGCTTTTGTCTTTGCTCCCTGCACCACAAGTCATGGGCCAGGGCGTGGACTCACCTCCCTCTATTACCATCTCCACACAAGAATTGGAGGTTGTTCATGACTTTGTGTACCTCGGCTCAACCATCTCTGACACCCTCTCTCTGGATGTCGAGCTGGATAAACGCATTGGCAAAGCAGCCACCATGTTCTCTAAACTCACAAAGAGAGTATGGCTCAATAAGAAGCTGACGACACATACCAAGATCCAGGTTTATAGAGCCTGTGTTCTAAGCACACTCCTGTACTGCAGTGAGTCCTGGACCCTTTGTGCACGGCAGGAGAGGAAGCTGAACACCTTCCATATGCGTTGCCTCCGACGGATTTTTGGCATCACCTGGCAGGACAAAGTTCCAAACAGAGCAGTCCTAGAACGAGCTGGAATTTTCAGCATGAATACATTACTGAAACAGCGACGTCTACGTTGGCTTGGGCACATCGTGAGAATGGCTGATGGTCGGATTCCAAAGGATCTCCTCTATGGAGAATTAGTGCAGGGAAAGCGCCCCAGAGGGAGACCACAACTGCGATACAAGGACAGCTGCAAGCGAGATCTGAAGGCCTTAGGAATAGACCTCAACAGATGGGAAACCCTGACATCTGATCGTTCAGCCTGGAGGCAGGCAGTGCATCATGGCCTCTCCCAATTTGAAGAGACCAGCAGGCCGAGGCAAAGAGGAAGTCACATAAGCAGCAAAACCAGGGAGCCGGACAGGGGACAGACTGGGTTTGTCTTCAGTGTGGAAGGGACTGTCACTCTCGAATTGGCCTTCTCAGCCACACTAGGCGCTGTTCCAAGCCCTCCATACAGAGCACGCTACCATAGTCTTTCGAGACTGAAGGTTGCCTAACCTGGACCATCTACAGCAGGAACGGAACAGGGGGAGCATGTCATCGCTGATTCATGCTGGATCTCTTGGCAGCTTTTGAGACCATTAACCATGGTGTACGTCCTGAGTCATCTCTGGGATACAGTGACTCCGGTCCTTTCTGAAAGAGTGAGCTCAGACGGTGGTGCTGGGGGGACTCCTGTTTGAAACTCTGGCCATTGGCCCATGGTGTCCCCCACAATTCTTCTTCCTGGCCTCTGTGAATCACACTGTGGGTGATCCGCGCCTGCACGGAGCTTCTTCGGAATATTCTAGAGCTTCTGCAGTAGCAAAAAACACATTAGAATAGATGGTTTAGTGGTTTGAGTAAACAAAAGCACCCTATTGGTTGTTGTAGATTTTTCGGGCTCTTTGGCCGTGTTCTGGAGGTTGTTCTTCCTAACGTTTCCCCAGTCCCTGTGGTCAGCGTCTTCAGAGGACAGGAGTTAGAACTCTGCCTGTGTTCTAACTCTCCGTGTCTTCCCACTCTCTTGTCCTTTCCAGCAAGGTGCTCATCTTAGTGATTTCCCTTCTTCACAGTAAGGATGACGATAGACAGACACGCAGTCCATGCTTCTTTTCCCCCTCTGCAAAAGTGCCATTGGCAAGTGCTGTGGTGCCAGACTCCTTGCAGCTGTTGTGAGAGACAGTAACTATATTTCCAGACAAATGGTCCATTGTAACAATCCAGTTTCAGTTCTGAATGACAGGGGAAGCAAAAAATGTTGTTGCCACTGCTGTCTTGAATAAGCAGTGGATGATTCATAAAATTAGATACAGTTTTATAAAGCTGCATTGTCTAATGAATGCTTGTTAGCAAGTGGGAAACCATCCTATTTGCATTCATCAAAAGACTTTTAAAAAATCTATTCAAAATATGCATAGCATGCGAGCTTGGAGTTCAGCAAGGCTTTCACCCTAAATACAGTACTTGTTCGCTCTTCCTTCCTTCCTTTCTTTCTTTCTTTCTTTCTTTCTTTCTTTCTTTCTTTCTTTCTTTCTTTCTTTCTTTCTTTCTTTCTTTCTTTCTTTCTTTCTTTCTTTCTTTCTTTCTTTCTTTCTTTCGTTTCTTTTTCAGGCTTTGCCATGCAAAGCCTGTACTGTCCAATGAAACTGTAAGCATGACTCCACATATATAGGTTTAGGTTCTGGCATGAATGACTGTGTACCTATGTATGTATTTATTTAAACATTTATATCATGCTATTGAAAGATCTCAAATTCGGGTACAGATAATAAATCATAGCTATACAAGTTATAAAAATTTAAACAACTCACTGGCTGTAGATATCATCACCTAACAATGCCAACCTTTATTTTATTTTAATGTAAAATTTCCTTTGGGAAAAAAATCAGAAAATCAGCACCAATAATCCTGTTGCTAGATTGGGATTATCATCAGTAATCTTGGCACACACACACTCAAGTTTCCAGAAGGCTTTCTCAGGGCAAATGGGATCCCTAGGGACCCTTGGAACCTGAAGGGGGATAGGAAGTTTTAAATTAAATTAAATATTAACATTGCTGAGACATGATATAATCGACATTTATGCCTGATCACCTTGCACCTACTGCATTTTATGCCAACATAAAATAAGAAGGTAGACATTTTAAATCATTTAAAATAGTATACACTGTATTCAGGAAAATAGAAATCCACAACTGAGCAAAGCTATGATCTCAAGGTTGTAAAAATTTTGAAAAGCCAAGTTTTAAATTTTCAGAGGGTTAATCATATTAGTCTGTTTCAGGAAAAACAAAAATAAAAGTTCTGTTGTACCTAATTAAAATCTTAACATATTTATTTCTGTATGAACTTGCATGGATTATAACACACTTGGGTTGAAATCCGTGAAAAGCTCAAAAAAAAAGTGTTCGCCTGAGAAATTTTAACATGGCCCTGAAAGACGGCCCTTGAGGCCTCTGAGGCAAAGACGTGCAAGACATGCCACAGCTGGAATGCCAGAGAAGATAAGGCCCTCTGCCATGTCTTTACCATCTTCTACATATACCCATGTACCCCTAGGGGTGTACATTTCAGTGGTGAGTTGCCACCAATTAAAAACGTTGGTTCTTGTTTTGCTGCCCAGCAGTCACAAGACATGTCCTTGAGACATCAGCCAGTACCACGCCTGTTCCTGTGGGAGAGGCAGGCCTTCTTTTCAGCTACTCAAAACTTGGGAGTCATCATCCAAACAGGTAGCAGATGGCATGCCTGCCATCTGGGTGAAACCCAATGAAACAGACAATATTGCAACCCTAGAATGAAGACACCTGTTCACCACATTTTCTTTTTGCCTTTCTTCAGCCATTGCGTCTTGCAGTGAGACACGATGGAAGGGACCAGCTGTCCCTCATGTGAAACAGGTTTTTCTTTCTTTTATTTGTTTCGAACATAGGAGGTAGCAAGATGAAAAAAAATAATCTTACTGCCAAGTTTTTGGTGTTTTTAAGAAAAAGGATCAGCTTTTGCAATGCAGTCCAGGCACCGGAGGTATTCACAGGAATGGTGTAACAGTTGTTCATATGAAGCTAGAAATTCCTTGAACCCTGTGAAGTGCTCAAGCTCTCTTGTCTACCACATCCATGTCAAAAAAAAAAAAAAAAAAAATCAAGCAACCAGTATACATTTCAGTTTGTTTTGGCTTTCTGTGTGTGCAATTTCTCTTCAGACTTGGGAATGTAAAACATAGGCTACTTAAGTTATATGGGAAAAGACTGTCGGTTTATCTAGGAAAGTGTTTTCAACAGAAACTGGCAGCAGCTCTCCAAGATTTCAGGCCTTTCCTAGCCTTTCCTGGAGATGTCAGGTAAACCGAACCTGGGAGTCCCTCCATGT
The DNA here is from genome assembly GCF_051106095.1 of Pogona vitticeps. Taxonomy (NCBI): domain Eukaryota; kingdom Metazoa; phylum Chordata; class Lepidosauria; order Squamata; family Agamidae; genus Pogona; species Pogona vitticeps. Next base: position 97,190,243 of record NC_135784.1, read on the forward strand.
AAAGCGTGTGCTCTTCTACTGAACCAGAATGCAGGTAACAGAGGAGATGATCTGAGGAGGCCCCCTTGCACTTTGTTGCCAACAATGCCTCTGAACTGCAACAGCCCACACAAGAGGTATGCCATCTTGAAAGCTACTGAGGAAGCACAAAGGATAAGTATGAATTGTGTTTTTCCTGGTGAAGCAACCAGATTAAAGTTGTTCGTTTAGTCGTTTAGTTGTGTCCGACTCTTCGTGACCCCATGGACCAGAGCACGCCAGGCCCTCCTGTCTTCCACTGCCTCCCGGAGTTTGGTCAAATTCATGTTGGTAGCTTCGCAGACTCTGTCCAGCCATCTCATCCTTGGTCGTCCCCTTCTCCTCTTGCCTTCACACTTTCCTAATATCAAGGTTTTTTCCAAGGAGTCTTTTCTTCTCGTGAGATGGCCAAAGTACTGGAGCTTCAGCTTCAGGATCTGTCCTTCCAGTGAGCACTCAGGGTTGATTTCCTTTAGAATTGATAGGTTTGCTCTCCTTGCAGTCCAGGGGATTCTCAAGAGCCTCCTCCAGCACCACAATTCAAAGGCATCCATTCTTCCGCGGTCTGCTTTCTTTATGGTCCAGCTCTCACTTCCATACATCACAACAGGAAAAACCATAGCTTTGACTATTCGGACTTTTGTTGGCAAGGTGATGTCTCTGCTTTTTAAGATGCTGTCAAGATTAAAGTTGAGAGGACATCTATTTGCTTGATATGCACAGATGCCAAAAGTAGATCTATTGGTCTGATATAGAATGTGAGAAGTACTATTGTTGTTGTTATTATTGTGCCACGTTCATTCAGTAGGAATGAAGGTAAGTTTAAAGTCATAAACGGAATATTATATGTGATTGGAATAGGACATTTTCAATCAGATAATTACAAGTGTATTACTCTGGAAACAGCAAATTTAGAAGAAATGGTTTGGCACTAACAGCATGGTAAGATGTAGCACAAGCAGTTAGGGGGTATAATGAAAGTCAGATTAATAGCAGTCAGATTTCATGGAAAGCCTATCAACATGGCCATTGTTCAAATCTATCCTCCAACTAAAGATGCTAAAGAAAAAGAAATTGAAAGCTTACGTGTCAATGTCAGCAGGAAATTGATCACACACCAAAATAGGATCTACAGATAATCATAGGTGACTGGAGTAAAAAGCAGAAAATAATACTAAAATGTCTGTCTTTGGAGGATTTAATCTAAGCATCAGAAATAAAGCAGGAACATGGCTCATAAAATTATGCGAAACTAGAAATTTCTTTATAGTATATACATGCTTCAAGTAACTGAACACAGAGTTATAAATGTGGCCGTCACAAAACTGGGCCTAGGATAGAATCCTGTGGCATGTCATCAGTCACTTTTCTCCAGGATGCGAACACTCTTTGAATCTCAACTGTCAAACTGATACAAACCAGCTTAATGGTAATATAATTTGCCCCACAGGTTACCAGCTTGGCCAAAAGAATAAGAGACCTTATCAAAAGCCTTGCTGAAATCAAGATATGCTACACCATGATTCTCAGGAGTGTGCACACACACACCAAGCAGGCACATGCATGTCTCGGAGAAGGAGAGTGAAAAAAAATTATTTGCTAGCTACTACTGGACTGAAAGTTAAAATTTTTCTTAGGCTAAGCAATAGGATTTCAGTCGCTGTTTTTTTTTTTCTAAGTGCTTACAGACTGTTTCATTATCTGTTTTAGGACTTTTCCTGGTATTGATGTCAAACTGACTAGGTGGTACTTGTCCATATCATCTTTCTTTTCCTTTTTAAAGCTGAGGATTTGTTTTCCTGCAGTCTCCAGGGAATCACTTGTTCACCAAGAGTTCTCAAAGATTATAGCCAGATGCTCAGCTATTATACCTGCAAGTGTGGTTGGTACTCTTGGACAGAGTTCATCTAGCACTGGAAATTTGAGCCCATCTGAAGCAGCTCGGTATTCCCACACCATGGCTATACCTGTTGTCAGTGGCAATGAATGTCAGATGCAATGAAGAAAACAGCACTAAAGACCTGTTTTTTGCAAATGTACATTGGCTAATGCATCATACTGACAAATTTGGGGGAAAATTCTGTTTGCTCATTACAGAGGACTGTAAAGTATAGATCATTCTAAAATATAGGTTTGGCACAACATTTTTTTCGTCTAATATGTAACTTATATTCTGACTAATAGTTTGAGGGGAAACTGTGGAGAAACAGAACTGTTTCCAAACGTGCAAAGGGGTCAGACAAGAGTGTATTTCATCTCTGTATCTGTTCAGTTTATATGCAGAACAAAAATAGATTAGATTCAGATAAAGGAAAAGTGAACATTGGTTTAAAGAACACCAATGATTTAGGATGTGAGGATGATACCTTATTATTGGCAAAAACAAAACAAAACAGCAGTGCCTTGAAATGACGACTGAGACAAAAGTGTGAAAGGATTGCTGTAGAAAATCAAGAAGACACAAATTAATGCTGCTGGTGAAGAAATTGAATCTGTTTTCTATACCTCGGTTCAAACATAAATCCACATGGAGACTGCAGCTAAGAAATCAGAAACGGCTGAGACTTGGAAAGACACTATGAGGGTACTAGAATAGATAATCAAGAGTAAAGATGGTTACTGGAGACCAAGACCAAGATCATCGATACCATGGTATTACTAATTGCTATGAACAGGTATGAAAGCTAGACAGTGAAAAAAGCTAACAGTAAAAGAATAAATCAAAATATGGCATTTACACATATCGTAGACTGATGGAAGACAAATAAATGAGTGCTAGATCAAATAAGTCTGAATTGTCCACATGAGGTTGTCATATTTCAGGCACATAATGAAAAGACAAGATTCATTAGAAAACACAATGATGCTGGAAACATAGAAGGCAGTGGGGGGGAGACTAAGCATGAGATTGTGTGAATCACTGAAGGTAACCATGGTGATAGGGCCTTTCAGAAGTCCTTATATAATTACCATAAATCAGAAACAATTTGATAGTACACAACAGAACAGCAACTTTTCACATCCTTCCTATTTTGTCTACAGGGCCAACATTTTGGCTACAATGAGGGAACCTTAGAAGTACTCAGAGTGGAAAAGGGCTTTCACTGATGGAAGGAATCTTGGATTCCAGTAGAAACTTCACCCTGGTAAATCTGTCAACATTTGAAATTTTGTGTGCATAAGGTGTTAAAATACAGCTAAGGGGGTGCAGAAACAGGTGTCCTGAAAATGAAAGTACATTTAAAAGTGTGGCTTGGAAGTAGTTTTAAAAGCAAAACATTTTTTGAGTGTACCAAAACAATTAACTAGCTCCAGCTGAACAAAGTCACTGGGTCATCACTGCATACTTTGGAAGTAAGCACTATGGAGCTTAAATCCAGCTAAGCATGTACAGTTAGTTTTTTACCCCTTTTCTCCATTTCTAAATAGAGCTGTGCTTTTCTTTCACAAAGATCTACTGCACAAGAGATAGAACATTTATTTCTTCTGGATGGAAAGGCTATACAGTTGCTCTGTGTTCATCATCAAGTCACTGACCTTAACACATGCAGAGGCAGTACCCCACATACATGGACTGTCAATCCAGCATGTCCTGGATTGCAAATGGGGCCTGTTTCCTATGTGGAACAAGTTCAGCTACTTCATATATTTTAAGCAACTACATTTTGAAGAGGAAAAGAGTATCTTCCTCAAAGTTTTGGCAGAATTAGAATTCTGTAAAACAAGGGGAAAAATCTCTGGCATGCGGGCAACATGCAGAGCTTCAAGGCCTCTCCTTCCCTCCCCCACTGCCCCGCCACAACTCCCTTCTGGACCTTGAGATCCCCTCAAGCCACTACTACCCTCTTTCCTCAGCTTTCTGACTGGCCCTCCTCCAGTTTACGGTATAATTAAAGAACATAATGTGACAACCCCAGACCTACTGGGATATGCCACAGTTTCACTAAGCTGCCACCAACCATTCCCTGTAAGGAGTCACACAGACCAGGAATGGATTTTCAACAAACAAAGGAATAAGGTTTATTTAAATCACACACAGGGAAAATAAAATGATCAAGTGAATAAGATACAGTAACGTGGCTTTGTCTCAATCATACATACACCAGTTTGGTTCACACAGAACACCTTTAAAGAAAGCACAGACCCTGAACCTATCAGTTCTGGCTAACCATACAGACACCTGAACCTATCAGGTTGGTACTGACTGACACACAGTAGTACCCTGTCTGACACACAGACTCCCACTCAAGCTTCTTCTTCCCAGCTTCTCCTTCAGCTCTCCCTACTTCTCCACACAAACTCCACATATATATACAGTACAGCCCCTCCTCCTGATGTCCCGCCTTCCACTCCCCATAGGATGGAACTTTCCCTCCAAACCCATGACAGACAGGTAACATCAGTGCTGTATGTAACACCTCCCCTCTTTATAAGTTGTTTTGTAGGGGGAAAGCTAAAGTGCTTTTCTCCAAAAAACAACCTGGATCCAAAACATACAAAAACAGTTATACATTAACATACAATACCATACTTACTCTAGGATAAACATATCAATTAGGCATTTAAACATATACCATTTACAATACATCAAGTTACCTTTATTCATACAAATCAAGCATGTTTAATAAACAAGTACATTTAACCTTTTGATCACCAAAATATATACATAGTCCATGTTTCTTTCGCCGTCTTCATTCTTCGGGTCTTCTTGACAAGGCGTCAGCAACACAGTTCACTGACCCTCTGACCACCTTCACTTCAAAGTCATAGTCTTGCAGGTTTAAAGCCCACCTCATAAGTTTACTATTGTGGGTTTTCATTGTCTTTAACCATTGCAATGGTGAGTGGTCAGTGCACAGAACAAAATGTCTTCCCCAGATGTAAGGCTTGGCCTTCTGGATCGCGTAGACTATGGCCAGGCACTCCTTTTCCACGGCTGCCAAATGTCTCTCACCTTTCTGGAGTTTCCTACTCAGGTAGGACACTGGATGCTGGTCACCATTCTCATCCTCCTGGCAAAGAACTGCTCCTACCCCGCTGTTAGACACATCGGTGTAGATGATGAACTCCCGGTCGAAGTCTGGAGCACGCAGCACTGGATAGTTGATGAGGGCCTCCTTCAACCTCTGGAACGCCTCCTCACAGTCGCTGGTCCACGGGATGCGGTCATCAGTCTTCTTCCTCGTCAGATCGGTCAGCGGAGCCGCAATCTCGCTAAACCTCGGGATGAACTTTCTGTAGTAGCCCACCAACCCAAGAAATGATTTGACTTTTTTCTTGGTGTTGGGTCTGGGCCAATCACGAACTGCTTCTATCTTGGCCTCTAGGGGTTTGATCACTCCTCCCCCTACTATGTGACCCAAGTATTTTATTTCTGGGCTACCCAGCTGCAGTTTGTTCTCTTTGCAGAGCCTAGGCCAAAGCACTTCCTCCCTTGGGTCAAAGTGCCTCTCCCTGGCTTTCTGGTCATCCCAAGCTTTCTTTCTGACCTTTTGAGCTTGCAGGGTCTCTGCTGCTAGCTCTAGGTTTCTCTTTAGGTCATTCCTTAAAGAGTCTCTATATGTCACAACATCTTGTGGGTCATCCTGGGTGATCTGCTCCCAATTTTGTTTGATCAAATCAAGTGGCCCTTTCACCCTTCTCCCAAACAAAAGTTCAAACGGACTAAACCCGGTACTGGCTTGTGGCACTGATCGATAAGCAAACAAAAGGGATTGCAGCTTCTGGTCCCAATTGTTTGGATTCTCTGCCAAGTAAGCCCTAATCATGCGCATCAGAGTCCCATTGAACTTCTCCGTTAACCCATTACTTTCAGGGTGATAGGCAGTGGTTTCCTTGTGTTTAATTCCACAGATTTGCCATAACCGTTTCATGAGCTTCGATGTAAACGATGCGCCCAAATCTGTGATTATTTCTGAGGCAAATCCCATCCTGGACATATACCCCACCAAGGCATCTGCCACTGTGTTAGTTTCAATGTTAGTCAAGGGAATGGCTTCAGGGTACCTCGTGGCATGGTCCACAATGGTGAGAATGAACCTGTTCCCCCTCTTTGTGGCCTTGGGCAAAGGTCCCACAATGTCCACTCCTATACATTTGAACGGGGTGTCAATCACAGGCAAAGGGCACAACTTTGCTTTGGTCCTGTCCCGGTTATTCCCCTGCCTCTGACACACATCACATTGTTTACAGAACTCCTTGATCTGTTTCCCTGTTTCAGGCCAGTAAAAATTCTGTGTGATTCTTTGCTGTGTTTTGTTCACCCCTAAGTGCGCAGCAAACATGTCAGAGTGCCCCCTTTGTAAGATCATGGGGCGATACTTTTCAGGTACCACTAGCTGACTTCTGATCCCATCTCCCCCTTTTGAGATATTCCTCAGGGTCTCTCTATATAAAATTCCCTTTTTCTCTTGAAATCTCACTGGGGTTTCAGGTGTTAGCTGGGCGTCTGTCACCTGTTCAAAACACTTTTGGAGAGTGGCGTCTGCCTTTTGCTCTTGGCCAAATCGGCTGTCTGTGGTTAAGGTTTCCACCACAGCTTCGGAACTCCCCTCTGCTTCCGTCTCGGGCTCATCAGTACCCCCCTGAACTGTCCCCGTGGTGGCTTGTGAGCGTGTAATCACTAGCACCCGTTTCACATGTTCAGCCAGGTCATTTCCCACGAGCACGGCTGCTGGCAGAGTCGATGAAATCGCTAGCCGCCAAACTCCCCTCCAGCCTTGAAAGCTCACAGGTACCTCAGCTACTGGCAGCGAGATCACCTGTCCCTCAATCCCTGCCACCTTCATGCTCTCATTCGGGATTATATACTCCCTAGGAATAATATCTGGATGGCACAGGGTCACCTGGGAACAAGTATCCCTCAGCCCCCTATACTGATGGTCAAGTATTCCTACGTCCACCCCTGCGGTTTCAAACAACTGCGAATCTGTTCTCACTAGCAAGCAGCGCTTGACCTCCACAAGAGGACCATTTTCCTCAGCCTGATCAGCAGATGTAACTGTTCCAGATTGAGTAGCCATGGCAACAGGCTCCCTCAGTGACAAGGAGCTTGGCTCTTTCTGGACACAGAACACAGCTTTTGGCTTGGTTCCACTCAAATCATGAGACACATTTCCTTTTAGCTGCTTTAATTTCTCACACTCTGAGATTAGATGGCCCTTTCCTTGACAGAAATAACATTTTCCGCTGTATTTTGAGTCTTTCTCATCTTGTTTTGGTTTTCCCTCCAAAATCTGAGGTCTTGGTTTCATGTCTGAGGGCTTCCCTTCACCATGGGCCCCTCCCACTTGCTGGTTTTTCCCTGGTCCCTGAGAGTACTTGCTGTAGGTTTCTTTAGGTTTACCTATAGATTTCCCCTCACCTAAGGGCTTTCTTATTTGGGAAATAAAATCTGCGATCTCGGCCGCCTCTGCCACAGATTTCGGTTTCCTTTCCCTCACCTGGAACTTCAGTTCCCCATGCAGGACTGAATAAAACTGTTCCAGCGCTATCAGGTCTTTGAGCTGCTGGAAGGTCTCTGTTCCCTCCTGTGACAGCCATTTCTCTAGCAGCCTCACCAGTTGGGCCCCCACTTGGGTAAAAGTCTGCTCTGGTTTCTTTGTGAGTGACCTGAATCTTTGCCTCAGCTGTTCCGCATTTATCCCATGTCTGGCAAACACCAGTTTTTTAAACTCTGCGAAATCTTTTAACAGCTCCTCTGGCATCTCTGCATAGACTTCTGCCAGGCTGCCACTGATTAAAGATCGCATGATGGTCATCTTCTCAGTTTCCCTTACTGAGAAGTCCACAAACGCTCTTTCCACGAGGGAAAAGAACACCTCAGGGCAATCTCCCTTGTGGTATACAGGGAATTTCTTCAGGTCAGTTTTAGACAATTGGCCCACCTCAGAATCTCTATTGTTATTATTGTTCTGATTCATCAGTTCCAATTTTCTTAACTCAAACGCCATTTTCTCTCTCTCCAATCTTTCTTCTCTTTCCATTCTCTCTATTTCGAATTGTCTTTGCCTTTCCCTTTCCTCCCTTCTTTCTCTCTCTAATCTTTCCTCCATTTCCCTCACCCTCAGTTCATGCTGTTGGGCTATGAGCATTTTCCTGAGTTCTGGGTTCTGTTCTCCTGTGCTCTCATCCTGCACTGAGCCAAATTCATCCTCAGAACCTTGGTCCACCTGGGGTTCCCTCGCTTCACCCATTTCTGCCATTCGGCTTCGAGTCAAGGGCATAATCCCCCCCCAGAACAGGCTGCTTTCAAAAGTCAAGCCTCAAAATAAAGCGACCACTTTTTTTTTCTCTTTTGCCTCAGAACCAGCCTTCTATAGATTGCTGCTGTTCTTTCAGCACTAACTTGCAACTGTTGCCAGCCAGAGTCCACCCCCCTCTGCTAGGCCTCTCAGCAGACAGGCTAGATCACTGCTACTTCACTCAGCTTTGCCTCAGCCTTTTTCCCGCCAAAACAGGTTGCCTCAGAGCTCCCTAATCTAGTCCCCAATCTGAGGTTACACGTTCCTCCACTAGCCTACCTCCCCGTGAGGTAAGCCTAGAAGATTACCTACGCGCTCTCAGATTGTCCCTGACTAGACCCCCCTTGCTCTGGGCACACTTGCCAAGGCTTTGCTGGACCACTGGACAACTGGACCAGTTGTATCCCACACGCTGGACACCAATCAATGTGACAACCCCAGACCTACTGGGATATGCCACAGTTTCACTAAGCTGCCACCAACCATTCCCTGTAAGGAGTCACACAGACCAGGAATGGATTTTCAACAAACAAAGGAATAAGGTTTATTTAAATCACACACAGGGAAAATAAAATGATCAAGTGAATAAGATACAGTAACGTGGCTTTGTCTCAATCATACATACACCAGTTTGGTTCACACAGAACACCTTTAAAGAAAGCACAGACCCTGAACCTATCAGTTCTGGCTAACCATACAGACACCTGAACCTATCAGGTTGGTACTGACTGACACACAGTAGTACCCTGTCTGACACACAGACTCCCACTCAAGCTTCTTCTTCCCAGCTTCTCCTTCAGCTCTCCCTACTTCTCCACACAAACTCCACATATATATACAGTACAGCCCCTCCTCCTGATGTCCCGCCTTCCACTCCCCATAGGATGGAACTTTCCCTCCAAACCCATGACAGACAGGTAACATCAGTGCTGTATGTAACACATAAGAAGACCCTTGCTGGGTTGGGCCAGAGGCCCAGCTCCCTCAACATTCTGTTGACACAGTGGCCAGTCAGTTAACTCTGGGGAGCCCACATACAGGACACGAAAGTCATGGTATCACTTCATATCTATTATCAGTGTACACTGGTGGTGATCCGTGGCCATCTTATGTTGTTTAGCCACTTTTGGCCATCATCTCCATGACAGTACCTAATCCCTTTTTAAAGTCATCCAAGCTGGCAACTGTCTCTAGTCCTGCTTCATTTACTGACTACTGCCTTGCTTACAGTTATGAAACAAATGGAAAGTAGTTCACACACATTGGGGAAGGAATCACCTAGGCACAGATGCCTTGGATTTTGGTGACCTACTGAACAGAAGTGTTGCAGCTGTGCCTCCATTAGGATCCACAATCCAGCAGCGGGTGTAGTAAAAAAACACCCACCCACATTTGGGTTCTTCGACCACATCTGCTGCTGGATTATGGATGCTGATGGTTTTTAGTCAAAGTAGCCTTGGCAGGAAAAGTTATTTGATCCTGGTGCAGGTTTGTTTCGAGGTGGGTGCCAAGTGAGAATTCTCACTCAATGGCAGGGACTAGACCAAATGGGCATTTGCTCCTTCAAATCTAGGAGTGGCCCTCCAGATGTTAATGAAATAATAATAATAATTTATTGTCATTGTAAGTATATAGACAGTATACCCATACAACGAAATTCACAGACACCCAGAGACCAGACACATGCACACACATAAAATTCCCCAAACACTCCCCACCCACTAAAAAATCCCCCACTAAAAATACAAACATCTACACCGCAGGCCAAGTAACACAGTCCAACTAATTATTCACTACTGGTGGTCTTTAAGCTCATTATTAATTGCAATTATAGCTCTGGGATAAAAACTATTTCAAAAACGTGTGGTCTGAGTCTTAATTGTTCTATATCTTCTGCCAGACGGTAACAGTTCAAAACAGTTATAAGCAGGATGGGAAGAGTCTCTCAGGATGCTGTGTGACTTCCTCAGACAGCAGGATGTGAAGATGTCATCCAGGGTTGGTAGCTGGAGCCTGATGATATTCTGGGCAATTTTAATGGTTCTCTGTAGAGCTTTTTTGTCTGCTACAGAGCTACTCCCAAACCGTGCCAGAATGCCATAGGTTAGGACACTCTTAATGGTGCTACGATAGTATGACAGAAGTAAATGCTGAGATAAATTTAACTTGCCGAGCATTCTCAGGAAATACAGCCTCTTCTGTGCCTTCTTCATTAGCATCTTGGCATTTATAGTCCATGAGATGTCCTCTGAGATGTAAGTACCCAGAAATTTAAAACTACCAACTCTCTCCACTTCCTCACCGTTTATGTACAGTGGTAAATGTACATTTCCTTCTAAAATCAATTATGAGTTCTTTAGTTTTTTTATGTTAAGTGTGAGATGATTTTCTTTACACCAAAGTATCAACCTTTGTACTTCCTTTCTATAAGCAGACTCATTGTTCTTATTTATGAGCCCCACCACTGTCGTATCATCCGCAAATTTAATAATTGCATTGGTGTTATACAGTGGGGTGCAATCATGTGTGTACAGGGAATAGAGGAAGGGACTTAGCACACTTAGCTCCCTGGGGAGCTCCTGTACTTAGTACCAGGGTTGAAGAATGGTGAGATCCCATCCTTACTGACTGTGGCCTATCTGTCAGAAAATCCTTTATCCACATGCAGATCTCCTGAGGCAATCCCAGGTTGATCATTTTAAAAAACAACCTATTTGGTAGAATGGTATTAAAAGCAGAGCTATAATCCACAAACAACAGCCTCGCGTAAGTTCCCTGTTGTTCTAAGTGGCTCAATACAGTATGGAGTACAATGGACACAGCATAATCAGTAGATCTATTTTTCCTGTATGCAAATTGCCATGGGTCCAAAGAAGGTGGAAGACTAGCCTTAATGTAATCCAGCACCAATTTCTCAAAACATTTCATAATAACAGATGTTAAAGCTACTGGTCTATAATCATTGAGAGATACCACAGCTGACTGCTTGGGGACTGGCACTATAATAGATGTCTTCAGGCAAGTGGGGACTGAACACTGCAACAAGGATAGATTGAAAATATCCGTAAAAACTCCAGCTAATTCTGCAGCACAGCCCCTAACAACTCGTCCCATGATTTCATCTGGTCCAGCTGCCTTTCGAACATTAATATTCTGGAAAGCGCGTCTCACATCTGAAATCTGCAGTACTAGTGGTTGTCTGTCGATGGTAGATTCTAGTGATGTATTATAGACAGTAGGTGCTGGAATAATGGTTGTTCCTGTTTCCACCTCAAAACGGCTGAAAAATTGATTTAACTGCTCAGCCAAAAAATCACTGCTGCTACACAGACTGTTTTTGTTACTCTGCCCCGTGATTTGTCGTAGGCCATGCCATACTCGACGAGTGTCAGAACTTCAAGATGTTGCTCAATTCTCTGGCTGTACATAGCTTTGGCATCCCTAATGCCCCTTTTCAGTTTAGCTCTGGCCTCTTTATACTGTAGTACATCACCAGAATGAAAAGCAGCATTTCTGGCTTTTAATAAAAGGCACACTTCTCTATTTAGCCAAGGCTTGTTATTAGAAAACACTCGTACTTGTCTGGTGGTGGTAACAACATCGATGCAGTTTTTGATATAAAACAGTACTGTCGAGGCATAAGTATCAACATTGTCCTCCTCAAACAGTGCCCAATCAGTGCTCCTAAAGCAATCTTGAAGTTGCTCAGATGCATCCACTGGCCACACTTGTATTTCTCTAATTGATGGTCTGATTCTTTTAACAAGAGGTCTGTATGATGGAATCAAAAACAGAGATATATGATCTGACTGTCCCAAGCTAGGCAATGGCTTCGTCTTATATCCATGCATGATGTTACTATATACCTGATCCAAGGTATTTTCCCGTCTAGTGGGACAGTCCACATACTGATAAAAGTTAGGAAGGACAGTCTTTAAATTGGCTTGCTTGAAATCACCTGCTACCACCAGCACTCCATCTGGGTAGGCCTGCTGCTGTTTGCTGATAGCAGTTAACAAACAACTCAAAGCTGTGGTTGTGTTAGCATCAGGAGGTATATATATTGCTGTTATTATAACAACATTAAACTCATGAGGCAGGTAAAAGGGGTGGCATTTCACTGCCAAATACTCCAAATCAGGAGAACAGTGAATGTCCATTATTTTAACATCTGTGCTCCAGTTATTGTTTGTGTAAACACAAACCCCTCCACCTCTGCTCTTCCCAGATTCAATAGACCTGTCTGCTCAATGTACTCTGCGTCCTTGTAGTTCAATTACCTCCCCTGGGATGGAAGAGTCAAGCCATGTCTCTGTAAAGATCATAACGCAACAGTCTCGAATATTTTTCTGTAGGGAGATAGTAAGTTCCAACTCCTCAATCTTGTTGGGTAGAGATCTAACATTTGAGACAAAAAGACTTGGCAATGCAGACTTGTGAGGATTTTTGCCTAACCTCACACGTAGACCGGCCCTGCAACCTCTTTTCTGCTGGCGTTTTCTCCGTGTTCTTTTCTTCCTGACAGGGAGAGCAGGGGGAGTAACCCCCGGATATGCAGGCCGTCTTAAAAGCTCAGCTGGGATGTTGTAAGTTGAGACCCTCGATTCAAAGTTGCAACCTTCTCTGCCAATAGATAATAATTCTTGTCGACTGTAAATTACTTGTGCCTGAGCATGTAGAGTCCATAATAAGGACCGATCTCTGGAATGCCTAGCTGCTGCAAATGCTTGCGCCGCCATCTTGACCATCTTGACCAAATCCTCTTCCTATCACCCCTTATAATGGAACAGGGATGCTGGGGGTGATGGAAATTTGAGATACCAACATCTGGAGGAGTATAGGTTCTCAATCCCTACCCAAGCTTTTGGACTCTATGATTCACCCACTAGCAGAGCTTGATGAGAAAGTCCTTTAAAAAAAAAAAAAAAAAAAGCACCTGATCTGTTAATTGAAAAATTCAGAGTGCTTTGATTCCTTTTATTGTCTATGCTAAGAGATCAATGTTATGTGTTCAAAGGTTGCTCCTAGAAATCAAGGCATGCTTACATAATTCCAAAGCGAATAAAACGGTGGAAAGAAATAATCGCTTCCAAAACCAACATTTTCCTAATTGTCACCACAGTATGTTTTCAAAGTCCCATCAACAGCTGCTTCATTCATTATTTATCACCAAATGCACAGACTCACCACATTCTGTAGCAAAAGCATTGATATGAATCCAAAACTGTTGTGCTGAGTATCCCTGGATGTGCTTAATACTCACTTTCTCACTTTTGTGACACTTAGTGTTGAGTTGCAGGAATAGCTTTATAATCCAAAAACCTGCTATGCCTACAATTTGATGGCCTTAAAACAGCAATTTAGCTTTGCAAATTTCCTTGTTGTGCATGAACAGAGAGGGAAACAAAGGTTTTACAGGAGAGCTGAAAGATAAATAAATCAAATTACTATTTCTCACATGGTGTCTTTTTCATTAGGGTTACAGGTCACTAGCATCCCATTTCCTGATATTTCGGGGCAAAAAACTGAGAAGGGAGCAGGCCCTAGAGATGGGGCAGGCCAAGCCAAGGAGGGAGACAAACACAGCACTAACATCTTTGTGCTCAGCATTTCCTGCATAAAAATAACATTTTCCCATTCTTCAGTGCTACTGGCCCTGGGTTTTATCTCCTTGGCTAAAGACCCAGAGAAGCAGACCAGCTCCCTGGGGCTCTGGATGACCCTCTCCAACCTGACAACTCTGTCACATCTAAAAACAATACAAGACAATGGTTGAAACACTAGGAGCATTTCAATGACAGTAGTGGGAGAACTTCAGGTAGATGAATCCATAACCTGGCCCACGTCCTACATATACATATAAGGTTGGAAAGTTCATTGAGCACATGATAATTGGTTGAGTTTCTTTGTCTGCAGTGAACATGTATGGACTCTCTAAAGACTTATGTGGAACTTTCAGGGAATTCTAATTGAAAGAGGCCAAATAAACTTCCAAAAAGACAAAATTCCTCCAGCTGGATCATTCTAGCCCCGTTCAAGTCTGTTTGTTTTGTATCTCCACACATGATGGGAGAAATGGGCTAGTCCCACCCTTTTCATTGTCACTTGTAACACCTGAAAGCGATGGTCTGGAGGGAGAGGCTGTGCTATCCATGTAGCCTCTCCATGTCAACTAAAACTGTATATGGGATGAGGCTTCCTGGCTGGAGCAGCCTCCTCTCTTCAGATGGACATTGGCTAAAGGCCCTCATATGCATGGACTCCCTCGGTAAGCTAGGAAAGCTCCTATGGGAAAAAATTCATTTTCATTACTTGTTACAGTGATGAACAAGTTGCAATGTTTAAAAAGTAACTTCTTGCGTTATTCATTGCACTGCTGATGGTTCTTCTGTTAAGTTTCGCAGGACAGGTAAAACAGTGATATAACTGTCACACAAAATGTCTTAACAATTCAAAATCTGTCAAAATGCCTCTGAAAATGTATTAAAATACCCTTAGAAAGTAACTTTGGAAAGTGACTGGGAGACAGCTTGTTACACCAGGGAAGAATCTTTGTTCGTACTTGTTATATTACCTTTGAATTACAATTGCATTATATCCTCAGTAACGCAAAATTAACTAGTTACATCAATTGTTCATTTCAGATCTGGATTCACCGCAAAGACATGCATTGATTCCCATCTCTCAAGTGTACTTTTCTGTCTGTAGAAAAGAAATACTGGCCTTCTATACAGGTTGCCATGAAAACAATGAAGACTATGATGTGTTGTGTATATAAAAATCTTTAAAGGGTTTACATAACTGTGGGAAAGCGTCCCCTTTACATGCATCAAAGGTGAAAACAAACACTTCTTGATCTTAATTTTAATTTCATTAAGAGGAAATTAAATGCAAGGAATCCACCAGCTGGAAAAATCCACTATCATGTTTGCAAGCACCATATTCAATTAGTGCAAGGCAGGTAGAAGTAGGAATCTTGTTTATCTCAGCATATCTGCCAACCTTCAAGTTAAGGCTCAATTGTAGGCAGCTACTTACGCAGCTTGAGAAACATTGCTTCAGTGGAGTGGGCCATCTATATCTGCCATCTGATAAAGTGAACCTATTTGTTTGAATCAGGGTAATTGATGTCCTGCTCTTCTTGGGTTTGTCTCCTAGATACAAATCAGCAGGAGTACAGCAACAATAACAAGGATAAGGGTTTTTTACTTTATATAATAGCTATAAATACAATGCTTTTTTGTAAGAGAGTAGATTGTAATTTGCTAGTCATGTCGAAAGAACAGAAGGTGGCTTTGATTAATTAGTGTTTAAGACTAAAGAAGAATAGACACTCCATGTTAAATACTTGTTTAACTGGCTTCCTTCCTTGCTGGTAAGCACATGACAGGAAACAATGTGGACTCCGGACCATCGGCTGATCGGGTAGATCTTTGTCGAGCTCCATTTAATCCTACATTCGTCTTCCCACCTGCAGGAGCTAAAAAGGAGGATCTGCTGTATTGACACTAATGGTCCTCAAGCAGGAAATGGCATATGTAGAGCGAGAAAGCATATGGGAGCAGGATCATTCCCCATATGCTTACTTAGAAATAAGAAAGAATGAAAAGGCTTAGCCCTATGCTACGAGTGTATCTTTGGTTCAAAACTTCAATGGTTTAATAGACTGCTTAGGTTTCTGCATGGCAACATGTTTTGGAACCCTCAGATCTGTTTGGCGAGTGATTTAGAATTCTCTGCTATAATTCAAAAGGGTGCACTCCAACACTCTAGAACAGAATTCTACATAACTCACCGAACAACGAATCCCAGACTTCTATAGGGTGGCGCCCAGTGGTTAAAGTGTTATCAGCCTGTTAGAACAGTACAGCAGCACCTCTGTATCTGTGGAGCCAGTGTCTGTAGTTTCAGCTGTCCCCAGTTGCCATTGCTACAACCCAGCCCAGAATGCGCCTTCATGCCCTGCAGTGCTTGACACACTCTTACCTCCTCCTCCTCTCGCCCTTCCTCCACCCCTCACTCTCTTTAATGGGTTCACTACATCTATGTTTTGCACATCTATGGGGGAGGGGCTTGGAATGTATCCCTCATGGAATGGGGTTCCTACTGTACACTGCAGATATAATCAAAGCAGTCTGACTTTTGAGACCAGCTGGTCTCTCCACAAAAGTTGATCATGGTAAGAGCGAGTGGTTTGGGAATGGGACAGTCAGCTGAGGAGAAGTTGGGTTTCGGATTCAGATGGATGCCCAAAGGTGCATTTGTCCAAACAGATGCCTATTTAAATGTAAATAACATGGATGTCCGTTCCCAATGCCAACCACTGAGGATGATGCTTCAAAAGTATGGGAAGCTAAACCTTGCAGGTGGTTGCACAAAAACCTTGCCAATCCCTGGCTTCAGGTCTCTTCTGAACAGCTCATTAAAACCCAGGCTGACCAAAAAAAAAAAAAAAAAAAAAAAAGACGCACTATCTCTTTTTTGTGAAAAGAAGCAGAAACAATGTGTTTGAATTGACTAAGTGCTAATGAATGTGAACAGAGCAGTCAAGACCCAAAAAGATTCCGAGCTTCACCTCTACAGAAGGCCAGATTCTGAAGCTACACTGGCAGCTTGGTCGCAAGTGAATCTGGTCATGAATAGATAATTTCATCATTTTCCCGCTGCTGTCTTCATTGCGTTTGGGAGATTTGCCTTCATGAATATTTACCTACATTCACAAAGGGAAGGATGCCTGGAAAGGCAGGCTGAGATATTCTGAAAGCTGCTGCAGATGGCATTTTCCTGACATAATCTCCATTTATTAAAACAAACCCAAAATACGAGAAAGAATACTGTCACATTTGAAGCTGGCTGAAGCGCTTGCGGGTTGTCAAGTATAGGAGCCAGGAAGCCAATGGTGTCATTATTTGCTTTTATTTACTTGTGACATGTTTCACAAGAAGCAATGTGTGCTCTTTTTCTTTCTTTCATGTATTAACTCTGTGCTGGAAAAGATCCTAAGCAGCTGAGACACAATCTAAAAAGCTTCCTTCGTCCCAGAAGCTGCTGACATTGGAGGCGTGCCCTTGTCCATATTGTGTTCTGTCCCACCAAAGGGGTCAGGAGATTGACACCGGCTTGCCACCCCACACTTACTACACTCCCATTTTAAAAACATTATTATGTGATGAAATCATTTTCTGTTGCCTTCTTCTGCAGGTGCTCTGGAACCACTGAGCTTGCCCAAGGCTGCACAGTTTAGCTTTTCTCCTATGAGGCATAGAAGGGTAGAGTCTCTTGTCCTCTGCCTCCACAGCCAGGTGCTCTGAATCAATGAAATATCCAGTCAGCTCCTGTACTTATGCCTCCTCCATATCTGGTATAATAAAACGGAGAAGAAATGTACATCAGCACACATTCTTGTGCTAGGCATAGATTCTCTTCTGCCCCAAGATTCTGAGTTGATCTCCCCTTCCCTGCTTCCAGTTTATGAGACTCCTCTGATGCTAGGTTAATATTTCCAGTCACTTGGGGAAACGATGCCATTTGGCCAACTTCTGGCCTCTTTGCCTGTGATGAATGATGTGGATGCAAGACGGTCCTTTATAGTTGAAGACTTTCACATGAAGATAAGAAGTGAAGGCCGCAGATATACCTCAAATTCTGAAAGAGTCAAAAATTAGAAGGAAAGTAAAAGAATTAAGAAGATGGGATTGTACCTACAAAGTAAGACAGAGGTACTGATAAGTTAGCCAAGTAGGAGATACAAGCAAAGGATTCAGCACAATGGGAATCACTCCCAGGCAAGTCTATCTAGTATTAGGGAATGTCAGTTGTCAATGTGAATACTTAAGAATAGTGCAGGCTGAATGGTATAGAAGGAAGAAACACCACTTCTGTGATATATTTCTGTTCCCTTCATGAAACTTAAGCACACCCCAGCTTTTATCTGCCTGTTGGACTCATGAGGTTAATTAATGTGAACAGCAGGTATTGAACGTCTTACAATGTTGTTACAGACAAGCACTCAGTGACCATGAAAACAAAACCTGATGTTCCTGGAGCCAGAGAAAGATAGGGGCCAAGGTGAAAAGGTTAATTACTTTCATAGACTTCCCAAACATTACCAAAAATGTTTTCTTTTATCTGTAATTAGAGCTCCCTTTCTCCTATTCAGCCACAGAAGTATTTTCAGTGTAATTTGTGGCCCAGACAATGCATGGTCTGAGTTTCCTTTCTATGCTGAAAGAAGTATTGGACATGGATGAGAAAATAGCTTTTTTAGATTGTAAATTCTTTGAGAAAAAGAGTGAAATTGACTGTCACTTTCATGCAAAAAAATCTAAATGCTGCTTGAAGGTGCCTTAGACTAGTTATAAAAATACAAAAATAGAGTAATCATTGGCTGTGAGTTTTGCAGGTTTAGCTGTGCATTGGAGAGATAGTTAATACTATTGCCATTAATAAGAAAAATGTTAGCAATGTAGCCTGTTGACTTTTAATGACTGCAGTCTAGGTGCTGAAGGATACCTGAAAGTGTGAACATATGTCGGATTCAACAGATCAACAGAAATCAAAACATTGGATGGTTGTGCCGAACAAGCAATTAATCTGCTACATGGGAGAGCCAACCCAAAATGTCAAAGGAGTAACCCCTGTTCTGATATGCGTCACCTATGCAATATGTAAAGCATTTCCATGGTAATATGAAAGTGGAGGTGGATTATTTGAGGTTTCATGGGAGTGGTGAATTCATCCTGGGGCTTCATCTGAACTTTAAAAGAGCTATCCACGGTGCTTAACCCTTATCACAAAACTAGGATCAGCACCTTGGACAGCTTTCTTAAAGTTAAGAGTGAAATCATTGTCTCCAGACACAGCATCACAATCCGCAGCAGTATATGGTGTGAATGTTGCACAAGCCACTATGAATTAGCACTAAATTTGTATTTCTTTCCGTGGCTCATCAGGCATGTGAAACCCAAATCTTCTCACTCCTAGTCTTTCACTGTATCTCATATATCACACTGTGCATCCCCTGTGGGGCAGAGGCTTCTTATAATAATCTCCCATGCTGTTTTTAATTCAACGGTGAGAAAAATAAACAGCACTGTTGCAATTCGTTCTTTGTTTAAAAAATAATATCTAAGACCACTAGAAGGATAGGCAGATTTAATAACAACAAGGTGAGATTAGGCTAATTAAACATATTGCCATTTTATTAGCAGTTTGGAAGCTATCAGAAAGGTATCTTTTTAATATATGATATTAATATTTCTTTCCATTCATGACAATTATATTAAATACCTGCTTGGTCAATCATAGTGACTTTCTTATTATTGACACCAGATATCCAGACTCCGTTCAAAGAAAATGGTGCCATGCCATTGTTACTTTTTATTTCCTTTATTGAGTATGCTGGGATATGCTTATATAAAGTTCATCAAAATTAGAAAAACAGCAGGAAAGCCCGTACTTGGTCTAAACTGCTAAACTTCACACCATGCATAGACATTGCACAAGAATCTACACTCCATTTATTACGTTTTCAAATATAATTGTATGTTCTCACTTCATCAGTTGGGCAACTTAATAGCTGTGTTGTGCAGATAAAAAACCACTCTTAGAAATAGTTCTAATTCTTATCTATTTGGCCATCATATGACTGCCTTATCTGGAATATAGTGTATAGTTCTAGTTACTGTATCTGAAATGGGATACTGCATACTTCAACAAATAAGAAGAAAACAGCAATCAAAATGATTGAGAAAAAGCAACTTCCCAATGAGTAACAGTGACAACATTAGGCAATTTCATCTAGAAGAAATGTAAAGAAATGTAATTAAAGAGAGGCACGACAGGTAAGGTGTGGAGAAAGTGGATAGAGCGACCTATGCCCTCTGTCATAACACAGCTGATTGAGAATAATCCACTGAAATGTGATATGAAGGATGTATAAGAGAGATTACTTGTTCACAAAGCACAGAATTAAGCTGTGGAATTCACTGCTGCCACAACATGCCATGATGGCTGCCAGCTTGGGTGGTTTAAAAGGGGATTGGAAAAATTCAAGGTGCTTTGGGCCATCAGTGGTTATTCAATAAGACATCTCCCTCCAGTATCAGAGGCCCTCATGTCCTCCTTGTAAGTCCCCCATAGACTGCTGTGTAAAAAAATGCTCTACCACATAGGCATTGGGTATAATCCAGCAGGGTCCCTTCCAACGTTTCTAAATCTCATGGTATCCAGAAAGGGCCGCTAGCAGCTCGGTGTTAAAGTCTGTCTCCTCACACAGCTTTTTGCACAAGTACAGACCATTCTCTTTAACGAGGAAACGTGTTGTGGAGCTCCTCTGCCCCCCATTGGAAGCTACGTTTTCATATCAACCTCATAATGAGGTATGCAGATATAATTTTAATGGATTCTTGAGAAATAATGATGGCAGTATGATAATTAATTCTCCCCCTCCTTGGATGAAGCATTGCTCTTCACATACTAGATATTTAAGATAAAGGGAAGGAGGGGTTTGGTTTTGAACAGCGCTTCGCATCCGGAGGATCAAATGAATATTCAGATAAGAGGGAGCATTAATCATGAAGTGTCATTTTTCTCACTTTTCAGCACAATGATCTCCGTGAAGCCTCTTTAGCAGCAACAAGTGAAATATAAGCTCTCACAGGCTGGTTTTAATCAGTCACAGGATACAACAGGCACCCTTTTTGCCACTTAAGCATGCAAGGAACATACAGAGCACTCCACAGAAAGCCCATTTATACTTTTGGCATCCGACCACATGACAGCATTTTAGACTCCCTTTACTCATCTAGGAAGAGGACTAAGCAAGGGGTTTCTGCCAAGGTGGCAGCGCATGTAGGCAGATTATTTGAGGCAACATATTAAGAACAGGTCCGCTTTCGAAATGTCACTTGGGGTATGAATTTGTGCCCACTATAAACTGTAGTGTCTAAAGGAACAAAAGGCTGGATCTTGCAAAGGAAACTCGTACAGAGAGAGAGGGTGGAGGAATTGATTCCACAGAAGCAGCAGCTATATTCACTGTCCCAAAAATCAGAGTTGCTTTGTTTCAGATTTGTTCAGTTTTAGCTTTCCAGCTACTTAAAAAAAAAAGACCGCGCAGGGTAATTTTTCTTTAGGGTAAAGGAGACAGTCAGCTTTTTAAAAGTGTTAGTCTCATTCATGATGATCAACTGCTTCTATTTGATGAAAAGGATATTTCATTATGGATGAAGACGGCATGTTGGCACAGAAGAACAGAGTCTCATTTTAAATAACCAGCCATGACCACGACATATATGGCTGATGCCTCCCCCACCCCCTTGAGATGCAAAAGCATTTTGGAAGGGTCAGGTGGCTTATAGTAGCACAGAATAATGTGAGAAACTTGCTTTGCTCAGCGCAGGCTGTGATTTTCACATATTTCCAGTAGCATTTCCAGTTCACTCCTACCAACCCGAGTCCCTGAACAAAATGGATGTGTTCCAAAATATGTTAATCCTAAAAGGAGGAATTATCATACCTTTCAGTGAGTATGTCAGAAAACTCAAACCAGCATTGCAATACCCCAAGGGCTTTTTTAATTTGAATAGAGTGAGCTTCAGACCCATGCCAAGAAACATGGATCTTAATGTGTCTGTGCTTGCATGCATCTGGCTGGCATCCAGAGCACTGTTATCTCTGTTCTAAGGGTGTCTCCCCAACATCATGTTTGGAAAAGCAGCACCAAAAATAAAGAATTTGCTAGGAGGATAACAGAAACACGTTTCTGCACTCCTTTGTTTGCTCTTTATGTGTGAATATAGACATTCTTAGAGTAAGTATGAATGGAGTGATGGACTAGGACTCAGGAGACCGAATTCCTGCTTGGCTATGGAAATTCGTGGATGTGTGTGTTTGGAAATGGTAAAACCATTCCTTCAACATCTCCTCTTGAAAACATTATCACTACAGTAGCCCCACCCTCACGTTATTTTGAATGCTGAGTTTTAGGGCTAGGCTCATTGACCTATTGATCAAAACTGTCTAGAATCAAAACATCAATATGTTCTTCTTGAATGCTCTATTGTGAGCAAAGAGATGCAAATATCTCTCTCCTGCCAAAGTGGAAGAGTGCTGAAGGATACATAGAAAGCTTCCCTCAAAACTGTACAATAGGACCTCCATATCTGTGGGGACGGTGGGAGAGGTAATTCCACCTCACTAGGTAGCTGCCGCCTGCCTTAAGTTGGACAGTCCCCAGCCAGTAAGGTACTGCCTCGCCAGTCTGTTAACCTCATGGGGTGCATGGGGTTTAGGGTGAAAGCCAACAAGCAGATCGATAACCCTGCACTATGCAACAATCACAAGAAAATGTATGCCCTAAAGTTGGGCGTCTGGAATGCTTGGACAATGACCCCTGGCTTTTCTGATGACCTGCAGGAAATAGACGACGTGCGCAAGACAGTTGTCATCGACACGGAACTGAGTAGGCTGGAGATGGACATGGTTCCCCTGCAAGAGACAAGATTACCTGATTCGGGATCTGTCAAAGAAAAAAAGAAGTCTCATTCTTCTGGCAGGGAAAACCATTGAATGAGACCAAGGAATATGGTATTGGCTTTGCAGTCAGAAATACTCTGCTGAGATCCATTATTCCACCTAGTGCAAGGAGTGAAAGAATCGTCTCTCTGCAGCTCCATTCATCAGCAGGACCGGTCACCCTTATATGAACCAACACTGTAGTCTACAACGGAAGTCAAAGACAAATTCTATGACGATCTGGCAACTGCTATAAAAAATCCTCTTTATTCATAGAGACTTTAACGCTAGAGTTGGTGCTGATCACAATTCTTGGCCCACCTGTCTAGGCTGTTTTGGCATTGGGAAGATGAACGAAAATGGCCAACGCTTGCTGGAGTTTTGCTGTTATTATGGTCTTTGTGTCAGCAACATGTTCTTTAATACAAAGCTTTGACACAGTCTCTTGGAAACATCCAAGATCGAAGCACTGGCATCAGCTTAATTTGATCCTCACTAGACGCTCTAGCCTTCCTAATATTACAACCACACGCAGTTATCAGGGTGCTGACTGTGATACTGATCACTCCCTGGTGTGTAGCAGAGTAAAACTGCGAATAAAGAGATTGTATCACGCAAAAAAAGGAAGGAAGACCACGTATTGACATCAGCAAGACTCGCTATCAGAGAAAAGTGGAGGTATTTGCTCAAGCACTTGAGGAAACTCTTCCAGGCCCAGCTGTTGCTAATGCATCTGAATGATGGGAAAATTTCAAGAATGCTGTTTATAACTCCACCTTGTCCACATTTGGCAAGATGACCAAAAAGATGGCAGACTGGTTTGAGGCCCATTCGGAAGAGTTGATGTCAGCCATCCAGGAAAAAAGGACAGCTCTAGCAGCTGTCTTAGTGAGTACAAAGCCTGTCTTAGTGAGTACAACTTGCAGGCTCTTCGAGTTGCTCGTAGCAAAGTCCAACAGGCTGCCAGGAGATGTTCTAATGATTATTGTCTTCAGCTCTGCTCTCAGATACAGATAGAAGTGGACACAGGTAACATCGAGGGAATGTACAGTGGACCCTTGACTTACAGACGGCTTGACTTACAGACTTTTTGAGTTACAGACTTCTCTGGCCGCAAAATTTAGGTTTGACTTGCAGACTGAGATTTGACTTACAGACCAGAAAAAAACCAAAATGGAACAAAAATGGCCTGTTACGGGATTAATCGGTTTTCAATGCACTGTAGGTCAATGGAGACTTGACTTACAGACTTTTTGACTTGAGAACCGCCTTCCAATACGGATTAAGTTCTCAAGTCAAGACCCCACTGTATGGTGGTATCAAGCAGTCTTTAGGTCCAATACAGAAGAAATCTGTTCCCTTGAAGACTGCTACAGGCGTGATCATCCAGGACCGTGCACAGGAAATGGAACACTGGGTGCAGCATTACTCTGAGCTATATTCTAGAGAGAAGGTAGTAACCGAAGAGGCATTAAATAACATTGAGTGCTTGCCTGTCTTAGGGAGAGAGTGTCTCTGACACTCTCTCCCTAGATGTCGAGCTGGATAAAAGCATTGACAAAGCAGCTACCATGTTCTCTAGACTCACAGAGAGTATGGCTTAATAAGAAACTGATGGCATATACCAAGATCCAGGTCTATAGAGCCTGTGTCCTGAGCACACTCCTGTACTGCAGTGAGTCCTGGACCCTTTCTGCACAGCAAGAGAGGAAGCTGAACACCTTCCATATGCGTTGCCTACGACGGATTTTTGGTATCACCTGGCAGGACAGAGTTCCAAATAGAGTAGTCCTAGAACGAGCTGGAATTTTCAGCATGCATACATTACTGAAACAGCGACGTCTACGCTGGCTTGGGCACGTTGTGAGAATGGCTGATGGTCGGATTCCAAAGGATCTCCTATATGGAGAATTAGTGCAGGGAAATCGCCCCAGAGGGAGACCACAGCTGCGATACAAGGATATCTGCAAGCGGGATCTGAAGGCCTTAGGAATGGACCTCAACAGATGGGAAACCTTGACATCTGAGCACTCAGCCTGGAGGCAGGGGGTGCATCATGGCCTCTCCCAATTTGAAGAGACACTTGTCCAGCAGGCTGAGGCAAATAGGCAGTCCTGAAGCCAGCAAAATCAGGGAGCTGGACAGGGGACAGATTGTGTTTGTCTTCAGTGTGGAAGGGATTGTCAATCTTGAATTGGCCTTCTCAGCCACGCTAGATGCTGTTTCATAACCTCTATTTAGAGTATATTACCATAGTCTCTCAAGATGGAAGGATGCCTATATCTGTGTGGAATCCTTTCCACAATTTACTGTAAATTCCTGAAACTGCAGATAGTAGCAAACTCTATATACAACATATAAGGAGGCGGGACAAAGGCCACAAGGGGATGGGACAAAAGACATAAGGCTCGCTCCCTTGCATGATGTGTATAGGTCTATGATAAACTGCAGATAACTGAAATCAAGAATACTAATCCTGTGGATACAGGATACCTACTGCTACTTAGATTTTATACTATAGATTTCGTTCAATGCTCTGAAAATCTCACTATTGTGCCTATATTCAGACTTGCATCTGATATTAACCATTTCCCATTGAACACTTAAAAATGGATTTCCCAGAGCATGAAAAAAAGCATTAACATTAGATTCATTACTCTGTGGGAGAAAACCTCTCAAAATTTTACTTCCAAAAATAACATCTGACAGTAATTAAAGGTAAAGGTAAAGGTTCCCCTTGACATTTTCAGTCCAGTCGTGTCCGACTTTAGGGGGCAGTCCTCATCCCGTTTTCAAGCCGTAGAGCCAGCGCTTGTCCGAAGACAGTTTCCATTGTCACGTGGCCAACATGACTAGGGAAGGCTGTTTTACCCTCCCACCGAGGTGGTACCTATTTATCTACTTGCATTTACATGCTTTCGAACCGCTAGTTTGGCGAGGAGCTGGGACAAAGCGAAAGGAGCTCACTCCATCGCGTGGATTTGATCTTACAACTGCTGGTCTTCTGACCCTGCAGCACAGGCTTCTGCGGTTTAGCCCAGAGTGCCACCACGTCCCTTCTGGACAGTAATTAATACACATATTGAATGAAATGGTGAATTAGTAGGGTTAATATATGATTAAATATTGACTTTTTTCATGTTTCTGTCATGTTTATTTCATCCATTGGCCAGAATCCTGCTGCACAGTTACACAAATGGTGTAACTTTTAGTGGAAAATTGTCATAAATTATGAAATCTCTGTCACATGGCCTAATTTGTAACATGTAATGCCTGCAGAGATTTGTTAAATTACAGCTATTCACTGCTAAAAGATACACCTTTTGTGTAACTGCACAGCACATTTTTGGCCACTATTTGTTTTGTATTCTATTTCAGGGTGACAGCCAGTCCAGCTTAATGTGTCTAGGCTGGGTTTCTTTGTCCAGTACAGACAGAAAGGGTATGTCCATGCAACTCTCTTGTTACTAGACAATTGGGACAAACTATAACCATTAGAGATGCTTGAGATGGTGAAAAAGCTTGGCAGCACTTAAGTTTTAGGATAACCTACCGGTCACTAAAACATCTTGTAGGGTTAGGCAGAGGAAATAAAACTGGCGATGGTCCATAAAGTGCGCTGTTATAAACCACTGGTTTTTAGACTTGGGGGGATTCTATGTAATTACTACAGGTATTAAAAGATGCCATAGTCTCTTTCTTTTGCTACACAAGACTTCTGAGCATTACAGTCAAGTCTATTTATACAAGCAATATTTGCCTATCCGGTGTGAAAATAAGTTTTTGAAAGGAGGTACACACCCCTTTTCTTTTAGAAAGAGGAAGAATAGAGTGGTTTTGGATTAATAATATTAATTAAGTGGAGGGAAACAGCCAGCTTCCAAGCTCAGGGACTGCTTACAATCTATATCAGGGGTGAGAAACATGCAGCTTGGAAGATCATTATTGTAACCCCTCTCCCACAATGCCCCTCCCCCCTTTTCCCCCAGTCTTGATTAACTCTGATGCTCTTCGACTTCATATCCCAGAAGCCTTCACCACCAGCTGTGCTGACCAGAGTTTCTAGGAGTTGCAGTCCACGAACACCTGGGTTACCCAATGTTGGGAACCACTACTCTAAATAAAACAAGCCACACCCCTCACGCCTAGTTTTAGCAAACCCTCCTTTTAAAATGTGGGTTTTGTTGGGAGGCACTGAAGAGAAAATGCCCTTAGGACTCTCCAAAGCTGCTCTTTGGATTTTTTAATCTTCAGTTCAGCCTCTGAACTGTAGTTGCTTAACTCAGGATTGCTTGATCCTTCTGGAAGTCCTTGGCCAGAATCCTGTTGATCTTGTCCAGCGTGGGGAAGCAATCATGCTGGCAAGTCTGCCTGTGCTGCCAGCCGTCCATCACACTCCTCTGGTTCCTTGGGTCAGGGAAGCAATCAGACACTCACACATGTGCTCAGTCACACAACAGGGGACCAGTGTACAAGGAGAAAGTGCTGTGCAAGTGCCCTTTACAGTACATGCAGAGTTTTTCCTAGGAGGATTGTGGATGTTGTGAACTAACTGGCTTGCTTTCTTATTTCTGTGGCTACCATGTCTCTTCTTGTTTTTTCCCCAGTCTCACAGCTAAGAAAAATTAGTGTATCGAAGCAGACAATGTAAGTGGGTGGATGGGTGGGGCAGTCACAGGGTAATTGGCAAACCTTTTGGTCTTAAGGGCAGGGAATAACAATTCCAACCATATTGCAATGAATAGTGCCTGAGACTGTACCTTCCCCCAAGGACTTTTGAAACCCGAGTCTTGGTACAGTCATCTACCATCAAGTTTTGGACTTGTGCCTGCAATTTTTCTGCACTGTCTATGAAGCAGTGGTGCTTCGCTTGATGAAGTGTGATACCTCCACGAAAGCTTTCAGTCTGTTTTATTTTTATGTGGTTTCATCCATTCTTACATTTGTTGTTTCTTCTTATTCCTTTCTCTTTCCCCCTTTTTCTTTGTTGAATTCTGGGAAACAAATAAAGGCCTGACGGTAATGTGGGTTTTTAAAAAGCAAATATTTTCTGTATTAATCTGGTGTTAATGCAGGATCTTGAAAGATAAATTGATTCTATGATCATACTGCTGAGAAATGAACACACTATTAGGTGATATAATATATCAACCTTCTCCATTATTTCTAGAAAGGAATTAATGGTCTATCTTTGCATATTAATGCCCACTGTATTTTAGGAGAATTGCACTCAAAACAGAATAGGTTTCTGGTCAGTAGCGGATGTGATTGAAATAAAAACTGGAAAAGCTTTGTCTGGGTCACTAAAAAGGAAAAACAGCCCCATACCTTCACTTGCTTTTTGAGATGTTTTTACTAACAATGTGGAAGAAATAGGATTTCTTAAGGGACATACTTAGTTGGCTGTTTCCAGGTCCAACACTATTAGCACCTTGGCACCAGGCACATGACCCAGGGCTTGTTCAATCACCATGGCAGCTTCCGCAGTTGGTGCTCTGCTTGCATCAATATTGAACAGACAACTGGCTCAAGAAACCATAGAGCACATTAAAACACAGAAAGCTAGAACATTCTGGTCACATAATGAGAAACAGATTATTACAGCTAATCATTCAGGGCCAAATAAATGGGTAAAGAAGCACAGAAACAAGAACATCATCTTGGCCAAAGAAACTTGGAGACTGGTCTGGATGTGGCACAACAGGATTGCTTCCTGCCGCCGCCTCCACAGTTAAAATGGCTGTGATGATGTCCAGCCTTTGGCAGGAAAGGAATGCGAAGTGGGGAAAATTTGTTGAGAACTCAACAAAGCCTGACTCCCAGCACTGAGAAATACAGCCTGCAAAAGGTCAATGAACTCTACCCAGCCACTAGGATCACTGCACACAAAAGACCAGCTAACGACACCCATCAATCACAGTGACAGATCATCTCTCCCCCTTATCTGGAAGGGAAAAAAACAAAAAACAAACAAACAAAAAACAAGAAACCAGGCCTTCTTGGCGGTGGCTCCTTGCCTCTGGAACAACTTACCTCCAGAGATTCACACGGCTCCCTCGCTGGGTAGTTTTAAGAAACAACTGAAAACATGGATGTTTAGGCAGGCCTTCCCCCCTTCCAGTTAATTCTTAATTTTTCTTCCTTTGTTATCTATTATAATTTATCTTGTTCTTTCGCCGTCTTGGAGAAAAAAAATTCTTTTTTCTAATTATGTTAATTATGTTATATATATGCTTGTTTTATATGTTATGTTGTAAGCCGCCTAGAGTGTTCGCGATGAACAGATAGGTGGGGTATAAATGGAATAAATAAATAAACAAACAATACACCCACACACAAAAAACACGTTGATCACCATAATCACCTATCTCCTGAAAAGGACAAAAGCTGATCCCACAGCTATAAATACTAAACTATCCAACAAACTGCACCAGAGCACAGACAGCGGTTTGACTCCTGTCCTCTGAAGATGCCGGCCACAGAAACTGGTGAAACTTTAGGAAGAAAAACCTTTAGAACACAGCCAAACAGGAAAACCCACAACAACCATCAGATCCTGGCCATGAAAGCCTTTGAGAATACATTGGGGAAAATTACTTTGTTAATATCTTGCATATGTTTGATCATGGAGAGACAGAATCTGGAAACAACACTTTCTGGAGGGCAAGTCCCAGACTCTATTGCCACCCCAACCAGTCACTGACCATGCTAGATGTTGCAGTTCAAACAGCAACTTTCCCAAACTCTGGTAAATTGTAATCCAGTAAACTTCTCTTAATTACTTGGCTATTCCTTAGAGAGAGAATGTTCAGATCAATGGGGCCAGATATAAAGCCCCAAATGTAAAATAGGAAGAAGAGTTCATAAAGGTCACATATTTATGATGACTGTATATGGCCATGTTGGATGCCAAATTAATCATGTTGAACCCTGAGATAAGGCCCCACCAAAATGCCATAGAAGAATCTTTAAACTGATATTCATTCATGTGGTATATACCGTATTTTTTGCACCATAAGACGCACTTTTTCCCCACAAAACAGGGGGATGGAAAGTCTGTGCATCTTATGGAGCGAAGAAAACAGATTATATTTTCCTGTTTTCTTCTCCTAAAAAATTGGTGCGTCTTATGGAACAAAAAATACGGTAGTTGCATACATTTCTGTGAGAGAATCCGGATTTTCTGACATTGCCTCGAGCTATGAACTGATGTTTGAATCAGTATATAGACTGATAGAAGTAGACCTGGTTGATGTTAATCAGAAGGAAAATGGGACCATTACTGATAAGCAGTTGAGGGTTTTAAAGGGTTGATGAATATTGTAAAACAACACTCTCCACCTTTGGCTTCACTGCACATGATATTCAACAGTGGTAAGTATGCCAGTTCTCAAGGCATGGGCCGAAGGAATGGCAATGCTTTTTGGAATCACCAGGCAGAGAGACAAAACTGTGTGAACGATGCTGGAAGAAGACAAGCTTCATGTGTGTGTGAGAGAAGGATTGGGCAGGCAACAAAGATAGCTGCTGACCACATTTTGTTGCTCTTTACAGATTCTACCAGTTTCTGCAATCAGCTGATTAAGCTATGTGTCTATCTAGCCCAGTATTATTGAGAGAGTTTCCACCCCCATCCCCTCCTACTTGATTTTCTTAACCATATGTGCCAGAAGTCAACCCTAATAAGCATTCTTATCCTAACAAAACTGGCACATTCTTTCTGAGAAGGGCACCTGTAGAACTGAATGAAGGTGAAGTAAGAAGGAAATTCAACGGCCAGTTGGTTGCCTTCCAATGGGGTATACCTGACAGATTTTAAAGAACCCAAAGGTAAAATGGCTGGTCTCCTCTGAAGATGCCAGCCACAGAGACTGGCGAAACATTAGGAAGAACAACCTTCAGAACACGGCCAAAGAGCCTGAAAAACCCACACCAACCATTCGATCCCGGCCGTGAAAGCCTTCGCGAATTCAAAAGTATTCACATTTATTTATGCATGAATAATAGGTTCCTGCTAGCTTAGATTAACATTCTTCAGTCTGGTGTCATCCAGACATTTGGTACTTCAAATACCACCATATGTAGAAAGCCCAGTTGTGAGGCATGTCCCTTAAGAGAAGGAGTTGTAATTGAAAAACATGAAGACACACAACTTGGGGAAGGGTGCCATGGGGAATTCGACTTCCTTCTCACTTCAGTGGGGCATAGAGGATTGATCCTCTTCAGTTGACTGATGGGCACTCTTGTGACTTGAATGCTCCTCCACTCTGCTTCTAGTACTGCTATTGCTATCACTACCATTATTGCTACAACTGATACTAATAATCTTCTGACAGAACATGTTAGATTTAGGGAGAGGGTTTCAAGTTTAATCTTCTACATGGCATATATGTGTATGTGTCAACTCCTTAAATATCTTAATCTTGAAAGCTCTATTAGGGTTTTGATAGCACATAACAACTGTGTGTGTCTCTGTGTGCGTCTGTGTGCAAATAAAAATATGGAAGACGTTTTGTACTGGAAGGACTGAAGTATGGAAAGTCCGATCTGCAGTCTAAATTGGCGGAACTCACTGCATTTAGGGTTAGCACTTGTGAGAAGCAGGTCACAATGGATACCACTGTTTTAAATGTATCTTACAAGCTCGTTGGTCTAGTAAGTTTCAGGAAGTCACATAAATGTAGGTCCACAGTAAAAATCATACCATGGTGATTGGCAGCTATGTAATTGACTAAATTGGTCTGTATATATTCCCTGAACATGGTCTAATTTTGGATTAGGTCACAAAATGATGGAATTTCAAATTGATAGGCACAAGCAATCTCCTGCCTGCAGGTGAGTTCAGTCTAAATTAGCCAACCATCCTGTGTGTGACTGTTTCTGGAAAATCATGGGTAATCATGTGTTTAAAGGCAAATTGTAACAAGATTGAACATCTTATCATTGCTTGCCTTTTAATTCCAACTATGTACAGTTTGCTTAATGTTGGCTTGACTGTTTTTTGATGCTTGAGGAAGAAAATCCATATGATTTGCTATTACTTTTCCTGCAGGGGGTAGAGGGAAAAGCTTTAAAATTGCAAACAAACAAACAAAAACCCCTGACCGAAAGGTTTTACCTCACACCACCTGATATTAGAATGTTTGGCTTTAATTTCCATGTATCTCCTGCCCCAATTAGCTAGGTAGCTTAATCGTTGGTCATAAAGATTCAAGGACAAATTTCTAGGTTTTTGGTTTAGATCATTCCTTATATGCCAGAAAAGCTTCTCTATAGTGACATGAAGAAACCTTTGGGACAACAGCTCAGTGGCAGGACAATGTGCTTCAGTGCCCAGAGGTCCAGGTTCACTTCTTGGGACATTCAAGTAAAAGTAGGAGGAGAAGTCCAAAACGCAAGGCTAGATGAGCAAACAGTCTAATCTTGTATAAGGTTGTTCTTCTGCTCTTCTGGCATATTGCCAGCAAAGAAAGCCAAGTAAATGATCTTTATGGATTTTAAAAAAGCACGGACACAGAGAAACGGTACGTTATTATTCATCCATTATTTAATACGTAACTGTGATACTTTCCAAGTTTTCCATAGTGTGATGTGGTTGACACTTTCCTCAATTTGAAGGAACCTGTTTGATCTGACAGACTGAAGAGTTTGAAAGGCCTGAGCCATTGGGTTTTTCCAAAGCCAGTGCAGGAACGTGGAGAAATAAAGTCAAGGCCACACATAGTTCTCCACAGGAGCCTCACTCTGTGTCCAAGAAATGTATAAGCGGGGAGTACATGTGTATACGGTGCATTTTCCTATGACCTTCAATGGCCCCTGAGGAATGACCAGGGAGAGCATTCATTCAACAATGAATACTGCCCATTGTATACAGCAAATTGCTCATGGCAATGGTTCATTACCAGCATATATATAATGATGAAATATATAATGATGAAATATATAATGATGAAACCTGTTTGGGACCACAGTACATGGCAGAATGCCTCCTCCTCCTCCTTTTTTTAAAAATAAATTTATTAAACAAACATCCAACTTAAAGAACATAAACCTAACACCACAATAAAATACAATTACATAATACACCAGTGCCACTATCACCCTCAGGGCTAGCATTAACAATATTTTAAAATTTCATTCAGTCCATTTTCTCTCCAAAACTTCATTGTTTCTTCCCTCCGTGACAGCCAGGAAAAAGAATGCCTCCTTCTAAGGATGATTGCGTGTTCTACCCCTACATCTCAGGGTGGATGGCAGATGATGCTTACCCCGAGGCCTGGAACGATAAAACAAGGGACCACGCCTTCTGGGCAGTTGCTCCTTTGTTCTGGAATGAATTGCTGCCCAAGATCTGTTGGGCCTCCTCTCTGGAGAACTTTAAGGAATCGTTAAAAGCTTTCTTATTTTGGCAGGCTTTTAAAGATTTTCCATTGTTTATATGCTCTGCTTTGAGTTGAGCCATTCGATAAATTTCTGAATTCAATGTTGTATTGGTTTTTTTTCTATGCCGTGTATTGTATGGGTTTTTATTTCTATATATTTTGTTTCTATTGTTGTACGCTTCCCAGATGGTCAGATGGGTGGTCTAGAAGTTTAAAAATAAATTAAATAGAATAAATAAACTTCACCAGTGAATTGACACTAGTAAATGAATTGCTCCTTCTGTTCCTTGTCGTCATTGTCGTTTAGTCATTTAGTCGTGTCCGACTCCTCGTGACCCCCATGGACCAGAGCACGCCAGGCCGTCCTGTCTTCCACTGCCTCCCGGAGTTGAGTCAAATTCATGTTGGTTGCTTCGATGACACTGTCCAACCATCTTGTTCTCTGTCATCCCCTTCTCCTCTTGCCCTCACACTTTCCCAACATCAGGGTCTTTTCCAGGGAGCCTTCTCTTCTCATGAGATGGCCAAAGTACTGGAGCCTCAGCTTCAGGATCTGTCCTTCCAGCAAGCACTCAGGGTTGATTTCCTTCAAAATGGATAGGTTTGTTCTCCTTGCAGTCCAGGGGACTTGCAGTCGTTCTGTTCCTCACCATGTGCCAATTGAGTTAATGGGTGTACACTGAGGGGTACCAGGGGCAACTCATGAACTAGTGACAATTTGCTGCTGCAATTTAGGCCTTTCCGCTCAAATTGTGGAAGATGCAAAGACAGGCAGAACATTCCTTTTCATCATTGAAATAATTCCCATTGTATTGAAAAGAAGGCCTAATATGTTGTCATGGTTATGGTAAACATACTTTTAACCACACTTTGGGAAAGGGGTAATTTTTTCCCCTCAGTATTCCTCTGGTTTTCAAATAAGCTTTCCAATTTTAAGCAAAGGTGCAAAATTGTACTGTGTCCTCTTATATTCCTCCAACACTTTAAGAAAAGAAAATGTTACACAGCAAAAATAAAGTGTTGCTGAAACGATACCCTGAAGGGAACAAGACGTGACACACATTCAATTTTGTTTGCTAGAGCTGCTTGATTAGCCATTACCATAGCGTGATGATAATGTACCGGGGCATTCATGGCACAAATTAATGTCTTCTCCTTACATTTTGGGGGCAGCTGTGCTAAAATACACTGTTTTGCAGGTCTCAGATTAATTAAATGGTGACAAGCCAGCTAGATGCAGATGGGAGAATCTTTCTGGCCTTTTTATATGCATAAAGACAGATTCAAGTACATAATACCCCGAGGAGATGAACACGTTCCATTAGGTAAAATCAATATTGCAGAAATCTCTACGAAGCTATTCAATTATATTGCAAAAAAGACTAAAAAGAAAAAAAAGAAAGAAAGAAAAAGAAATTACCTAGTGTGAATAGATATTTCTTTAGTGCCCAAGAGGAATGCTTACAGGGATGCTGCTGCCAGTAAAGAAAGACTTGGTAGTTTGGCATGAAGATTTTCCTGTTTTATAAAGGAAACACTCAGCAACGACTAGGTTTTCTCTCTTCTTCATGATTGCTGGCTGTTCTAGTGTAAGATCGAAGGGAGGCCATCTCACCCTGTTTGGAGATCAGGAAGAACAAGTCTAGCTGTAAAATACAAAACGCTTTAACTCTTGTCATCTTTACGCAGGAGTAGTCCTTGCTAGCCATGCAATGTAGTCCTTGTGTGTCGATTCAGGAGTAGGTTCTGTTGTGTCCGCTGGGGTTAACTTCGTATGAAGTCCATGGCCTGAGTGGGGGGAGGAGGAAGTGGTGCCTCACCCTAACACTTTAGATAAAAGTCAGCAAAAATCAAGAGCCATAACTAGCAGTTTTGGCACCTGGGACTTTGCTGCTCTGTTGATTAAACTTGGCTCATGTGAGATTGTAGAGAGGACAGAAGTATGGGGAGGAATGCCCTAAAACAAGCTGGACATGTAATTCTATTCAAAATACTGAAATACTGGACAACACCAGCAATCATTACGTCAGACTGCACAGGGAAGCCATTGAAATCCACAAACACCAGCAGAACTTCAACAAAAAAGAGGAAAGTTTGAAACTCAACAAAACTTGGCTCCCAGCTTTGAAAAATACAGTGTGCAAAAGGTCAACGAACTCTAACTAGCCATAAACACTGGGGATCACTACACACAAAAGACCAGCTAATGACACCCATCAATCACAGTGACAGATAATCTCTCCTCCTTATCACAACAATACACCCACAACAAGACACACTAATCACCCATCTCCTGAAAAGGACAAAAGCCTATCTCACAGACATAAATACTCAACTCCTAAGCAAACTACATCAGAGCACAGAGTACTGTCCTCTGAAGATGCCGGCCACAGAGACTGGTGAAACGTTAGGAAGAAAAACCTTCAGAACACGGCCAAAGAGCCCGAAAAACCCACAACAGCCATTAGATCCCAGCCGTGAAAGCCTTCGCGAATACATGGGAAGGAATGCCTGGGTCTTTGCAGGTACTGGCCATATTGTTTTTTTATTTATTTTATTTACTGTAGATATTGCCCCATTAGTGCAAAGCATATAAAATGGAATAAATCACAAGCAAAATAACAATAACATCATAAATCAAACAAATCAAACAGAACAAAAGAAAACAAACAACAAATTAATTCAGTGATCCAGCGGAAATGGCACAGGAATCTGATACTAAAAGGCAGGGCTCGAGGCAAAAGAATCAGGCAGGGTCGCATTGAAAGGCCTCTCTGAAGAGTAGTGACTCCAGCAGCCTCCTAAAAGTGCGATGGGAGGGACCCAGGCACAGCGCAACAGAGAGTCATTCCAGAGAACTGGTCCCACTGCTGAGAAGGCCAAACTTCTTGTAGATGATTTTCTGACCTTCTCTGGAGTGGCCACCCTGAGGAGCATTGCTTGAGATGATGTGGTGGCACAGGTGAATGACCTTGGGCAAAGGCCTCTGATAAGTAATGAGTAAAACTCTGATTCCTCCAGGTTTGTTCTTCTTCTTTCTCCCTAGGGAGGTGTGGCTGGACTGAGGCAATATATGGATTTTGGGCAGGCAGGTTTGAAGCCTCCTAGTAGCAACCTCTAACAGGTTGGTCCACAACCTTCCAGATGCAAATAAATGTTGTCACCCTGGGTCACAGACCCAGCTGCCGCCACCACCTCCTCTTAATTCCAGCTCTGAGAAAAAAGCAGCCCGGAACCAAATGAATATGCACAACTTTGAAGCTACATAAGTAAATAGTTTAGAACTTAGTCCAGCCAAAGTTGATACCAGTTTTAAGGCCCATGGACTTCCATTGGAGAGGGAAAGTGTGCCTTCATCTATTATCCATTGTGAGGCCCTCCCTTGAAACTGCCTAGTTTAGCCAAAGGCCTAAATTTTGCCATCACACCCAGATTCCGATTGTGGACTTCATTACAGCCACAGAATCGACTATCCAGAACAACAATCTACCAGTGGCAGAAGCTGAATAACTCCGGATGAAAGTTTCTGCAACACTTTCCAGTGCTCAGCCACTATACAATCCAACCACACCAGACAGGATAGAAGTGCTTTGACATCTCTCAGCAGGGATGAGACCATCACTATACTGCCTGCGGACAAAGGAAGATGCAACCATGGAAAAGTAAGCTCACTTTTGGAAGACCAACACACATACAAAAAACTGAAGAGAGATCCTACCAACATTTAAAGGAGAAAAGCTATACAATGCTTGAAACACTTGGAAAAGGACCATGCCATCAATAGGGCAACCTATCACCGGTTGTATCCTGGAGAGCCCCCTCCCCCCACTTTTATGGACTTCCCAGATACACAAGGAAGGAGCTCCCCTCAGACCCATCGTCAGCTGCATAAACTCAATAAGATACAACATGGCTAAATACCTGGCCACCATCTTAGCACCATTGGTTGGAAACTCGGACCACCACATTCCCAGCTCAGAGGGGTTTGTGTCCAAGGTCAGGAAACTGAAACTAAATACTGGCAAAACCATGGCATCCTTTGACGTCACATCCTCTTCACCAGCATTCCCATTCTTGATGCCCCAACAACTGTAAAAAGGAGACTGGAAGAAGACAACACTCTCTCCGCCAGAAGCAGCCTCAACCCGGACTAGATATGCCTGCTCCTGGACCTGTGCCTGAGCACTTCTCTACAGAGGTGACTTTTACAGAGAGAAACATGGCTGGACCATGGGTTCGCCGGTGTCACCCATTGTTGCCAACTTATACATGGAAGAAGCAGGAAAGAAGGCAATAAACACTTTCCAGGAGATGACTCCAACCATTGGTTCAGGTCTGTGGATGACACTGGGTGAAGATCAAGATTCAGGAAGTACAGGCCTTCATTATCGTCATTCGTCATTTAGTTGTTTAGTCGTGTCCGACTCTTCGTGACCCCATGGACCAGAGCATGCCAGGCCCTCCTATCTTCCACTGCCTCCCGGAGTTGGGTCAAATTCATGTTGGTTGCTTCGATGAGGCCTTCACAGACCACATAATATGGATCCAAATATCAAGTTCACCAGGGAAGACACCAAAGACAACTGGTTGGCTTTCCTGGACTGTGCAGTCATCATAGGATCCAACGGCAATTTAGGAAGAGAAATTTACAGAAAACCCTCACACACACCTACAATTTGACTCTCATCACCCACTGCAACACAAACTAGGGGTCATCAGGATGCTAAACTACAGAGCAAGAAACATCCCCACCTCCACAGAAGCCAAGAAGGAAGACGGACATCTGAAGACAGTGCTTAAGGCCTGTGGATAACCAAAATGGGTCTTTAACAAGGCAATGTCCCAACCCAGGAGGACAATGGAACAGTCTGAGATTCATTTTTGATGGAGAAGATAGGTGGTTTGGGTCAGGGAGGCCATGCGTGTGCATATAGAAAATCCCTCACTCGACAGGGGTGGAGGCCTTAGATACAATCTGTCTCCTATTTATCATGCTGCCACTGTTAAATCCATGACAATGAGTGGAGAAGGACTGCAGAAGTGGGATTTTCCCTCACCCCCAGTCCTTTGTCCTCCTAATGAGCCTATTCAGACCAGGGGGAAGTGAAACCCACTTGGAGGGATCTCCTACCAAGTCTCCTCAGACTGAAGAAGCTACCTGGATGAGTAGCGAAACATTTCAACCTAACAAGAAAGGAGTCCAGTTGCCATGACTCAACTTCCAGATAACGTCACCTGGATGACAGAGAATCTTCATAGATATATTGCCTGGAAATGTGTTCAAGACAAACAGAAGGGAAAATTTCTTCATACACTGTGTAAATGGCCATGGACTTCATTACTGTCATGAGATAGCATCAAGTTCACTATGGGCGATATGCTTTTTCTAAAAAACAGGTCTGGCCGATTTCAAGCATCAAAAACACGAGAACCCTTATACATGGAAAATATTTCTCCTTAGGAAAGCAACGAAAGCTGGTATGAAATGGTCAGAGGTGATACCAGGATAATTGAGCTCTACCATGTCTTCTAACTCAGTGTGTCTCCATGCAACGAAACAGGTCTGTGTCACAAATGCGCCTCTCCCCTGAATGGCTGTGATTTCCCTATAGCATCCACACAGATAACCTGGCTGGTTAGAGGTCTCTGCTCTTTCTATACGGTTCTTGTACACAAGGTCTCAAGGCATGTGTCCTTTCCAGCAAATCTTTGAAAATAAAAATGATATTACCTTCTCCAGTGTGTGTGTGTGTGTGTGTGTGTGTGTGTGTGTGTGTGTGTGTGTGTGTGTGTGTGTGTGTGTGTGTGTGTGTGTATGTGTGTGTGTGTGTGTGTGTGATGTTGTTATCTGCAACTGGATCAGATCTCTGCTATATTTTTTATAATGAATTTATTTCCCTCCCATTGCAAGTTCACTTGGAAATGTCCTGAAAAATTCCTTCAGGCTTCTGAATTTGGTGGATAGGAATTTGCCCATTCTTACATTATTACTTGCATTTTCCAGGTACCCGTCATACATTTCACCAATAGATCTTTTGTTTTCTTTTTTAAAAAGCTCCAACATGAGGGGGTGTGTAGGTAAAAATAGCCGGGGAGTGTCATGTATTACATGTACCTCCCTCACATACATACAGTTGTCTCAGTTGGATGACACACTGCCCTTGCTTTATCTGGAATTTTAAAAAGAAAAGAAAATTCATCTCCATACTGAGAATTTAACATACTGACTGAAATTGGGTTGTGCAGCACCATAAGTGTAACAGTGATGTTGGCGGTGGCAGCAGCAACAAATTACCAGTGATTGAAATCTTACTTTGGAGACTTCAGGATGCATCCTGAAATCACCTTTAATCAGCAGCAAATTGCCACTGATGATGATATCAACACTGTGGAGTTACGCAACAGAATTTCAGCGACATTGTAGTTTATCTCAAGTTTGTAAGACAGTACAGATCTCAAAATGTCTGCAGGTGATATTTAACATAGGAACTATTGAAGTCTGCATTGTTTCTAGCCTCCAATATTAGGGTTTTTTTTTTTTTTTTTTTTTAGAGTTTTGCTAATAACTTTGTAGGCTCTACAAATATGAGCATAAGGTATGTGTCTGAAGTCCCCAAGCAGGATCTGCAAAAAACACCGCAGTGTGGAGTTCTTCTTTTCAGGGGGGTAGGCTGCCGACGATGCCCTTCCCCTGCATACGCCATTAGATTCCCCACTCCACCCCCATTTTCTTTCGCCTCTCCTCCTCCATGAAAAGTCAGTGGATCCTCTGTGGCCACTGAAATGCTCAATCCTCCATGGACCAGTTTTGTGGGGAGGTGAGATACTCCCTCCCCCCTTCTAATGCATATTTCTAACCACAGCAAACCCAAGGGTTCCTTGGAGCCTGCTGACCTCCCACCCCCAC
Organism: Pogona vitticeps; assembly: GCF_051106095.1. NCBI lineage: Eukaryota > Metazoa > Chordata > Lepidosauria > Squamata > Agamidae > Pogona > Pogona vitticeps. Next base: position 97,230,310 of record NC_135784.1, read on the forward strand.
CTCACCTGGGTTATCCAAGGTTGGCAAACACTGATCTGATGCATCTGGAAGAACAGACCATGTGACATTTCTGTCACAGTACACTGCCACTACAAATGTGGATCTCCGTGCCAGAGTGTTGATCATGCCCAGTTACGCTCTGAATCCTTTTCATAAAACTGAAGGGTATATTTTGAGGCTGGTTCGTGAACCAAGGTTGTGGGGGAAAAAACACACACACATCCCACTGAGGCACAGCAAAGGTCAATGGAGATAGGGGATGAATTAGGCCTTGCCATTCTTTCATTGGTCTCTGGTGAGTCTTTAACAGCAAAGTGCCATCCTTGGCTTCTTTCTTTTGCTGCCACGGGTCATGCACATGGACAGCATGGGCACTGTTAACTGCACAGAAACAGAGAGGGACCGTTCCAGCTGAACAAATGGGAGCTTTCGAAGAGGTGTCTGTTCCCATATTGTCTCTATGCTGTTTATAACAACAACAACTACAAAAAATCCAAACCTATATCTGATTTCTACATGAAGAATTTGGTCAGAATCAAGTTATGTGCAGTTAGAGCAAGTTAATTTTTATTTATTTTATTTATTTATTGTATTTATACCCCACCTATCTAGTCATTTCGACCACTCTAGGTGGCTTACAACATAGAGCATAACAAGTTCAAGTTAAGATCCTATCTCTCCCTCCCCCCCCCGCCACTTTCTCCCTCGCATTATCTGCATGATTGCTTTTCATAGCTTGGTTATTATAGTTAACATATGAGCTATAATCTGGAACAGTAGGCATAATAAATCTTCTTTTGCGCATTGCATGCTTCTCTTCACAGCATTTGCTATTACAAGTAAGCATGGGGTGGGGGGAAGCGGGCAGCAGTGATGCTTTGGAAACAACTTTCGGATAACAAAATGAACCACAGCTTGGGGCAGGGTGACTCATTTTAGCGGCCCCTCCGATGTTATTCATTTCATATGAAAGTCTGCTGCACCTAGGGTTCAAACTGGACCAGCCAAGCACCATTTCTCCCACAGATTGTTTGTGTTGATTTCAGTACTAATGGGTTGAACAAAGGGGGCGATGTGGCCTCCTCTTCCATTATAGAAATGCCTTGGCTACCGGCTCTAAAGACAATGGGGCCAGTGGGGTTCAACAATTAGATTATACTCCCTGCTCTCAGCCCACTCCCACCCCAAATCTGTAGCACTGTGGACCTGCGAGGCTGGACGATAATCTTTTTCAGACTGGGGCAAACTGTTGAAGGGGGTGTACGCATATAAAAAAAGAAAAGAAAACCTTTCAGACAGTTCTAACAGCACTATTTAAAACAACTTATTCCTCTACCTCTCTGTGGAATGAGTGCAAGGCAAAGACAGTCAGGTGCAAAAGAGGACAGAGCTCTTGCACCATCCTTTAATAGATGTGAAGAAAGGCATTTCAGCCAGTGTAGCTTGTTATCCGTAACCTCCTGATGAACAGTAAATTAAAGCTTAATGTAGTTCAGTGGAGTGGAGTGCCTGGCTATGGAGCCAGGGGTTGGGAGTTTAAATCCACACTGTGCCTCTCAAGGGAAGGACCAGCTGAGATCACCTGGAGGGGGTGTGGCTGAGGGAGCCATTTTCCTCAGCATTTGTGTGGCCTTGGACAAGCTCCATGGTCTCAGAGTACCCACAAGAAGGAACTCCCACCTCTGAGTACTTTTTACCTAGGAAGCCCTGGCAAGGATCATCATAAATCGATCTATCGATTTCAGAACTAGAGTATTTTTATATAGAGAGATGTGCCTTATATATATATAAGGAAAATATTAATATACTGTCAGGCTCTTAATTAACATAGATAACTGACACCTATTTTTCATATATCAACTTTTAGAAGGTTTGTCATACCTGTCACACAAGCCTCGAAGAACAACGGAGATCAAAAATATGTAGTTCAATTATGGTTTTACTTCATAGCTTTTCTGAATAGATTTCCAACACCTTGGGTCGGGGTAGGAAAGCTCCTGGATACAGTTTTCTGCCCTGGGACCTACAATGGCTACACTAGTCTTTAAAAATGACTAAACTCGGAGAGCAAGGGGAAGTAAACCAAAAGTGGCCCAAAGTTTGCTTTCAGTGATATAAAACTTCCTTTTCAGTGAAGGAAACAAAGTGTGGTGGGCTTTGCAGCCTGTATTTAAGAAGAATTATTGCTCTTGAAAGCTTTAAGGAGCCAATATATTTCTTTGGAGCCAAAATATGAAAGGGGGGGGAATGAGGAATCTGGGGGTCTAGGTGGGGCCTGTGGCCCACATAAACTATCCTCAAAGGGGCTTATGTGTTCTGTACGGTGCATGATCCCCTCTTCACTTGTAACCTCCTCAGCAATGGTGATGCTCTGTATGGAGGATGCCGGGAAAGTCATACAGACACACTACAACCTGTGGGATTCACATTAGTCAGAATGAAGTTAAGATGCATTGATTGACATGCATCATTCATCACTGAATATGATGACGAATGGCTTCAACCCGTTATTCAGAACCCCCAGAAGATAGATTTGAACCTTCATATACTGCTGTTCTGGATCAACTCCCTGTGTGTCCCATATGTCTATGATGCATCTAGCTGTATCCGCAGTCCTGAACACAATGTGTCTGAACCTGAGTTTCTCTACTCCATCACTCTAGCAATTATTTCTTATCTCTCCCTCTCTTTTTAAAAAGTACTTTGGGGCTTTTCGGGATGGTTCTATTACTTGCTCTGAGACACTGTCACTCATCTTTGTTTTCATAAGAATCAGCAGGCTGCCGTGGAATGAAAAGTTCCATCAGCAATACAAAGAAAACCTGAGGGAATGTTAAGCTAAAGAAAGTGTTTGGCAGATATGGATTTCCCCCTTCGCTCCTGGACAATGGTTCAGATAATGACTGGTAACAAGGAAAATATTTTCAACTGTCCTTTGGGCTTAACAATGCTGTCAGAAAAGAGTGTCTATCTAAAAACAATGCTATATATTCCGATGGAAATTTGTTACATTACAAGACTGAAAAGTTTCTTTGTTAACTACAGAATTTATCCATGTTAGTCTGAATATTTCTCTGCAGATGCAAAAACCTATGGAGATTCAAATACATACTGTGTGTCATCTCTTGAGAAAAAAGTAGGTATAATTGTATAAATATATAAATCCTTGCCATAAACTTAGCAACTTAAGTCTGCTAGCCTAGCCATGACTTACATGTGCTGAATGAGAATAATAATCATGTACCATCGAGTTCTGACTTACGGCAACCCTTTTCATAGTTTTCTAGGTGGAGGGTACTCAGAACTGGTTTGCCATTTTGTTCTTCAGTGGACATTCTGGGACAGTGCAGCTTGCCCAAGGCCAACCAGGCTGGCTCTACTCGCAAGAGGCACAGTGCAGAAACAAACTCCCAACCTCTGGCTCCTCAGTCAAATAAATATACCGAGCTATCCAATTTTCAAATCCTTTCTTTCAGTCAGGCAAAGTGAGGAAGAAAAGCTTTATCAGACTAAGTGCTCTATGAACATGTTGTGTGCATGTTTTCCAAAAGATGTTTCTTTGGATTTTGAAAATTATAACAAAAGGGAGGAAAAGGTTGGAGTTTGCAAAGAACGTCACTGGAACCTAGAGGAAAACTTCCTCTCCTTTCCATTCTGCTGGCGAGGGGCAAGGAAGCCATTGATCAGGAGTGGGCTGGTTCTCGATAGCATGTATGTTGTGAAGTTGCTGGGGAAATTAGCAAACCAGCCCATCCCCAACCCAGACCAAACCACGGAACTGATGCTCATCTGATTGCATCTTAGGTGCTTCCAAGGACTAGCTTCAGAAATGGGATCACTTTAAGTATGATCTTAGCTATCTAAGTGAAGCTACAGATCTATCTTGTTGCATCATGCACAGAGGTTTTAAGGGATGCCAGGACTATGATCTGATGAGTTCATTTTATGAAGCCTTAAAGCTAGTTTCTAGGCCCTGGCAAGCGAATGTTCATGCAAGAGACTTTATTACAAGACATAATAAAATTTTGCACCACAGCAAAAGTGAAGCAGAAGGGCCCAAAGGAACAGAAGTATTAAAACTCCCAGCAGCTACCAACACAGTTATCTCACAATTGTTTCATTCCTTTAAAGCCTTAAATATTTTCCATTTGTTACGCAAGAAACTCAGCCAGTGCATGGCAGGACTTTCAAACTGGCATATGGTGGAAACTACAGTGTGTGCTTTCATCCTTATGGGGGTCAACTCACAATGAATGTGCTTTTAAAGGTATAACCTACCCAAATAAAGAGACTTCCCCCATTCATTACAACGGGAGAGAGTTAGACAGACCAACTCTTAACTGGCTAAAGGCACACATCCTAACTCCATGTTAAACTATGTAAACCTCTGCCCCAATGTTTCTGGAAAGTTCATGTGAACAGAAATATCAGTTGTCCTAACTGGTTTGCATTTAATCACTATAGCCGCTCAGAGTGGTATAAATATACCAGATGGGCGGGATATAAATCAAATAAATAAATAAATAAATAATTTACAGGAACTGATAGGCACATGACACTTCCGCACACTCACACATATTGTCCAAACAACATGAACTTCTTTTCTCTTATGTAAACCCCTTTCTTTAGACAGGTTGCTATGTAGGGTAAGAATTAAGGACAGATAATAAAAGCATATAGACATTGGGGTTCTGCTGAGCTCAGAATGTGCTTTACTTAAAACATGTGTGCAATAGAATTTGATGCAGTTTTGAACTTGAATAATGCTATAATCCTGAGTTTATGATGGCAATTAAAGATGTAAAAATAGGTAATGGGGAGAAAATCCACATTCCCTCCAGCAGTTTACTAAAAATATGAAGATTAGAAAGTGTTTTACAGTCTCCTCTATAAACTCTCTCTTGGCTTCTCTCAGCCTCTTCATTGCCTCTAATTTTCCTGCAGAGACTTTCACAAGTGCCTGGACAAGCAACTTCTTGTTCTATATCTTGTTTTGTGGATGCTTCTCTCTGAACTGGAGGTTGCTAAGATGCTCAGCTAAATAGGACTGCCAGGCCAATAGAGTTTCAGGGCAACTACAGTTAACCCATGCCATATAGCATCCATTATAGGGCACATGCATTCTTTCGAGATGGCAGTACCCAGTGTCGAGAAGGTATCACGTTCAGTACAATGTACAAGGGGAGCATCAGTTGAATAGGATTCTAGAAATTAAAAAAACAAGCTGATGAATCTTCAGTGCTGGGAGCAGCTAGTCTTAAGGGAAAGAGAAAAGCATAGTGGCTAAAACCTCTTGTCCCATGCACATTAAACGTAGATAAGATTTGTTCTTTTTCACTCAGGAGGTTCAGGACCTGGTCCTCCTATTTTCTTCTCACTGTCTTAAGGGATGTGCAGAACTCCACAAAGCAAAATGGAGCTGGAGTTTTTCTCCTGCTCTTAATATGCATTAGGTTTTGACCTTCAGAATGTCTGTTTCAGGAAAGGTCTTTCTGACCTTTCTTAGCACATTCCCAGAGCTTCGCTTTGACTACATTTACATTTATCTACACGAAATAAATCAAGAACCTTTCATTAATATTTGCTTTTGCTCTCTGGCTCTCTCTTATCGCTATAGGGTCAAGACAGAACACACATCTCACTGTATCCCCCAAAGATATGGGACTAAAGAAATGGAATTGTTGATGAAAGGAAGATAAGACTCTGTTGTTATTTTAACCTATCCATCCTTGATCTTAAAATTGCCCTGCCTTGATTTTGGTTAAAGAAGCAGAGATAGCTTCACAGTTTCAAACTGTATTGCAGGAGAAATGCAGGCAATTCACAAAGAGCTGAAAGTAGTGTTAATGGCCTCTCAGTGCTTAGAATTACAATTGTCCCTGTGACTGGAATTGAACACCAGATGCCACTCTGCATTACTACTAACATGGTGACTTAAAGAGATATTTGCTAGTTAATCTTTAGGTTGTTAAAAGATGACTGTCACTGGATTTATTGCCCATGAAAGGTCAACGTATTTCTACAGAGAGTAAAGTGTGTGTGCGAGAGAGAGAATCTAGCCAAACCTTAGGATGTTCAAATATAAATCAACCTCATTGCTACTGGTTTTATAAGAAGGCATACATAAAAACGAGCAAAAGAATGATGAACTGTGATATATTTATGATTCTCGGCACTGAAATAGGAAGAGGTTGTCGATTTCCAGACCCAGAGAAGGCTTCTCTGCTTTTTAAGAGCTGAATATGAAAAAAGAGGCCTTCTCCCATAGCAGATTTTCTCCTTAAAGGAAGTCACAGGGACAAAGCCAACCTAACACTTTGCGAAAGGACTAGATGGCAATGCTTCCTTTTCCACATGTGGAAGCTGAGTGGTGAGAAAAGCCAGGTTTTATACAAACAAGAAAGGGAAATAAAGACCGCTCAGAGTGGTCGCATAGACCAGATGGGCAGGATACAAATCAAATAAATAAATAAATAAATTTATTCCATGTTTCCTTCCTTCCTTCCTTCCTTCCTTCCTTCCTTCCTTCCTTCCTTCCTTCCTTCCTTCCTTCCTTCCTTAACTGCAAAAGATTCTAACATGTCTTCAAGCCTTCACAGACCCCCTACAAGGGCATTATGGCTCCCCAGGGGTGTGGGGATCACAAGTTAAGAACCCATGCGCTATACCACTGGTTCTTAACCTTGGGTTACTCAGGAGTTTTGGACTGCAACTCCCAGAAGCCTTCACCACCAGCTGTCCTGACTGGGGTTTCTGGGAGTTGCAGTTCAAAAGCATCCGAGTAACAAAGGTTAAGAACCACTGTGCTATACCACTGAGCTATCCAGCCAGCTCCACTAAAAATAGTCACACTCTAGAGCAGGGCAACAGGGCCTCTGACCCAGACTGCAGAAATGTAGAGGGCACAAACATTTACTGCTGGAAGGACAACCCCACCAGTTTGCTGCTGGCAGAGTAGGAATCCATTTGCCCTGAACACTAAGCAGATGGGTCCCCCATGAGCCCAATATGGCCACCCAAGTATTTCTTCCAATTCCTCTGTCTTCTCCCTACATCCTCAAATCTTATAAGACCCAAGCCTAACCTACAGGGCAGCAAAACTGCCAAGATCGTTAGTTATAGCTTCTTGTTAACCTAAAATTGCCCTCATGTGAAGAGTCAGACAAGCTTAAGTCCTCTGATGTCCCTGTGTTTAGGGCAGAGGCAGCCAACCCAATGCCCTCCAGATACTGCAGGACTGCAACTCCCACCAGCTTTTTCCAGCATAGCGCTCAATGAGGGTTGATGGGAGTTGTAGTCAAACAATATGGAGGACTGCAATCAACTTAGGTTTCGATGCTGCATAAGATTGGGCTGCAGAGGCCCACTGCTTTAGGACCAAGATATTTGGACCAATTATAGGATGATCAAAGACCGGACAGGAATCTTGTGCCTTAATGCAGCCCGCTTGTTCTCTCCAAGAGACTGGAAGGGACCTCTGCTATTCTGGAAATGCTGTAGCTCTAATGGAATTGTTCAGATTCATTTTTCTGAATAGTCTTCATAGGAACAGGAGTCTCAGAAGGAACCATAAATGCAACTTAAATCACAGCAACAAATAGGGAAACACGAACAACACTTGTTTTTTTTTTTATGATTGCTCCCAGAGTCCCATGGCCAGCAGAGCCTTGTTGCCTGTGGGATTCTGGGATTTGCAGTCCAACAAGCAAATGCTGCCCATCACAGGCAAGGAGGGGGGTGGGGAAAAAAGGTCAAGGAGGGAATGAAAGACCTTCTTCCTTTTGTCTCTACCTCCACCTCTCCTACAATGCGAATCTATAGGTCTCTATTTCCCTGGCAGATGGATGCATTCTTCAGAAAACCATGTTTCCAGATTGAAGTACTGTACATCCTGTTATTTGCTAGAGGGTTAACCAACCCCAAGTCCCTTGTCACTCTGTCAGCACCAGTTAAAATCCACACAATGAATATGTGAACAGCAGGTTAATTTATTCTAATCACATGGGGTAATTGATTAAATCCTGTTTAATTTTTGACGATTCTCATCTCTGATGACATTATTGGACCTTGAACTCTGCATTCAAACAGCTCATTTTTAATCACAAAAGAACAGCCCCCTTCTTCTGAGGCCTGTGAAAGAATGTATATCATGAATAATTCAGAACCTCTCCCTTCATTTCCCTGTTACTCGTTTACTCCAGTTCAGGCACTTGTCTATGGAGAACTATAATAAAGCCACCAAGCTAATTAACAATTGGTATATCAGCTCTTGATGGTCTAGTTCCCAAACATATGCATGTCTGCTCAGATGGAAGTCCCAGTTAATTCAGTGAGACTTACTCTCAAGTAGCAGGACTGGTTACTATAATGGATTTTTTTATGACCGGCAAAACAGTTCTATGACCATGTACTGGTTGGTCAAATTATTATTAACAAAATAAAAAAAATACACAGGGAGGGGATGGGATTTTGAGCTCTGAGACGTGTGTTCTGAGCCATGACCTGTGCATATTTCTAAAAAGACTTGTGATAAGCAGGAAATATTTCCACAGCACTGTGCCATCATAAATGTATGAGAGGAACACTGACAGTATACAGAAGAATGCTGTCAAGCATCCAAACGATACCAGTTTAACTAAAAATAAATACCCTGGAGTGACATGAGAATATATATTCTCCACAGGGTCTTTTAAAAGGGTTTTAATAAGCAGCCTGGAAATAAACCACATCAGACAAATGCAAAGAAGTGCTTCATAGAACACCGTAAGTAGAGGCATGCTGGATCAAACCAAAGCAGAAAGCTACACACGCACCCCTTTTATTCCTTGCACAGAAGGAAGCGCTTCTGCACATCTCATAGGTGTGTAGAGGAAGGAATTCAGTAGCAGCAGCTGGCGGGACAAGGTACACCTGCTGACACACCCTAACCATCAACAGCTATTAAAGGTAGGGTAGCCAATTAAATGTGAAGATAAAGGACAACAGAAACTACTGATCTGCATAAAATTGCCTGTGCTGATTTTACAGACAGATACACAACTGGAAGCCATTTTTATAATTAATTAAAGAACTGCAATGTCTTCCACTTATGTGGGGAAGACAAGGACCAAGACTGATGCACCTGCTGTGTCTGCTGGCTGTCTGCTGGCTGTGGAGTCTTGAACTGGACAGACTCTCCAATAGGGAGACACCTTCAGAACAGAGAGCTGCCCTCCGAGGTCCTTTTAAATGGGGGCTGTTCTTCCTAAGACTGGACACATCTCTCTCTCTCTCTCTCTGTCTGTCTGTCTGTCTCTCTCTCTCTCTCTCTCTCTCTCACACACACACACACACACACACACACACACACACACACACACACGCACGCACGCACGCACACACACACACACACACACACACCCCACAACTAAAGATGCAGAAGCTGTGTCCTTTTTTGCCTCCTGCTTTCCTTATGGACAGCTGGCTGGATAGCTGAGTAAGTTAAGTATCTGGGTGCAGAGCCAGAGGTTGTGAGTTTGATTCCGCACTGTGCCTCCAGGGAGAACAGCCAGCCTATGTGGCCTTGGGCAAGCGGCACAGTCCCAGGATGCCCCCAAAGGAAAGGAATCGTAAACCCCTGGTCTCTGCCTGGGAAATCTGGAAAAGAGTCCCCAAAAGTTAAGAGAAGATGGCATCCATTAAATAGTGATGGGTTAGGAGTGGGCGGTAAACCTTAGGCATTCTGGATGTGTTGGATGACAGCTCCCACAGTCCATTATTGTCGGCAACAGAGGCTTGGTATTCTGGGAGTTGAAGTCTAAAACATTTGGAGTGCCAAACGTTTACTGCCCCCAGGTTAAGAAAATCCTTTGTAAACTGCTGCCCACTGCATGTTTTAAACTACAACTCCCATTGCACTGATGCAGAAGTATGCTAGCTGTTTATTTATTTATCGTATTAATATGACACTTTTCCTTCAATATGCTCACAAGGTAGTATGCATGGCTCTCCTCCTCCTCACTTTAACTGCACAACAACCCTGTGAGGCAGGTCAGGTTCAGAGAGTGTGACTGGCTCAATCTCTGAAAGGTCACAAACATCTGGAGGACGTCCCACCAGGGAGAGCCCAGGAAGGCTATGCTGAGACCTACAGCAGGACAAGTGCAAGTATAATAGGACAACACGGGCTTTTAAACTTGCTTGGAAAGTGCCTTTGCAAACAGCAATTCCTCAAGCTTGAGAATTTGAAAATGCAAAGCAAGTATTTGTCATGATATCACTTCAGAAGTGTGGCAGAAAAGCTTTCAAGCAGAGCATATTTCTTAGCGTTCTGGGATAAGGTTCATCTTCAGCTCCCAGATACTGCAACTTCAAAGAGAACCTGCTGTGAGGGCTCTTTTTTTTCTCCCCTCTCATTGCCTGGTATTTGTCTAAGGCAGTTTCCTCTGATGCTCATAAATTATCAATAGACAGTCGAAACTATCCAGGTTCATGGAGGGAATCAGGTAATTATGTTTGTAGTTCAAAACAAAGAGTTGTCAATTTTAATTAGGCAAAGCTGAGAGGGCACAGGGAATTTTAAATTTTGTTGCCAGAGCTTCTGACTGCATACAGAAAAGGCGATGTAAATAATAAACACTTTAAAAACCAGATAAGAGAATCGGTGAACAAATAACAGGGAGGTGTTTCCACCTCTTGGTGAAGTAAACTTTATATGCTCCTGAAGAGTGATTCCTTCAGATAATGGAGGATGGAAAAATTGATAAATGTTGTGCCAAGAATTTAGAATCAGTTGGGTCCTGGAAATGAGCTGCTGTTTCTACCTATTCCTACCCCCACTCTTCTGGTAATCTGTTGTCCAACAGAATACATGACATGACCTCATTGTATAATACAATTTCCCTGCCTGTGTCCCAAGGCTTGAAATCTTGGCAAAATGCACTGAGCGACACCGTCCTGTCACCAGCTCCCTCAAAGGTCCAGAGAAGCTTGGACTCCTTCCTGTTTTGAGACCCTTCCCATACTAAGACATCTGCAGGATCCCCCCCCCCAAGAACCGGCAAAAGGGAATAATAGTATGTGAACATAATTACATGCATAGTGTGTTCCATTTAAACACACCTGTGTATTCCTCTGGTGTATGCCCATACACTTTGATCCTTGGCATCACATCCAATGACATTTTGAAGTCTAGAAAGTATGGGAGAAAATCCTCAGGACCTAGAAGCCGAAAGCAGGAGTGCTGAATACAAGAGGCATCACATGTACCAACAAAGCTTTCTCCCGAAGGAGCGATGCCTAAAGGGAAGTTTAAGAAAAGGAAGGAGAAAGTCAAAGGAACAAACTTGACACCACCACCTTTTAACAAAATGCACTGTAGCATCAGCCAACTTCACAGCCCTGCCCCCTGTATTTTCTTACAAAAGACAACATGCAGGAAACTGGATAACAGTACATGACTACTCTGCAGAACTGTCATACAGCACTCTAAAATCCCACAACACAAAGGGTATAACATGTGTCAACATGAGGATCCACAGGAATTTTTGGGGGGGGAGGGGGGGAAAGGGAAGGGTGATAGAAGCTGTTAATGGTATGTTGGCAAAGTATAATTCACACACAAAGAATGCAGCATATCCGTTTGTGCACATGAAAACAACATCCGAAATCCTGTTGCCTTATTACACCGGCAGAAGCCAAATGGCATAACTTTCATTCACTTCTAGCTGGCAATCAATGAATCACAGCCAAGATTCTCAGTGGCACATTACACCCTTGGTGCACCCTCAAGAGTCCCAGCTGGCACTCATTAACTGCCAGCTAGAAGCAACTGAATGTTACACTACTTACCTTCCATATGTGTAAAAAAGCAACAGGATTTCAGCCAACAAATAAATAAAAAATTCAAAAGAGAAGCAAGTAACCCCCTCCCCCTTGTCCCCACTGTGAACAACCATGTAATAATACTGGCCTGCTCTGTAGGTCTGCTAGAGGCCTCAATCTCTATGTTACAACTCTGCCCCCATGCAGCGTAAATATAATAATGGCAGTTTATCTTTACTTCCATTGGCAAAGGAAGGGGTGTCTTTGCTGCTGCTCTTGGAGGACTGGTGTAGACACACTACTGTTGCATCACAACTGTACAAACTGCTGGACTGAAAGGCGAGAATTATCAGGTTTTCAATTTTTGTTCATAGCTCATGCTTTGAATCACAGGTTGATGTGCTGACATTAGCAGGTGATGAAGTCTATCTTCACAACTGCCTGAACTGCAGAAGAAAACTGGAGAATAGACCTGAGATTAATGACTGACTGGGCAAGAAAACTTCTGTGTACCACATCCACATAATCCACGGTGTGCCCTTTCTACATCCAAGTATGGATTCTCTTGCACTTTAAAAGGACATGCATTCCCTTCACTTCTCCATCCCACAACCTTCAAAAGACCAAGACTGCTGATCGGATGCTCACATTCATAAACAGCACTCCTCTTTATTTGGTCAATTGTTTCCATTGTTTGTGACCAGGAAAAAAAAAGAGAGGAGTAAGTCAAGCAATCTTCAAAAATCCATTCATGCAGCAAAGAGCACATGATGAACTTGGGCTAAGCTAGTGGACCTATATCACAGTTACACTTTTGGATACCCTGGTGTTCCTCAATCACAGAGGAACACGAAATTGCTAGCCAGTTTCAAGAAGGTGCAATATTTGTCTGACCTGTTTTAACCTTTTGGCCAACTTCCGCATTTCCACTGAACTCAATCTAGGCAGTGCTGTTCCTCTGCTTTATTCTATCAGAGTTACTGAGGCCAGGCCTTGCAAGACTTCTGTGAGAGAACCATCCCACCGGAATTGATTCTTTATGGGCTGCTTCTCTTTTCTTTTTGCTCAAGAGACCAGGGCTCCCAGACAGGCCCAGACAATGTCAGTGAGAATAACCTTTGTTCTCTTCAACTGTGCATTAAATTGAAGAGTCTGTGTCCCAAATAGGTTTCTGATGGAATTGGTTTATTACATTTTTATCACCATCCAACAATTCCAACGCAGTCTCTGAGTTTGAAATTGGATTCTTATTATTGATATATGAAACAGTTTTCTACATCCCACGGTCCTCTCCGAGCAGGAGAGCTGCAGAGAAAGGGCATGGAGAAAACAATCTGCCCACCACCCTCATATCCCACTGACTTTCCTTGCCACCCACCAGTGGATGCTGATGGAGGCATAGGTGGGGGATGTATAGGAAGGCAGGAGGATGTGGAGAAAGGGAATGAACTGCAGAGTCAAGATTCTAGAATAGTAATTCATAATGGGGGTGGTGATATGTCCCCCTGGGGGGCCCTGCCACATTTGAAGGGGGCCATAGACAGGAACCAAGTCTCCACACACCACCTTATAAGGCTCATTATGCGACTTATACAATCCTGACTTGGCCTATATTTCTTTCATATTGTGTTTATGGCCGTGATAAGAGAGCAAGAGAGAGTGAGAGAGCGAGCAAAAGAGTTTGATAATGGCTGTTCTAGAGCAGCCAGCCTCGTCTTTACATGTTCTGAACTGGAAATCCTATAACCCCTGACATTTAGCCATGCTGGCTGGAAATGGCAGGAATTCTGTGTCGAAAAAACTCAAGGGATCTGGGTTGGGGCAACTCATCTAGCCAATGCTTCCTGTATTGTTTAAATCTGGTGCAGGGAACTTTTGTTTTCCCCCACCTCTGCTCTCTGCCACAGAGTGCCACTGAATTACATCTTCCACAGTCTCTACTGATTGAACATGGTACGTATCCTTCTGCAAGTTGGGGTCCATGCTATCTGGGTCCTTTGTCTAAATGGACTTTGAGGGGAACGTGGTCCCCACCCACACAGAGTGAGAATCATGGAGAGCCACTCAGAGGGGAGAAATTATTATTATTATTTTAGTTACAAACACAACCACGTTTGTATTATTTTACAACATGTGAAAACGTAGATGTAGCCTCAGCATGTCCTGGAGTTCTAGCAGTGTTACAAAGACAGGGGGTATTTCTAGATGGGAATTCTTAATTCTCCTAGTCAGAACACACTGGGAAGAAACTGAGGAAGACATTGAAGAAGAAATATAGAATAACTCCACAATGTCTTATGACTGGCATCCTGTGGAGTTATTCTGTATTTCTTCCTTAATGGATTTTCTGTATGAAGAGAGAGGGGGAGGGGAAGGAGGAAAAGGAAGAGGAAGAGATGCAATGAGAAGACATGATAAAATTACAACTGGAAGATGATGTGGACTACCATGAAATTATGTGAACAAAGTAGCATGATTATATGATGAAGGTTTTGACTGGAAGCACTCAGTATGCATCATATTTAGTAGTAGTGCAGCTTTGTTAGTTGGTCGTGGCTCTCTTACAACCTAACACTGTCAGTTCTGTTATCTGTGACTGGACTTGCTCACTCCCGACTCCGGTTATTCCCTGGATCCTGCATAATGTTTGGCTAGACACATTCTCTGGATTTTGTGTGCCTCTTTACAGGTTATATTTTATAACCAGGCTCGACCTGCTTCTTAGTTGTCCTTGCCAAGAACATCTCTGTGAATTTTACCATTGACATCCACGAGTTTCTTTACCAGACCAAAATGTACAATGCCCTTATCGTGATCTCGGGATTTAAGGTGTGCTCTGTGATTCTTGCACTGAAGGTATTTCTTAATCCGCAAAGCCATCGTCTAGTATCAGCAAGCTGCAGCAGCAGTGTTGGTATGCAAGAGCATAATTTAAGGATTACAGATAGCTGATAAGACAGGGAAGATGGGTTGACACTGTGAGAATCCTCTTTGTTTGTTTGTTTTTTGAAGCTACATTAATGGAAGCATTACGTCTGAAATTCATGAAGAAAAGTTTCAAGGCCTAATTGTGTGTCTCATTATGAGGGCAGTATTTTGGTCTGAGCTTCACAGTTCAATAAGAAGGGTGGAAAAGCAGTGAAAATTCAGTGAATGGGTGAAAATCAGATTCTCTTCTCTGGCTTGGAGAGAAATCCCAATAAATAAAGCTGAAGCATCCAAGTATGTTCAGACCAGAGACATGAAGAGTCAGTGTGGGGAAATAAAAGTAAAATATTTTCAGTCAATCAGAAGAGGGGGAAGGAATAATTGACTTCATAGAGAAATCAAGTGCTTTAGAAATATAGGTTAAATATCGGCTTTTCAGTATTTTTGATATTTTTTCATTGTTGAACCATTGTCTTTCTGCTGCTGTTTTTGTGTTTTGTAGGAATGTTTTAAGTTACGGAGTTCTTCAGGTAAAATATAATCATTTTATCAACTAAGGGGCAGCACAGCTGCTTACAGACTTTTCCAACTGATGCATGGATAGTGAGTGGCCTTGGGCAAGCTGCACAGTCCCAGGGTGTTCCCAGAAGAAGGGAATGGGAAACCACTTCTTAGCATTCTTTACTGGGGAAACTCTGAAAATAGTCACTATAAGTTAGAATCGACTGGATGGCACACGAGGGTTATTACACGAATGAGAGATCCTCAGACTGTCCTCTTTTCAACAGCCCTGCTCAGCTTCTCCAAACCCAAGGGCTGTGGGTTCCTTCATGAATCCACCACTTATTTGGTCTTCCTCTTTTCCTGCTGCCTTCAGCTTTTCCCAGCATTATTCTCTTTTCCAAATGATCCTGCCTTCTCATGATGTGCCCAAAATAGGACCACCTCGATTTCATTATTTTTGCCACCAGAGATAGTGCAGGTTTAATTTGCCCTAGAATCCACTTGTTTGTCTTTCTGCAAATCCAGGGCATCTGCATCCAGCACCGTATTTCAAATGAATCAATCTTTTCCCTCTCAGTTTTCTTTACTGCCCAGCTTCCACACCCGTACACGGTGACTGGAAATACAAGAGAGTGGATGATCTTGATCTTGGTCTCCAGTAACACAACCTTACACTTGACGATCTTTTCTAGTCCCTTCATTGCTGCTCCTCCGAGTCTTAGCCTTCTGATTTCTTGGCTGCAATCTGCATTCCGGTTGGTAATTTGAGTCAAGGTATACAAAATCTTTAACAATTTCAATTTCTTCGTTATCAGCATTAAAGCTGTGTAGTCCTTCTGTACTCATAATTTTGGTCTTCTTAACATTCAGCCGCAGTTTTGCTTTGTCACTTCCTTCTTTCACTTTCATCAGACATCATTTCAAGTCATTGCTGCTTTCTGCAAAAATATTGATGTTTCTTCCACCAGTTTTTTCCCCTTAAATTATTGATGATTTTGCCACCAATTTTCACTCCTCCTCCTCCTGAATCTAATCCAGCTTTTTGTATGATATGTTCTGCATACAGATTGAACAGATAAGGAGATAAAATGCACTCTTGTTTGACTCATTTCCCTATAAGGAGCAATCCTGTCACTCCATATTCTTTCCTATCACATCATAAATAATATGAATCCAAAACCTTAGAATTGGAAGCTTGAGGATACGATTGCATAATAATTCCCCATTTTTATTCAAGAATTATGCTTACTTCAGGGCCTTTGGGTCCTATAGCCTACATGCAGCTCCCCAACCCCCAACCCCTTTGCACCCTTTGCACCCCCCTCCCCAATATACGTACAAGAATGCTCAATTATGTTCCACAGGGCAAAGAGGAATGGCACCACTATTTATCCAGTTAGAGGCTTGGTAAATAGTTCTAAACTTATATTAATGTTTGTCTCCAAATAAATTAAAAATAGTAATTAAACGATACTGTTAGAATCTGTAATGGAGCTACAGATAAGTGTTCCTTAGCTCCAGGCTGTGGAAAGACAAGAGTGCAATTTAATTAAGCATTTAATTTATCTGTTGTGCCATTTTTAACTTGAATCAGGAAACTGTTAACTCTGATGCCTATAAAATATCCATTAGGAAATCCAAAAACACAAAGCGTAGCAGCAAAGGCTCTTAGTCACTAGTGAAGACTCCACGTCCTATCTTCCATGCCAGTTCCTGAATCCTGTGAGATTTGTTTACATTCTGGATGCTTTTTATTTTGCCAAACCCCCAAACTCCCAGCCAGCCTTGCCTCCATCATCAAGTTATCTGCACTCATTGATCCCAATTGCAGTGCTTTTAATCACACCACTTGCTTTGCAGGTATAACACAATTATTAGGTGGCAGACACCTTCCCAATAGGGAATGTCTTTCTCATTGCACTTCTACATCCTGAAGTGGTGGCCTGTATAGACAAGGCATTGTAGTGATTTAGAAGAGAATACCTGTATATTCCCACTCAGTGCTTGGGGAGAGAGTCAAGACTTCCAGCTGCCGTAAGGACCCTGGAAGATGGGGACTTAGAAGTGCAGCCTCTCAGGGTATACCTCACAGCTCTACGACATTTTGTTGTTTAAGGATCTACCCTGGAAGGAAAGTTAGAATAAGAATTAAGTAAATCATTGAAAATAAGCTGTCCTTTCATGGTACCCCATAGGCTCTGCCTAATGGCAGGGCTGACCCTTAAGACTGCCAGGTCTCAGGGCTCTGGCTGAAGTCTCAGAGGCATGCCTTGCTTCCCTCAGGAAGACAAGTCTGAGGGTGAACAACATCTGAGGAGAGGAAAAGATCAATTTTTGCATGTGATATGGCTTTAAACCTTGGGCACCCATCTCCTTCCATTCCAGGGAATCTTCCCAGTAGCACTGTTGGGCCTGAAAAATCTCCACAGGTATCATACAGACAAGGCCATACAAGATGGCAGCAACAGACTGGGTGTGTTTTGCTGCCCCCCTAGTTGCCAACCCTCCCCCCCCAAACTGAACTCCTCTCTGTCTAACCCCAGCTCTCAGTTGCTATTAACAGGTTAGCAAAATTTCACTCATATTTTATTTATTTATTTATTTATTTATTTATTTATTTATTTATTTATTTATTTATTTATTTATTTATTTATTTATTTATTTATTTATTTATTTATTTAATTCTCAGCCCATTCTCAGGCCAGATTCCGATCAAGCTCATTTCCACAATCTGCTAGCCCAGAAACAGCAGCATTTACCTACCAATCTCTTCTTGTTCTACCCTGGCCCTGGCCCCAGGTTTTGCCCTCAAATCCCCTGACAAGGCTTTTAGTGTTGAAGCTCCAGGACTCTCTGATTAGCAGTCATTGTGAAATCATTTGCCATCCCTACTCAAACTCACTGTTCCCTCCAAGCTTCTTTTCAGTCTTTACAGTAGCTGGGAGGGAAACCGGTTCTCACAGGAACAGTATATTTTTGCATGAAAAAGTTGGAAATATTTGAGGGTGGCTTGGTCTTGATTGGGATTTAGGTGTTATTAGCTGGACAAAGAGTTGATGGATAACTTGGTTGTTCAGGTATCTGGCTGTGGAGTTAGAGGTTGGCAGTTCAATTTATGTGCCTCCTGTGAGTAAAGCCAGTCTGTGTGGCCTTGGGCAAGCTGCAAGGGCACCCCCAGAAGAAGGAAATGGTAAACCATTTCTGAGTATGCTCTACCTGGAAATCCTGGAAAAACATCACCATATGTCAGAATTGACTTGAGAGAACATGGTTATTATTATTAACTTGACAAAACCCCTGCTGTTGGTGGAGAAAAACAAAGAAAAATAGAAACTCATTTGTTGGTATGGATCAATCAATCAATCAATCCATAAGCTTCCACTTTTTGACTCTTCTTGTAGACTGGTAATGAAAACTCACAATGAACCTCCATACTTCCAAATTTACCTCTAAATGACTGATTAGCACTAAGCCCAGTTGCAGAGCTGTACCCTCATATAGGACCTAAGAACATGGAGGGAAGACAAAAGAAAGAGGCTACAATTAATGATGAAATGTAGGGTAATGGGATAGGAAAAGGTATCCCCACCAAGGAACAGGGCAGGTAGTCTTCTTAGTCTTTGATTTGATTACCACCACAAGATCTAAGCCCCAGCTGTTTTCCAGGGAGAATTGGTGCCCGGCTCTCAGAGCAGCTCAAAGATCAAAAAGACGTGAGGCTTTGCATTGTATCCATAGATCCTCATCCCTCAAAAGAAGCATGCCTTCCAGGTACTAGGTAGCCCTAAAGCAATGTTGTTCAATGAGCTCCCTCTGGTCCTAAATTTCAGACACAAAGACAGCGGAAAATAAGACTAAGCTTTAATCAAATCATCAGCATGCAGTTTCAATGAAACTCATGGTGTCAGCCATGCTTATGCACGTCCAGGGCGAGATGACTCCCAATTCCCCTTATTTTTGCAGTGCTATATGTATTTACAAAAGAAGTGCCAGGCTAAATCATTGCATATAACAGTGAAGGCAACGGCATGTTTTAAATAAATAAAAGCTGAGCTGTCTCTTTATTGAGCAAAAGACTACCTATTTTTATTATTTAGGCAGGATGGCACCTGGAAATATCGCATTCAGTAAGAATATCCCATTAACAAACAAACAAAATTCTTGTGGTAATTGGCCTACTTAAAAAGTAACCCAAGGACAGAGTCTGAAATTTACAGATACATGTAGAGCATTTTATGACTGAATTATCCAGCTTTCATTCTTTGAAATAGGTAAGGACCCTTGAATTTACTCTTTGGACAATATGTTGCGTATTTGGTACACTTACTCAGCAACATTACTCCTAAACTTTCATTTCTTGTACTTATGTACAGTTTGATATATGAACATAAACATCTTCAAGTGTTTACATCATCCTCACCATCATCATCATCATCATGTGGCATCAAGTCAACTCTGACTTAAGGCAACCCCTTTTCAAGGTGTACCAGGTAGAGAGTTCCCAGATATGGGCTTTACCCTTCCTTTTCTTTGGGGCCGCCCTGGGGCTGTGCAGCATAAAGTGCATATATAATACACTGTGGACTCTAATACAAAACAAGATGAAAGCAATTTTTTATAATCATGATTAGTGGAAAATACTCCAACAGATTGAGGGAAAATAATATTTATTCATCAGCAAAGGTCTGCTTGAATGAATGCATTTTCAAATCATGTTGAAACTTCAACATGGTTTCTGCATCTTAAATCACCCAAGAGAGAGTATTCCAAAGGGTGGGAAAGAGCACTGAAGAAGGCTCCTCTGACGTCCACCCTCGTGTCCCTTTGCTTGACCTTCAAGCCCCAGAGCACACGAAGGCAAACACTCTCTTCTTTTACACTTGCTGCCGCCAGGTGATCTCTAAATCACCATTACTTCAAAAAGATTCAGGTCCACACTTCAAGTCCTTTTAAATAAGACTTTGGTTTATTGATTACAGAGATTCATAAATATCTTCAGTAACTAATCACACCTAAATTTCCCAAACTACACACTCTATTACTCTGTCTGGCTTTTCTCTCCTGCCTGACTCTTACACTTCTCTAACTAACTTAAACTAACTCTCTGACTTATAGCATCTCTCTTGACTCCACCTCTCAACAACATGAATATTCATAAACCATTACATAATATAACACGAACCATAGATCTAATAAACGGAGAACGCTACAGCTCCCCTTTGTGACATTAGCAGGTAGCATTCTATTGGTCTCTTGGGACTATGTCTGCTCATTGGGATTGATTGATTGATAGCCTGAATTTTACTCCGCCAATGACCGTATGTCTCTCTTCCTCCCCACTTGGCTCCTCCCAACATCCCTATGAGGTGAATCAGAGCAGAGAGTGTGGTTAGCTCAAGGTCACCCTGCGAGTTTCATGGGCTTTGATGGATTTTCAATCCAGATCTCCTGAGCTGAAGTCCAGCACTCTCATCGCTGCCCCACACTAGAGGATGGAGTGGATTCTGCGGTCCTTTCCCACATGTAGGGCTGACTGGTCTCAGTAAAAAAGGGACACAACATCTTTTGTGTTAGTCGCTTTCACAAGAGCCTGCCAAAGGTTAAGAATCAGGTTTCGAACGTACTTTGTAGCCCAGCTAGATTTATCATGCTTTCCCATACCAATACCTAATCAAGCACTTTCCTTCCAAAGAAAGAAACTGCCTATAGTAGCCTCGAAGTAGGAAGGCTGATAGTGTCTAAGCTATTTGCACTTAAATGTCAATGCATTTGGAATGCTTGTAAGGCTCATGTTCTTCTCCCCTCACATGGATAATTCTTCCAAAGACAGCAGAGCTCAGCCAGGCCGTTTCTTTCGTGGCATGGCCTCAAAGCAAGATTTCCTTTGAATGACACAACTTGGAAGCTTACATTAAATACATTGAATTAACTGTCAAAATAATCACACAGAATACGAGGAGCTGAAAGATTAAATGCCATGTTATTTCTTTGCCTTTCATTTGTCTCAGCCGAAAGGGGATTTATTGCTGATTCTAAAATCCATATTTTAAATGAATCACAAATAATCTTGTGTCGAGTCTGTCCATACAGAAAGGATTATTATACAACACAGTCCCTCTGTCTGCAAAAATGCAGGTTAAATAGAAATAGGAGAGTAAACACACCTCAAGGATTCTCAATGGATTCCAAGAGGTGTGTGTTTGTTTTTACTTTTCATTTCTGGCCTAATATTTTGCTGTTCACTGGAAAACCATATTTATTGCCCCCAGTAAATATTTGGGAATCAAATACCATCTTTAAAATGAGTATAATTTCTTATTTATATACCGTCTTTACTGTGCTCCTTAAAAAAAATTTTTTTTGCAGGTTATACAGATTTTATATATGTCAATACATATTTTACTGGGTATGACATTGTAAGATTAATTGTATATCGGCGGTTGCTACTGTGTTCTTTGTCCCATCCCATCTCAATTCCCAATATGTCAGATAACGTGCCAACGGATACTCTCATTTGCTTTTCCAAGTACGCAAGATTTGTGTTACATAGCCTGTGATGCAAAAGCCCAAGCTCAGACATTTCTGTTGAAAGCCATGAGACATGTTGGTTATGAGTAAGTTAGATCTGTTTTCAGCTGAATTTAAGTACAATTTTATATATGTTTACTCTGAAGCTTTGTGGAATTCAGTAGGAGTTATCCCCAGCTACGTGTGTCTAAGTGTACTAAGCCCTAGTCAGTGAAGGTGAATAAATAAAGGTCATTGGTATTCAGTAAACAGTGACCAGAAAAGTGGCATGTTGCATAGAGGGAAAGTCACTGCAAAAGCTGCTAAGTGGGAAAGAAGTTGAAAGGGAGGCTGACTTAACAGCATGGTTGAAGGAAGGAGGAGAAATGAATCAAGAAAAGAAAAAGGAGGATGAATGAATGAAGAGGTTTCCTAAGAAGTGGGAGTTCAGCCGTTGTCACAACATGCGGAATCTGCCCGATCATTGAGGGCCTCCAGACAATGGGGTAGCCATTAGAGAAGCAAGCAGGCAAGCAAGCAAGCAGGCAAGCATGCAGGCAAGCAAGCAAGCAGTTCCAATATATTGTCATTTGTTGGTTGGTTAGCTGGCTGGCTGGCTAGTCGAACTGCTCTGCATCATAGATTTCAGCACAGTGTGCAGGAGATTAATCAATAAAAGCCAACACATTGGCAAAATAATGGCAGAAAGTTAGTGATCAAGAAACAAATGTTTATCTAAAGAGAAAACGATTTGGCAAAGAGTGAAAATGATGGACTGTGGGCATATGGCTAAGCTCGGTCAGAAATTGTAGGATGGGAGGCGGTAAACAGTCACCTCACTCTTCATGGGCTCTCCAAGAGAATCACGGTCTTATGTGGAGCCCCTCAGATGGCCTCTTTAGGAATGATCACAGAAGATGGGAGAGGAGGAAACATGCCTTTGGGTGTCTTATGAATATCCAAGGCAGGTGTGTGTGTGTGTGGGGGGGGAGCCACATTTGTCTGTTGCTGTCAAAGCACCTTAGAGATTGACCTGCCTTATTCAGGCACAAGCTTTCAGTGATTTGCAGTCCACGTGGTCAGATGATGTGGCTTTCAGTTCACGAAAGGCTTTGCCAGATAAAATGTTTTAGTCTCTAAGGTGCTGCAAGATTCCTGCTTTTTTCCCTTTCTAAAAACACCATGTGCGTGTACAGAAGCTGAACTGAAGGACCAACAAGAAGGGACAAAGTGCTGGTGCAATCATTAAAGGGAGGGGGGAAAGGAAATTGCTACTGGATTTCAGACAGATAAAACCTTGTTGATCCATCATTGCAAGGCTGTATACTTTAATCTGCCTTTGAGATCTCCATTTAAGCTAAGATGCAGACCTCATCTGTGACAGTGTGCTAACTTCTCCTAGATTGAGGTCATAGAGTGCAGAAATTGCTGATTAGGTAACATTTAAACATGCTTAATGGTGTGATATGTTTTTCCTGTGTGCTATCATTGCTTCCAATTTATAGCCACACTAAGAATTAATTACCCCCATGGTGTGCTATACTGCCTGCTAAAACCAATGGTAAACCTTCTCATTGATTTTAACATCTGCTAAATGTGAATATTTATGGATTGCTGCCTTGTCATGGTGAAGGGGACTGAGTAATTCAGAGAAGCTATGGGCTATGCCATACAGGGACACCCAAGATGCATAAGTCATAGTGGAGGGATCTGACTAAACGTGATCCACATGGAGCAGGAACTGGCAAGCCACTCTAGTATCTTTGCCAAGCTAGATGTGGTCAAACAGGAGATGGCAAGAATAAACATTGACATCCTGGGCATCAGTGAACTAAAATGGATGGGATATGCAAATTCAATTCATATTACCATATTACCATATCTACTATTGTGGGCAAGAATCCTGTAGAAGAATCGGAGCAGCCCTCATAGTCAACAAAAGAGTGGGAAAAGCTGTACTGGGATACAATCTCAAAAAAAGCCGCCTAGAGTGGTCCAGTGGGCCAGATAGGCGGGGTATAAATCAAATAAATAAATAAATAAAATGATAGAATGATTTCAATACAAATTAAAGGTAGTCCTTTCAACATCACAGTAATCCAAGTTTATGCACCAACCACCAATGCTGAAGAGGCTGAAATTGGCAAATTCTATTAAGACTAGAATTGACACCAAAGAAAGATGTGCTTCTCATTATAGGATATTGGAATGCTAAAGTAGGGGGTCAAGAGATAAAAGGAAAAACAGATAAGTTTGGCCTTGGAGTTCAAAGCAAAGCAGGGCAAAGGCTAATAGAGTTTTGTCAAGAGAACAAGGTAGTCATCACAAATGTTTTTTTTCCAACAACACAAGAGGCGACTCTACACATGGACATCACCAGATGGGCAATACGAAAATCAGATTGATTATGTTCTCTACAGCCAAAGATGGAGAAGCTCTATACAGTCAGCAAAGACCTGGAGCTCATTGTGGCTCTGATCATCAGCTTCTCATAGCAAAATTCAAGCTTCAACTGAAGAAAGTAGAAAAAACCACTGAGCTAGCCAGGCATAATCTAAACCAAATCCCTTATGAATACACAGTGGAAGTGAAGAACAGATTTAAGGAACTAGATTTGGTGGACAGAGTGCCTGAAGAACTGTGGATGGAGTCTCATAACATTGTACAGGAGGCAGCAACAAAAACCATCCCAAAGAAAAGGAAATGCAAGAAAGCAAAGTGGCTGTCCAACAAGGCCTTACAAATAGCAGAGAAGAGAAGGGAAACAAAATGTAAGGGAGATAGAG
This sequence comes from Pogona vitticeps, assembly GCF_051106095.1. NCBI lineage: Eukaryota > Metazoa > Chordata > Lepidosauria > Squamata > Agamidae > Pogona > Pogona vitticeps. The sequence goes on from NC_135784.1 coordinate 97,254,837, forward strand.
AAAGTTACAGAAAATTGAATGCTGACTTCCAAAGAATAGCTAGGAGAGAAAAGAGGGCCTTCTTAAATGAACAGTTCAAAGAAATAGAGGAAAAGAATAAAAAGGGAAAAACCAGAGATCTGTTCAAGAAAATGGGAGACATTAAAGGAACATTTTATGCAAAGATAGACATGATAGAGGACAAAAATGATAGGGACCTCATAGAAGCAGAAGACATCAAGAAGAGGTGGCAAGAATACACAGAGGAATTATAACAGAAAGATTGCGATGTCCCAGACAATCCAGATAGTGTGGTTGCTGACCTTGAGCCAGATATCCTGGGGAGTGAAGTCAAGTGGGCCTTAGAAAGCATGGCTAACAACAAGGCCAGTGGAGGTGATGACATTTCAGTTAAACAATTTAAAATCTTAAAAGATGACACTGTTAAGGTGCTACACTCAATATGCCAGCAAGTTTCGAAAACTCAGCCGTGGCCAGAGGATTGGAAAAGATCAGTCTGATGGCAGAAATTGAAGAGGAATTAAAGAAACTCTTAATGAGGGTGAAAGAGGAGAGCACAAAAATGGGCTAAAGCTCAACATAAAAAAACTAAGATCATGGCCACTGGTCCCATCACCTCCTGGCAAATAGAAGGGGAAGATATGGAGGCAGTGACAGATTTTACTTTCTTGGGCTCCATGATCTCTACAGATGGTGACAGCAGTCACGAAATTAAAAGCTGACTGCTTCTTGGGAGGAAAGTGATGACAAACCTAGACAGCAAAGGTCTGCTTAGTCATATCTATGGTTTTTCCAGTCATTATGTATGGAAGTGAGAGCTGGACCATAAAGAATGCTGACCACCAAAGAACTGATGTTTTTGAATTGTGACTCCCCTGGATTGCGAAGAGAACAAACCTATCCATTCTGAAGGAAATCAACCCTGAGTGCTCACTGCAAGGACAGATCCTGAAGCTGAGGCTCCAATACTTTGGCTATCTCATGAGAAGAGAAGACTCCCAGGAAAAGATCCTGATGTTGGGAATGGGTGAGGGCAATAGGAAAAGGGGACGACAGAGGACAAGATGGATGGACAGTGTCATCAAAGCTACCAACATGAATTTGTTCAAACTCCGGGAGGCAGTAGAAGACAGGAAGGCCTGGCGTGCTCTGGTCCATTGTGTCATGAAGAGTCGGACACCACTTAATGACTAAACAGCAACAATGTGAACATTGACTAGCAGAGATTCAGCATATTGACCAGTAGAAGTCTATGGAAGGTGGCAATAAAAACTTGCTTTCAAAACTATTTTTAATTTATTTTCAAAGAATGTTTTAAAGTATTTTATTGTGCATTGATTGGAGCTCCCAGGTCAGCAGAAAAATGAATCAATACGTAATTATAATAAATATAAAATGGTATTATCATGTTTGCCATCTTTTAGCAACTCGGAGCTGTGCTGTTACAATGCTGATAACTCAAAGAGTAAAAGGAAATGGCCACTAACTCGATTCCTGGTACTCCCACACAGCACTGGTCATCTCTTGTCAGGAAGGTGATCGGGCTGCCCTCAACAGATGCACTACAATCCAGCTTAACCCTTGCAAACTTAAATATAAAAGAAGCCAGGCAAGTTTGTATTTTGATTCTGAGGCTGAAATATTCTGTTCAGATTATGGTGGCAGACCTGTACTTGTGACTCTTGACTCAACAAAATTATCTATGCTTTGGGTAACTCTTGCGCCTTGGAATGGCAACCCCTGCCCTCTACAGCCACTGCTATAGATAAGGAAGATGCAGTTGGCATGCAAGAATGGTACATACCTGAATAGGCATGGGTTACCTGCAGGGACAAGTACAGGGTCAAAGAACAGGACACAAGAGAGAGAAAAGCAGCTGCCAAAGCATGAGAAGGAGAAGAACGCTGTTGGCTGCTGAAGAAGAGTGAGCAGCACAGAGGGCAAGCACAGTCCCAAAGGCAGAAATACAAATCTGGGAAAGAGAGAAAAGAGAGAAGGCTACACCAGTGGTTCTTAACCTTGGCTTACTCAGATGTTTTTGAACTGCAACTCCCAGAGACCCCAGTCAGCACAGCTGGTGGTGAAGGCTTCTGGGAGTTGCAGTCCAAAAACACCTGAGTAATCCAAGGTTAAGAACCACTGGGCTACACAATCCTGCAAAAGGGGGACTGTGGACCCATCTAGAACACGCTCAGCTGAATCCATAGGTTTTTAAGATTAAATAGGAGCACAAATGTTGCACATCTCTTGTGGTTGCTGAATTTTTGAAAGTTATGATGGACAGTCCAGTGATGGTGGTATCCACCACTGGTTTAGACTGTTGACTTCACACAGCACAGAGGAGCCAATTAACTGAGGGCCTCCAGCCCCGATATATGCATGTCACGATAACACTGCACTATGCAGCGTCACATAACTGATAATCTCCTATAAGGGAAGAGGTTCATGCTCCACACAAAAGATGGGTTTTGTCAGTGGAGGAAGGGCAGCCTCTCTCACCTACACACATTTTATTCTGCCCTTTGCGGTGAAATGCTACAAATGTTCTATAATTCCATCCAGGTTCAAATCTCAAAAAGAAAACCAAGGAGGTGAAATAAGAAAAGAGAAAAATGGAAGTCCCTTGGAGTTTGTAAAACCCGTGGTGCCTCCAAGCTAGTCTGGCCTACTTGTTTCACTGACATAAATAAGTGGGAATGGAATTAATGTTCACTCCTTTTAATTAGTGGCCTGCACGTTTATTGCTATTTTCAATCAATCATCAGGTTGCAATTAATATGTGTTCATCAATCCCTTAGAAGTCTTGGACTCTGATTAATCCTCAGATAATGGTTTTGTCCTGAACCCAGGAGACTCAGAGTAACACTGTTCTTCAATCTTGGTTTCATTGCTGTTTTGAAATGTCTATGTGGTGCTCTGTGCACTCAGATCCAGGAGTAACAACCCTGCTGTAATTTAGGTAGAATTACAATATGTAACTCTTGGGCCAGAATCCTCTTGCTGATTTATGCTTGTGTAAGGGAAATTACATTAGACCCAATGGCAAAGCTGGCACTAATTAACAAGTTTCTGTTTTTGTTTCTGGGCAGGTGCCTCTGATTTTTCAGAGCCTCTGATTTTTCCGTTCGCAGCCAAATTTCAAAACCAAAAGCCTCAGGACCAATGTGAGGACAAGATTTAACGGGGAGAGTGGTCAGTGCAAAATACAAACCAAAGGCCGCTTTAGCATAAACAATACCATTTTAGCATCCAGTGTAGACCGCCACCTTGGATTCTTCTTAAGGAAAAAGGCAGGAGAAAAATATTTTAAATAAATAAACAGCTACCCCACAGGATGGTCCTCATGCTCTGAAGAAAGCAGGGCCACACCTGTTGTATCCCTGTGCCATCATATCAGAAATCTGGAGCCATGAGAAGCACTTGTAGACATTTTAGCCATCTGGAGACATGTTGGGATTCCTTCTGACTGGGAGGTACCAGAGAAAAATACCGAAGCTACAAGAAGTACTAAGCGAAGAACTTCAACAAATTATTTTTAAAAATACATTGTCTTTCCTGTTGGTTGTTACATTTCCCTCCTAGTCTGTGAATCTGGGCTACCATACTTTTAAAAAAAACTTTAATCTTTATCTTGTTTTTTTTTAACCACACAAGGTAGTCTAAAAGCATGTCTTAATATATTTACATAAACACAAAACAATAAATCACCCAAGTGACAAATTAGTGCAGAATAGGAGCAGGTGTCCTCATGATTAAGACATGTATTTCATCTCGTTAAAGTAATTATGCAATGATGAAAGGTCTCGGGGCGCCAGCCAGTCTCCCAGGGAATTGCTGGGTCTCAGTCTGGAGGCAGCGCTCAGGGTGAGTTGTGCTGGAGGAGGATGTTTGTGTTTGTGGTACCTTTAAGACACAGGCACTCATTCCCAGGCCAGCACTAAGACTCGTGAGCTCAGGGCAAAATGCATTGTGCTATATGTGTGACTTGCTTTTGCAATTGTGGTGCAGCAACCCCCCCCCCCAAAAAAAAACCCACCCAGGAGTGATAGGAATAGATTAGAGAGGCAGCCAGTGGATGAATGGCAGAGAGTCGAGCACCAGGGCTATTTGGAAAGAGTGAAACACCAATGGAGCGCCAAAATGCTCCATGAAGCACTGATCAGTTACCAAAATATAAGCATGACCCTTCACTATGATATTCCTGCATTGACTTAGATAAGAGATTGTGCTGTCTATTGCAACAGATAAAGGACAGGTGAAATGGTCTTCTGTTTTCTTTTCAGGTTCTGTAATATTTACGCTGCCCGTCCTGCTATCTATTGTTCAGTTAGTTTGCTTGTATCTGAGATAGATTGAATAGATTTGATCAATTCGATTATTTGTTATTTTATTTTAATGATTTGTTTTGCTTTTGTTCTGTTAAATTATATTTTTTGTATTCACTCTGCTTGTAAACCACCCAGAGTAGAGCCTAGCATGCAAGTATGCAAGTATAAGGAAGGCAGGCAGGCAGGCAGAGATGAGAATTAATACAGGTCTGAAATGGAAGATTTTTTCAGCTCAATTTTAACCTCTGAAACCTTTCCCCCTTGGTCATGTACAGAGGCATAGTGTGGGTTGCCACTGCATTCGGCAACCTGTGGACCTGCTGCTGCCACTTTCCACAACACTCCCTCCTCCTCCCTCGTGGGCACTCCCGACAGGAGTGCCCATGAGGCAACCTCTTCTTCCTCCTCCATCATCATTCCTCCTTCCCCCATCTTTCACTGGCTCCTCCTCCTCTACTGTGCCTCACACTGAGCTCAGCCAGGATGCAGAGGAGTCCCTGCTGTGCTTTCAGCTCCTGCCGCTGCACTGCCACTGCCACTGCCACCTTGTGCAGCGCTCGCGTGACCGTGCTCAGCTCCCACCACCAGCCCAGCAGGAAGATGCTGTCGGCCAGGCTCAGTGCCACCAGCAGCCAGGAAGAGGCACAGGGGCACCTGGCATCCCCGCACCCCTTCCGTCCACCCCAGAAAGGGCCACCAGATGGAGCCTATGACTCACTCACTCAACAGGGTGGTCTACTCCCTTTCGTCACCTGGCACCTTGCTTGTGGTGGGCCAGGGGTGGCTGGCTCACCCTGCCCACCGGACAGCCTCAACAGGCTGGGAGATGGGGGAGGGGCAATGGTGACAGGGAGGGTGAGAGGGTGGATGGACAAGGTCACCCGGGCCAGCTCAACAGCAAGACAGAGTGCAGGGGGTGTGAAAGGCTGTGCCCCCTAAGACTGTTGTACCCCTAGGCAAACCGTTCATGTAGCAGGCATATCCAAGTATGAAGCCCGCTAAAGAGTTCCTAGTGTAGGAGAGTGCATTGTCTAACCACAAATCAGCCTGTACACCTAGTGCCACTGCAAAAGGGACACTCACAGAGAGCCATCCGGCCACTTCAGAATCTCTAGTAAGGTACACCATAAATTTGGCTGAAAATAGGACTGCAGCACAAACTCTGTTAAGGAGCATTAATGAAGTGTAAACGAAGTTTTCTCTCCTCTGAACTGTTTTGCTATAAAGATTGGTGTGTTTCCAAATACAGACCACTTAATTAATGTTTTGCAGCGATTGCTCTTTCAGCTCCTTCATGGATCTTTTTTTTTATATTTCCCCTATTTCTCATATTCAAGTCACACCCTGCCACCATGGCACTGGCAGGCTCTTTATACACTGAACCCATCAGTGAATAAATCATCACAAACGGTTACCGAAATGTATTCAGGAAATGCTTTATTGGATCTAATTCATTCCACATTATTATTTATTGTGCCAATATATAAAACTCAAAACAGCACAAGGTACTGTAGTGGATTAGCTGATGCACTTAGTGCCCATTAGTTTTCATAAGCTGTTATTGAAAAGTCTAGCATTGCTTTCAGAGGCATCAAACAATAATTGCTGCTTTAGAGGAACTTTTAAAAATAGATTTTTGCTTCCTCCAGAGCTGGAACAAGGAGCAAGGCTGCACATTTTCCATGCGTACCTCAACACTACCCTGGACGCACCTAATCTTCTATGACTTTAGGAAACTAAGGAAGGTCAGACCTGGTCAGTTTCATGCATAGGAGACCAATGAAGAATGCCAAGGATTGCCAGGCAAGGCTAGAATAAGTTTAGGGGTGTGCACTGTCCCCACTCCCCCCACCTGCCCGACTAACAGGCACACCCACCCTGTGCTCTTTTGGATACACTCTGACCAAATCTGGGCCCAAATCAGCAATGATATTTGTGTGTTTTCAGTTCCCTGTGAAGAACCCATCCTTGCAAAGTGCAAATGACGCCAAGTCGAAGAGTAAATGCAGGGAGGAGAAGAGGGCATCTGTGACAGTCTGCAGAGCTGACCGCTCTGTTTTGTTTTATTTTATTCCTCCTGCCTCCCCCCCCCACTTTTGGCCACCAGTGAGTGGTGTGAGTGAGGAACTTTAAAAGGGCAGTGGGCAAGGTTGCAACTGGCTTCTTCTTAGATGGGCAATGCAGGAAAGACTGCGTTCTACCCTTCCTCTCCCTTCTCCCACTTCCAGTTCTCTCCGTCTGAAATTAGTGGTGCTACTTCCACAAGACTCTGATGACTAAATAAGTGGCCTTGCAACCGAAAACACAAAGGAGGTTCATTTTAAGTCAAACAGCCAACTCTCTGTTGCCTACCCTAGCATTTCTTTCTCTTTCCCCACTTCAGTCCTTGATGCACGAATGTTGGATTTAACACAGGGGATCCGTGGAGATAATACTTCACCCTGTTAATGCCACTGGGCTCTTTGCTCCACCCAGGAAACACACAAATGTCCTTGATTTGGTTCATTGTTATACATTTGTCCGAAGAGTCAGTGCTCAACCCTGGGGAAAAAAATCATCTCTGAAAGCCTAGGGAGAGGCTGCCACTCAGAACTGACAGTTCTGCACTACATGACTTGACTCGACACAAAGCTATGCTTCTAGAGTGTTCCAGCTGCTTCTTTGGGTCCCTAACCTGGAGCTATGTAAAGCACCAGCTGTCACCGCGTTTCTTGGAAACACCACCGGTAGCCACACTGGCTGAGGAATTCCAGGGGTTGGACTCCAAAGAGGCAAAGTGGCTACGATTCTGTTCCTAGGAGGAAAGGAAACTCCCACCATTCAACCTGTATGTATGAAGACCAGAGATGGGGGTATTCGTATATGAATACAAATATTCCTGTGAAGCGGGAGTTAATGAGGGTCCACCCCCTGAGGCTGGACCATCTACTTATGTGTCTGGCGGCAGCCTCGCTCACCCTTCCCATCACTCCCGGTGCTCCGCTCTCTTCTTGCTCAGCTGGCCACTCCAGGCAAGGGGAGGGAGAACAAGTCTCTAGCCAGGCTCCGGGAATGATTGGAAGGATGAGTGAGTCCACCAGCGGCAGCGGATGCGTGAGTGGACGGCCTGGACCCAGGGGGCAGACCCTCATTAACTCCAGCTGCAAGAGGATATTCGTATACGAATACCCCATCTCTAATGAAGACTAATAGTGAGGCAGGATCAAGGGTGTGCCTACACACCATCCCTGTTCCTAACCTTACCACACTGATAAGCAAATTCTGAAGAGGGCTTCTCCTTATGTTTGCTTCAGTGCTCGGGGAATCCAATGCACAACCCACTAAAAAGCAACAGAGCTTTCCTTCAGTCCTTGTTACTCAACATATTCAAAGGAGAGGCAAAAAGGGAGCGGGAAGCACCAGCAGGGGCACTGGAGAGCGGGCTTGCTCATTAGGAATACCCACAAAGGTCTACATGTTTGTATTTTTTTTTTAAAAAAAAAAATTCTTTGTTTCAGCAGAGGAATACTTCATTGAGCATTCTTAGAAGAATGTACTTTTCTAGCATGTTGTTTTGCTGGGCCCTGGAAGTGGCTCAGTGCAGGGGCTGGCACAGCACTGAGGGGTGGGGGGTGGATGTGTCAGGAGGCTCATACCTTTGGGCTGTTGCTCTTGGCTCTCACGAAAGGGATGCAAATTGCATGCTGTGCAGTGTATTCTTTTTGCATTTTCACTGGGGGAAAAACATAACAGCACTTTCCATCAGCTCCAGCAGCTCTCACACAGGGAAATACATTTCCCTAAATCAAGCACATTTTTCTATTATCTTCTCCTTTTTTTCTCTTAGGGCACTGCTTCTGCGGCCTGAGCCAGACTGCTTTGGGTCTTTGGGTCTTGATAAAGGGCAGTCTTTTCTCAGAGTTTTGCTTGGATGCTCTCCCCATGGACTTTTGCAGTGCACGTACAGCTCTTTCTTAACAGCAAAATGCTTTATAATCTGTTTCTTTTCTTGGGTTTTGACTATGCAATCAAATCCTGTGGGGTTTACTGCAGTTTTAATGACACAATGCCCATCGGTCCAGCCTTTTTTGCTCCCAACACAGTTGTTTTTTCTCTTCCACTGGGGTTTTCTCCTTTTTTCAAGCTGCAACAATTTGAACAGACTTTTTCCTGTGAGTTTTTGTAAAGGCAGGAGCGCGTATCTGTGGGTGGTATTTTGCTGACATAAGCAGTTGAGGTGCAATGTTCAGGACTGGGGGAACACCTACCCCTGCACTCTTTTCCCCAGTTGTCCTCCGATTTTTTAAAAGATTATACATGTGATATTAACACTAGATCTCCTTATCACTAGAACTGATGTACTACTTTAGCAGTAGATCATCTCTAGTGGGGGAAAAAATTAAATTGCAAGCAAAACAGATGCAGCCCAGATGAAATAAAAGATGATGCTGTGGTATGCAGTGTTTCTGTAGACATTGGAATTCTGCCACCTCTTCCAGAACCCTGTACAACTCTTTCAATACCAAGTGGCTTGTCAGCAAAACGTAAAAGGATCAGCAGAGGCGGGACTAGAGGAAGGAAGGAAGGAAGGAAAGAAGCTGGCTGAAATGTGAATCACATCACATTGAGTGTGAACACAGAATTCCTGAATCAATTCACAGCCCCCATGTGACCACTGACTGCTAGTTTAGGTGTAATACATGCTGCAAATAAAATTGCAGCAAAACCAAATTTGAGTGATTCAGCTTGCCAGTGTAGTTGCAGCTTTAGATGGGCTGCAGTGGTCTTCACAAGTGTGTTGTCTCCCATTTTTCACTAGACTATTATCTTCTTCTCACATCCATTATCCTTTCAGTCACTATATCTGGAGGAAGAAGCCTCTCACTCACACACTGTGCATTTTATTTCTGACAAACTCCAAAAGGAAAGGCAGAACGCATGCCTCGCTGGTCAGCAATTACACCTGGCTGAACGACCTGCTTGCCCTAATACAGATCGATATCTTCATTACAGACTTTGCAGTACGAAGGGTAACTGGAAGCTCAATATTTGTATAACTGCGGTAAATGTCATCATTAAACTGTTGTTGCTTTTACTCACCCAGGAGGTTCAGCAAGCAGAAAGTATAGCCAGAAGCCAACTAAACAAAAACAAACCATTACAGTGGCACAAAACATGAAGGATAGGCACCTGATTTAGTGCTTCCTTCAGTCACCCATGACACTTCTCTTCTGTCTTTTAATTGTATTTGTATTTGTCTCACTCTTCAGGGTCCTCAGCTAGCATGCTATGAGGTACGTCTCCATCCAGACCTTCACATAAATAGATAATAGTTGAGAGTCGTATAACCCACTTTTTTTCTCCCTGCCTATATACTCTATACCCACACAGACATTTATTTATTTATTTATTTATTTATTTATTTATTTATTTATTTATTTATTTATTTATTTATTTATTTATTTATTTATTTATTTATTTATTTATTTATTTATTTATTTATTGGACTTGTATACTGCCCCATAGCGCTACAAGCACTCTCCGGGCGGTTTACAATTTTTAATTATACAGGCTACACATTGCCCCCCCTCAGCAAGCTGGGTACTCATTTTACCGACCTCGGAAGGATGGAAGGCTGAGTCAACCTTGAGCCGGCTACCTGGGATTTGAACCCCAGGTCGTGAGCACAGTTGTGCATCAGTACCATTCTGGTTTTTACATTAATATTAGAAACCATTTATGCTGATGTAGTCATTGGTTTGTATTTTGCACAGACTACTCTCCCCTTTAAATGCTGTCCTCCTGTTGGTCCAGAGGCTTCGGGATTTGAAATTTGGCACCAAACAGATGACTTCTACAATTTCCCTTACACAAGCATAAATCAGCAAGAGATTTTGGCCAAGGATGTTGTCAAGTCTTTGGGTCCCCAAGTCCCGAGTCTCAAGCCTCAAGTCCAAATTCCTATTAAAAGCAAGCTTTTTCCCCAGAAAAAAAGGGAGGGATGGGTTAGGGTTCAACTTGAGTTCCCATCCCCAATTCTGGCTGATGAGTTACATACCACAATTGTACCTAAATTAGAGCAGGTCTGTCCATCTACAACTATATCTCATTATAGGATATAAATTAGCATACACAGTTTTAAAGCAAAAATGGCTTGGTTATCCATGGCTCCATGTTACCCTCTGCACCCTTGTGGTGAGGGTTGTCTTCCTGTTTAGCAATTGGAACCCATGTTTATGTACCTAACCCAAAATCCTCCCAAGGTGATCCTGATTATTGCTCCTGAGGCTCGGAGCAGAGAGCCCTACACAAGCATTTCAAACCAGCAATGAAACCAAAATAGAACAATGTTACTCTGAGTCTCTCGGGTTCAGGATAAAATCCTTATCTGTGGACTAATCGGAGTCCAAGATTGCTAAGGGATTGATGGGCACATATTAATTGCAACCTGTTGATTGATGGAAAATAGCAATAAACTTGCACTAATTAAGAGGAATGAGTATTAATTCCATTCCCACTTATTTATGTCAGTGAAACAAGCAGGCCAGACTAGCCTGAAGGCACCGCAGACTTTAAAAACTCCAAGGGACTTCCATTTTTCTCTTTTCTTATTTCACCTCCTTGGTTTTCTTTTTGAGATTTGAACCTGGATGAAATGATAGAACGTTTGTGGCATTTCACCGCAAAGGGCAGAATAAAATGTTTGTAGCCGAGAGAGGTGTTTTCTTCCCTGCTGACAAAATCTATAGATCAGTCATGCTAGAGACAAATAGAAACACTGCAGTCTCATCTGGCTGAGGAAATCTAACCTGCCGGCAGCACTCTTTAGCATGTGTCAGACATTGTCTGAAAGTATTGTAATGCATTTTGGTGTGATACATTTTTAAGGAATCTGGAGGTTTATTATACAGTATCATTGGACATTCTTATACAGGCCATTACAGGATATTAACTAAAAAAATCACCACCATCATCATCATCATCATTATCATCAGTGTTGTCCTTAAGCCTTCGGCAGTACGAAGAGAACGCATCTGCAGAGCTTGGAAAATTTTGCCACTCTATCACATCTAATTTTGCTGCACAAACATATTACAAAATTAGACACAACAGAGTGGCAAAATTAGTGTGCAAAATTATGTAAAAAAATAATTTAGGTAAAGGTTCCCCTTGACAATTTTTGTCCAGTCGTGTTCGACTCTAGGGGGCGGTGCTCATCCCCGTTTCCAAGCCATAAAGCCAGCGTTTGTCCGAAGAGAATCTTCTGTGGTCACATAGCCAGTGCGACTTAGACACGGAACGCTGTTACCTTCCCACCGAGGTGGTCCCTCTTAATCTACTCGCATTTACATGCTTTCGAACCGCTAGGTTGGCGGGAGCTGGGACAAGCGACGGGCGCTCACTCCAAAATCCCATGGGAACATCTGGTAGAGAAGGTGTCAGAAAATGACACAGTCAAGATCTTGTCAGACTTTCGGATGGATCCAAATTGATAGACATCTTGAACATAACACACAGAACATAGTAGTAACAGAACAAAGAAATGTCTGGATCATTGACATTGCAATTCCAGGGAATGGCAGAATTGAAAATTAAGAATTGGAACAAGTAACAAAATACAAAGGCCTGACAATCGCAACATCTTTCCTCTGGAAGAAACACACTTCAGTGGTCACCGCAGTCATTGGGAATAGTATCAAGAAATTTCACACAGTACTATAAGCAGCTGCAGATCTCAGAAATAGCACCATCAGGGCAATATTAGGAACAACATACATACTGCGCCAATATTTAACAGATACTTAGGTTTTTGGTTAAAACGTGCATCTGTTATATAATGCCAGTCAATGTTTTGATTGACTGTGCTGGTGTTTTTTAATCATCATCACCACCATCACTGTTGTGATCTTTGCCTGCAGTAGTGGGAAGAGAGAGCATACAGTGGTACCTCGACTTACGAACTTAATCCATATTGGAACAGCGTTTGTATGTCGAAAAGTTCATAAGTCGAGGCAAACTTTTCCATAGGAATGCACTGAAAATCATTTAATCCTTACCTGCTGTTTTTTTCATTCTTATGTCAAGGTGCTGTTCTTAAATCGAAGCATTAGTTCCCATAGGAACTAATCAATGCAAAGCCAGTTAATCTAATCAACCAATCTTTATTTGCAGTCTCCGACCCAATAAAATACATATATATATAATATTTAAAATAAGAGGAAGCAATTAAAACATTTCAAGACAGTTAAAACAGTATAAAGTAATAAGATAGATTACTCATACATTGCTTTTGTATTAATATTATATACAATCAATCAGTCAATCAATTCTGCAGTCTCTGACCCATTAAAATACATACATGTAATATTTAAAATAGATGGAAACAATTAAAACATTTCAAAACAGCTAAAACAATAAAATTGATAAAATAGATTACCCATATATTTATTTTATTTATTCATTCATTTTATATCCCGCCTATCTGGTCAGTCATGACCACTCTAGGCGGCTTACAACATGAATAAAATACACATAAACTACACAGATAAATATAAAATTATTACATAGTGAACAATAAACAAAATCCAACAGAACGGAAAACAAACAGTAGAAAAGGAGAGGGAAAGAAAACTTCAGGAATTAACTGGAGGGAAGGCCTACCGAAACATCCATGTATTTAGTTGATTTTTGATTATTGGTTTTTTATTTTTGTTTCTGTTTTTGTTTTTATGATGGGGTTAGGTAGAGGTCAAGATTGTTTTTCGTATTCTTTGAGCAAGTCGAAGCAACATTTTGCGAACAGAGCTGTTCGTAACTTGAAATGTTCAAAGTGGAGACGTTCATAAGTCGAGGTATCACTGTATGCAGAGCTTGAAAATACACTTTTTAAGATGACAGTCCACTGTCAACAAATCTGAATACCAATAATGCTGGGGTTATTGTTCAATAACAGAAGAAATTTGGCTTCTACGGTTTCTCTTCCAGAACATTTAGCAACCATGTGTCTTCTCCTGCTCTTTTACATGCAAATAGCATTAACTCCAAAGAACGTTTTAGATACTTTTGTTGCAGAGTTTTGTATTTCTGGTATAATTCTATTTCTGGTATAATTCTATTATTATGGTATAATTCTATTCTATACGGACTCATCGAGAACAGCTACAAGTTCCCTGGAGTTTGCTCCTTTCTCATTACCGGGCATTTAAAGTTTCAATAACTCACTCTGACACATTTGTAGGAGAAAGAATAAAAAATAAGTCTGAATATTTTTTATGCTGGTTGGGGTAGATTTATTGAATTTGTGTTAGTGAAAGGAAAGGGGAAAGCCTCTAAGCAACAATCAATACAATTTGGGAAAAGAGGTTCGTAATAAAAGAATTACTCCCAAAGGTCCCGTGGATATAGGGCTGCACTGGATTTTAGATTGTTAGTCAGTATTTTGTATTGTTTTGTATCAATGTATTTGTTTTGTAAAATAATAATAATAATAAAAACGTTGCTTTAAATTACAGCTGTGTGTATACTGCTCTCTATACTGCAAGCATACTAGCAACCAACCAAACAGATCAACAGCAACAAACAATTCTCCCAACTGACAAAAGACAGAGAACACTCAGCAAAGGCGCAAGGCTCTCTTTGAATTTCAAAAGCTGAGAGGAATGATTGATTAGTGCTGGATAGATAGACAAGCATCCCTGCTCAGAAAAGTCCCTCCCAGTCACTCAAATTACAGCCAGTATGCAAAGTTGCAATTAAAACTCCAACAAATTTTAGTTTGGCAGAGCTATTGAGGAGTAAGTCATTTTTATTTTGATGCCCTGAAATCGATTTTTCTGGTGTCTAAAGGCTAAAGTGCTGTAAAATCTGGTTCAATTGTTGGAAAAGAAATCTTCCTAAATACAGCAAAGAGTCTTGTGGCATCTTTAGAGCATAATACACTTTGGGAAGAGGCCATAAGCTTTTGTCATCACAGGTCTCTTGCTTTGAATTTATGGAATACAGTCCATGCGCAATACAGCAGTCCATGTGCATGAAGATCTGGGCTATGCCCAGGAAGCCTCATGGCAAATTAAAATGTTAGTTTTAAAGCAACCACAATTCTTTGTTGATTTTGCTGCAACAAATTAATATCCTTCAAGAGAAATATCTAGTTTTTTTCATAGTGTACTTTATGCTTGCTCACTCATATAGCATCCTGCAGTTTTAAGAACTGAACTCCTCACTGGAGTTGCAGAATATATGTCATCAGGAATCAGGAATCATTTTTCACATCTCAGCTCTTCTCATTGCCAAAAGATTTGTTGTTCAGAGTGCTGCAGACTCCTGCAACAGACTCCTGAGGCTAAATCAAAGCTGCTGCCTGCTCCTCTTTATAGTTCATAAACACAGCCAGTTCTCTTTTTGTCTGTAGTTGGTCACTGACGATGGCTCCCACAAAGGGGTGAATAATTTGTGATGCAATTAACAGACACAGAGCATGTGCGCAATTACTCTTTTGTAATTTCTCAGAACTCATCCTTAGAATTCACAATGCTTCCTTGGTGAGCCACACTATGCCAGTACCAATCAACAGCACCAGCCAAGACATGAGGGATTCCGAAACTTTGTAGAGAGCCTCTGGACAGACGAATATCCTGTGTCTTGCAAAGTTTGGTCTGTGTGTGTTTTTAAAACAAAAGCTCATGTTGCTTGTACGTATGTGCATCATTAAAATTCAGAACCATTTATGAAAGCAAGACTAGTCTTCAAGGTAAATTTGTGATTAGCCGCTAAAACTGCTTATGTCAGATATGGAGCTTACTTCACCACTGGTTGACACTACATGCCATTTAATGAACAAAGTAGTTTTTATTAGCGTCCAATTCATGTAAACATCCATTCAGTGTCTTTGCTTCTCTGTGTCTTCCTATTGGGTGACCAAAAATGCTCTTGACAGATTTTTCATGCAGGGGCGAAAAGCATCATGCAAGGAATATTGTGTTTTTTCTTTTTCTTTTCTAACATTGGTGTGATAGAAGGATGGGCTAGGATTCAGGAGATGTTTTTGCAGGCTGCATTCTCAATAGCATTCACCCAAATATACAATTCACCATGGAAAAAGAAATAGAGGGCTGTGGCGATCCCCCTGGTTGCCCCTTTATTTCTTTGGGATCCACAAAGGTAAACACACCTTTTTTCCCTTCTTTTCGCTGCCACCAGGTATTTCTCCTAATACCACTACAATTCCCCCACACAGGAGCTGCTCATATAACTTAGGAATCAGGGGTTTGATCAAATATTCTTTTATTAATGAACAAAATTATAAGGAGAATCAAATATATAACTATTTCAGGTGTGCATATACAGTGGTGCCTCCCATTGCAACGTTAATTTGTTCCAGCGAAACCGCTGGTAAATGAAAACGTCGCAATGCGAAAATAAAAAGCCCATAGAAATGCATTAAAACGCGATTAATGCGTTCCTAGGGGCTCCAAACTCATCGTTCAGCGAAGATCCTCCATAGCGTGGCCATTTTCGCTGCCTGTTAAGTGAGGAATCCGTCCCAGAAAACAACGGGTGGCCATTTTGAAACCACCGATCAGCTGTTAAAAAAGCATTGCTTTGTGATGATCGGTTCCCCAAGCAGGGAACCGATCATGAGAAAGCGAAATTCCACCGCCAGCCAGCCAGCCAGCCAGCCAGCCCTGGACAACACCTGGCCTCCTTGGGGCGCAGACGGGTGGGCCAGAGGGGCAGGATGCGTCCGGGCCACTGCCGGGCAAACATACACTGCTCGGGGTGTGGGGCCTCTCCCTCCGGGGGCCAGGCTCTTCCAGCTCTCCTCGGTCCCCACCGCTTCCAAAAGAGAGCGAGCCTTTCCAGGGCCGGCCCCACATACAGGTCATCAGCTGCCCAAGGCGCTCAGCTCAGGCCTCTGCCTCCGCCCCCTCCTGCCCGCGGTGCCCGGCAGGTCGACGTGGACGCGGACGCGCTCCCCAGGTGCCGCAAGGAAGGCCTCCAGGGTTTGTCCGCTTTGGACGGTGAGCAGCGGGAGGAGGGCCCCAGAGGCAGGCAGTTGCCCGGGGCGGGAAGGGGCGCACCACCCACTGCCAGCCAGCCAACCCCGGATGCCTGGTCTCCATGGCGGGGCTGTCCCGGGGCATAGACGGGTGGGCCGGAGGGGCGTGATGTGTCCAGGCCACCGCCTGGGCAGCCGCCGGGCAAACACACACTGCTCGGGGTGCGGGGCCTCTCCCTCCGGGGGCTGGGCTCCTCTGGCTCTCCTTGGTCCTCGGTGCTCCCAAACCCAGTGAGCCTTTCCAGGGCCGGCCCCACAGACAGGGCATTGGCTGCCCAAGGCGCTCGGCTCCAGCCTCTGCCTCCGCCCCCCCTTCTGCCCGTGGCGCCCGGCAGGTCGACATGGACGTGGCTGCGCTCCCCGGGTGCCGCAAGGAAAGCCTCTGGGGTGTGTCCGCCTTGGACGGAGAGCGGCGGGAGGAGGGCCCCAGGGGCAGGCAGCCGCCCGGGGCGGGAAGGGGCGCGCCACCC